>NW_009952048.1:2153342-2169179 GCF_000747805.2 Chaetura pelagica
AGGAATGCCCTGTCCAGTGGAGCACATTATTCCTAAAAGCATTTTGAAAATGAGAGGGTGAACATCCTCTATCATTCTGTAATACTTGTTAAATATCAACAATGCTACTGGGAGTGATGGACAGCATTGAGGCTGTGGCTAGAGGACTGGCAATCCTGAGCAAAGGGCAATACAACACTTGCAATTTTTGTTGTTAGTTCTTTGTAAAATAAATAAAGAACAGTTTATGTGGGTGAAAAGCTGGACAGAGCCCAGCCCAGGTCTTCAGCTGTGATGTATGCACATGGAAAACAGAGGACAGAGTCCTCTCCAAGCAGAATAATCTGCATGTATTTGTCAATGAATCTCACATCATTTACAAATGTTTCCTTACTGGTTTCCTTAATTCTAGTTAATGCATGAGTAGTAGGTTGCTTCAGTCACTGGTGAATTCAAGTGCTGTGTTTCTATTCTTGCCTTGTCTTGAGGGATTCCAAAAGACAAGAAGTTAAGAGTACAAAACAATGATAAGGAAGTGGCCAGTGACTAGAACTTGAAGGAAAACAATGAGTAAAAGAAACATCATTTAAAATGTAGGTACAGTGCTGGCAAAAGGCACCACTCCCAAGAACAGAGGGAAGGGATCTTACTGCTTGGCATGATTAGTTTTATTGTGGGTTTGTCAGTTTTCATGGTGGTCGCAGTAGCAAGATAGCATACGCTTGATAGAGCCTTTTCATTCAGTACATATTGAGCTGTAACCTTACATTTTGAAAAGAGCAGAGAATAATGTATTACTAGGCAATCTAATATCAAATGATAAGCAAACAATTCAGGAATAAATTTAAGTCCCACTGAACCCAAATTGCTGCTTAAGCTGCACAAGCTATGAAAAGATAATTATGTTTTGGGAGTTCATCTTCTCTTTCTGAATAACTCTAAATATTTATTTCTCAAATCTGTTCATAATTTCTGTGTTGTTTTTTTAACTTTCCTAAATCAATCAATGCAATGTAGTATGCGAGTACACACAATATACTGCCATAACACTAGAGATGCAAATTAATGTTTATTTTGTTAACATAGCTTTAGAAAGTATACTCTATCATGCCATAGACTACTAGGGCATCATTGCTTTGTCATGAAATCCTGGTTTTCTGAATTAGTCAGGTGATATTAAGGAGTTGCAGCTCCTTGCAAATCAACTAAAAAGTGGAAGATAATAGTGGAAGAGTAGATTGTTAGAGGGAGAATTTTGGGTAACTATTTTTCAAATATTTGGATTCTGTTGTGTGATTAATCTTTCTCTTCCCAATGTAAAGCAGGTATCTGCTGTAAAATAATGTCTAGTCTTTCTTTCAGAAGAAAAGTATTCATGATGGGAATCAAAAGAAGCAGGGAAGTCATTAAGAGTTGCTAACAAGGTGGTTCAATGGGCTTTATTCAGAACATGCCAGCAGAATTCATTTTGCTTGAAGAAAGAAATGTTTTTTTCCTCCTGACACTATCTGAATCCCTAAAAATCATAGACCATAACTGTAAGATCTGATCCCTATCAATAGAGCGTTATATGCACAAAGAATATTCCTGAAATCCATGCTGCTGACAGGGGACCATTATGCTGATTACCTCAGAGGACCTTCCCACCAAGGTTCATTTCCAGTTGATTAGCTAAGACATGGAAGAGAGACATGATTATCTCTGCCGCCAGTCCAAAAGCATTAGCAGCAGTGACACTGTTTGTTCAAAAATAAATTATTTGTAAACAAAAGTAGAGTGTCTATGATCTGATCCCTAACGTCAAGAGAAGGCAGTGAGCAGAGCCCCAATTTCAGAGCAGGCAGTAGTTCTACAGCTCACTAGCTGAATTGTTTTCCTTTTAATGTCAAATCAAATGTGCTGCTAGAGGATGTTCAACACAGGAACACCGAGCATTGCATTAACTCTTTGCTTAGCAAAGGTTGAGCTTCCCAAGAAAGGAGGATAGCAGTAGCTAGGAGCTAGAAATCTAACCCAGTGAAATCTTTTAATCTCTTGGTCTCCATTTCACTTTTTTATTTCAGACTGTAGAATTCATGCAGGAAAAGTAGTATTTTTTTTCCTCTTTGTCTGTCTAATGAGAAGGTGGTTGAATCGTGTGACCTCCTAGGATTCCTTCCAACCTGAATTATCCTACAATTCTGTTTGTCTCAATTCTTATTTTGCTAAGCTACCCAAGCCAAACATTTTTGTCTCCTCTCATAAAAAAGGAGAACCTCAAACTCATTTCCATCCAAAGTGGTAGATTATCATCTTTTCCTGTGTCAGTCAAAAATCTATAATGAATGAGGTACACTAAACTAATGTTAATCTTTGCAAGAAGTACATTATCCTATTTACAGGTTGACATGAAATAGAAGCTCAGTAGATGGAGACATTTTGCAGTGAAATGTACACCAAGTCATAGACAAAGGAAGATGTTCTTCTCCATGCAAAGTCAAGGTCAGCCAAGTACAGATGACACCAGCTCGGTCAGTGTGACATTTCCATCCTTGAAAAGGTGAGCCTATTCCTGAATCAACGGGAGGAAAACAATCCCATTAATAACTAAGTGCAAGTAATTTTTGGAGCAGGATTATTCAATCTGAACAGATTCCCTGGAAACCTCTGAAGAAGCTGTATTGGTTGTAGGAGTTAGGATTCTATACAAGGAGGTGATTTCCACTGTCAGACACAGTATGTGAGAAGGGCAGACAAGGAGACAAAATCAGTTAAGAGATTGGTACATCTATGCTGGTAAATGAGAGGACTGGGACTGATGCTTGACCCTGAGGCCAGATGACACTGACTAGCAAAGGTCCCCAAGGCTTAGGGCTGGTCCTCCCTAGAGAAATCAGTCATACCCACACTACACAGTATTTGGCATTGAGTCTCTTCTGGGTCCTATGTATTACCCCCAAGACCCTAAGTCATAATTATTATCCTGTGTCCTTTTTTCAAAAATGCAGTCTCTGAAACAACTTCAGAACTATGTGGTAACCTGTCACATCTATCGTTGGAGTCCAGTGTCTCACCATCCTCACTCTAAAGAATTTCCCCTGATGTCTAACCTAAACCTCTCCTCTTTCAGTTTAAAACCATAAACTCTTGTCCTCTCACTATAAGCCCTTGAAAGAAGTCCCTCCCTTTGCTAGGATGTCAGAGGAAGAAGGATTGTATCCCCATGCAAGAGCTGCTTTGAGTGTTTGCATCAGAAAGATCAGGAAAGGAATTGGTGTGTTCCAGTGACAGCCAGAAATGCTGCCTGGACTGCAGCACAGTAGCAGGTGCTGGTCCTGAATGTCCACAGGCAGTTTGTGTCCAGGCATCCTCCCAGATGACCTTCTGACCCAGTGGTGCAGAGCATCCACACTGTCCAAAATAAAGCTCCTCAAGCACAGGCTGCTTGTGTACTTGACTTGGGTCTCCACAGGGACAGCATAGGGACCCTGTTGGTCTAAAACATAGTAATATTAATAATAACTCTGTGTGTGTGTGTTTGTGTATGTTGTGGAAGAAGGTTTCAGTTCAATGTGAATGTAAGGCTTGTCCTGGATGGGACCCACCAGAGTGCTGTTCTTATAGCATGATGATTAATATATTACTTGGAGTAATTTGCTTACTCTGGGGCCTGGCATCAGGCCAGTGGACTTCAAGGGAGTCTTAAGCCTTCTGGGCTGGTGTTGGAGGAATGTGAAGGCCCAGGGAAGCAAAACCTGGCAACTAGAAGTCAACTCTGTCTGCTGGGAACAATCCCTGGGACAAGTGATCATCAGAACTGCACCAAAGATTGGTGGTCCACCCAGAAGAGAGTCTAGGGACAGCTTTGCTAATTGTATTAACATATCCTGACGTGTCCTGAAATCACATTTGCCTCTTTCAGGATCAGATCATCTGTTCTCCTGTGGTCACCTTATGACAACCTACGTAATAGCAGAGATTCCCATTCTTTGTTTCTAAGTCTATTGCTTTGCACTTGGCAATGTTAAATGCCATTCTATGCCCAAACTCTTCTCCAGTCCTCTTTTAAACCCTCTGATTCTCTTTTATACCCTCAATATTCAAATCCTTTTCTAAATGTTGCCTCTCAATTTTGCATCATCATCAGATTTCATCAGAATATGCACGTTTTCCCATGACAATATTGGTAGATGAGGATTGGGTTAGGGATCAGTTGAGTAATCTGGACATCCATAAATCAATGGGTCTGGATGGAATGCACCCAAGGGTGCTGAGGGAGCTGGCGGAGGTCATTGCTAGGCCACTCTCCATCATCTTCAGTAAGTCATGGGCAACAGGAGAGGTGCCTGAGGACTGGAGGATAGCAAATGTCACTCCAGTCTACAAGAAGGGCAAGAAGGAGGACCCGGGTAACTATAGACCGGTCAGCCTCACCTCCATCCCTGGAAAGGTGATGGAACAACTTGTTCTTGTCACTATCTCCAGGCACATCAAGGACATGGGGGTCATCAAGAGCAGTCAACATGGTTTTATCAAGGGTAAATCATGTTTGACTAACCTCATAGCCTTCTATGAGGAAATTACTAGGTGGATAGATGATGGTAGAGTGGTAGATGTGGTTTATCTTGATTTCAGTAAAGCATTTGACACCGTCTCCCACAGCATCCTTGTAGATAAGTTGATCAAGTACGGGTTTGGTGATCAGGTAGTGAGGTGGATTAGGAACTGGTTGAAAGGAAGGAGTCAGAGAGTTGTAGTCAATGGGGCAGAATCTGGTTGGAGGTCTGTGACTAGTGGAGTCCCACAGGGGTCGGTACTGGGACCGGTGTTGTTCAACATCTTCATCAACGACCTGGATGAGGGTATAGAATGTACCCTCAGCAAGTTTGCTGATGACACTAAGCTGGGAGGAGTGGCTGACACACCAGAAGGCTGTGCTGCCATTCAGAGAGACTTAGATAGGTTGGAGAGTTGGGCGGGGAGAAACATGATGAAATTCAACAAGGGGAAGTGCAGAGTTTTACATTTGGGGAAGAACAACACCATGTCCCAGTACAGGTTGGGGGCTGAACTGCTGGAGAGTAGTGTAGGTGAAAGAGACCTGGGGGTCCTGGTAGACAGGAGGATGACCATGAGCCAGCAATGTGCCCTTGTGGCCAAGAAGGCCAATGGCATCCTGGGGTGCATTAGAAAGGGTGTGGTTAGTAGGTCAAGAGAGGTTCTCCTCCCCCTCTATTCTGCATTGGTGAGGCCACATCTGGAGTATTGTGTCCAGTTCTGGGCCCCTCAGTTCAAAAAGGACAGGGAACTGCTCGAAAGAGTCCAGCGCAGAGCTACGAAGATGATTAGGGGAGTGGAACATCTCCCTTATGAGGAAAGGCTGAGGGAGCTGGGTCTCTTTAGCTTGGAGAAAAGGAGACTGAGGGGTGACCTCATCAATGTTTACAAATATGTAAGGGGTGAGTGTCAGGGGGATGGAGTTAGGCTTTTCTCAGTGATGACCAGTGATAGGACAAGGGGTAATGGGTGTAAATTGGAGCATAGGAGGTTCAAGGTGAATATCCGAAAAAATTTTTTTACTGTAAGAGTGACAGAGCACTGGAACAGGCTGCCCAGGGAGGTTGTGGAGTCTCCCTCACTGGAGACATTCAAAACCCACCTGGATGAGTTCCTGTGTGATGTACTCTAGGTGACCCTGCTCTGGCAGGGGGGTTGGACTAGATGATCTCTCGAGGTCCCTTCCAGCCCCTAAGATTCTATGATTCTATGATTCTATGATATATATTACGTGGAAATATTAAATTAGAGCTCAAGAAAGACCAAAACTGCTCCAGGAGGAATTTTGCTACATACTTCGCTCTAGTATTATGGATGCATTTTCAGCATAAACTCCTGTCATCTGTGTTTTAACTACCCTCTTTTCAGTTCTTATATATATCCTCTTCTTCATAAACTCATGATTCTCTGTGTGAAACAGATAGTGAGTAAGCAACATCCAAGTTGATTAAAGCATTTCAAGGCAGAGATAACACAGAGAAAATATTTTTGTCTTAAAAATGTGCTATTGTATAATCTACTTTTGGTACATCCAAAATGGATTTTGTTCCATATATCCCAGACATACTGGCAAAAAAAGCAAATAAGCACAGTTTTCCTATGTAAGACCTCTCTTCTTCTTTCCTGGTTCTCTTTTTTGTTATATAGGTAATATTAAAATCTACTATTTTAATTGCCTTTATAATATCTAATACATTGTAACTTTCAGCAATTTAGTTCTACATCCAGGAAATGGTTCATTTTATTTTTGCATTTCACTAGGGATGTCTACTTATTTCTAATATCCTTTTGAGGTGGTTATTGTCCAACCGATTGTTAATATTTTCTTACCAGTTTCTGGATAAAAATTCCATACTAATTTTTTGCAGTTTTGACCTCAGAAAAATCCAGTTCAAGCATTTCATTCCCTAAGCACTTCAGCCCAACCTGCTTCACTATATAGGTTTCCCAGCTTATTAAAATTTACCCATGTAACATCCTCTCTGTAAGTACAGGCCACTTTTGTTAATCCTTCTATTTCATCACCAGACAATGATGAGCTCCTTGGTGAATTCTCTTACTCTAAACATTACGAGCTTTGTTAGTTTTGGCTATTGTTTCTATGTCTAGATTAATTAGTCTGAATGAAGTTGTTTTACCTGAGGCATCTCCCTTGTATTTGTTTGCAGAGAAGATAAATGGAGTCCCTGTCCTACCTACATGTATAAAGATTTGAGTGTTTTAAAACATAAGGTCCATGTCTGTGTCTGAGAGAGTCTCTGCAGGTTCCTCTTAGAGAAGCAGACATTTGAAGGTTTCAAATCAGAAATGAATAATTTGAGTTCTTCCAGTGACTCATTTTGGATGGGGAGGCTAGAGAGTTAGCTCAGATGGAGGCATCCACACTGCAGACAGCTACTGTTAAAGGAGATGAATCAAACTCCTGCTGTACTTTGGCCAGTTGTTTCTGATACTATTGCACCCATTTCAGTGCTAATGAGGTTGGTGGATTCTCTCTGCTCCCTATTACCACTGCTGGAGACAGGATACTGGGTTACTGGGACCTTTGATATATGATACAGTGTGGCATGTTCTTCTTGCAGATGTTTCTCAAGCTAATTATGTCACTTAGATTTTAGTTCATTGATAATTAATAGTAGTGAGATTGACTTGCTATACAACAATCAATATTATCCTTCAACAGATTTGTATGTATTAAGTACAAAAGACAATTCTTGCTTAGCAGCATTCTCTGGAAGGTAAAATCATGTGGGACTTGATGTCTTTTTTGGACTGACCTTTTCAAGCCTGTTTTGAAAGAGGAGGAGCTCTATATTCCACCTGTTATTCCTGACTGTCCCATTTAGACCAAAAACTGTGAACTTTCTGTATATGCTTGGCAGATAAGAGAAATCTGTATTTGTTTTAGGTACTGTGAGATACTTAATTCCACAATAACAAGGTACTGAAAGGATTAAGGCACTATTTTGGCTTGTTAAACAATTCAACTCTTGTTCTGCTAGGGAACAACTGAGATTTTGAGTGACCATGGATATATGTAATGTTGGACAAGTAATTTACATTCTCTTTCTCTATTCTCTTTTTTAAAATGGTAATTCCAGTGCTAGTCTGACTACAGTGGATTTATGGAAATATATATTATAAGCTTATGACTATGCTGAAATATTGGATCTATGTAAATATCTTCCAACTAGAACAGTGATGCCACATTTAACCAAGGTATAGAGCATATGGATGAACCCACAGGACCTGTGACATCCAGCAGATAGCAGGAATAAGTGACAGAGGGAGAAACCATGTTTATCTAGCTTCCTGAAGTTTCCTTGAGATGTAGATAACATGAGAAAAGAAAATGCTAGGGTCTGCACCTGATGTGCTCGAGTTTTGCCTCTGGGATAAAAACGTGACACACAAAGACACACACACAGAGGAAGAATTTGGAGGAACAAGCAAGATTCTTTTGTTTTATATCAGTTTCTTCTGTGTAGGGGGAAATAGAATTCTGAGAAACTCCATTTCCTTTAATTTGCCAGAAGACAGCTATCCCTGAGAAACAAGCTTTCAAGCTAGAGAGCAGACTAGCTCTAATATGCACCCATCAGTAATCTCCTGTAAGGATTATACATTTTAAAAAGAAAAGGGGATGTGTTCTGTGATGATCCTTTTACTTCTGGGCATTTTTCATAGTTATTCTGTCAAAAAGTGCTGCTTTTTTGAGAACACAGTCCTTGTGCAAGTGTGTAGGTGAGTAAGATTGTTGATGTTTTTCAAAACCTACTGGTAAAAAACCCTGAATCTCAGGAAAACTAAATCCCAGGCATCAAGACAATGATAGCCAAGCTACAGCTTATGTAGTTTTGCTGTCTAACGTGTAGGGCTTCCTGTTGCCAAATTAAGTGCTAGTCTCAGTCTTGTAAGTGATGATCTTAGTGGGAAAGAAAAAAAAAAAAAAAAAAGACAGAGGAGATACTCAGAAAATACAGTCAAACCTTAATGAATGTTGAATTTCCACTGACTTGTGCCAGCATGCTGCATATGCCAGAAAAATGGCAGATGATGTACAACATAATTAGTACCTAGCCAGTGGAAGAAAAGCTAGATTAAAAGAAAATTTAGGGAAACTTATCCTGTTACTTATCCTGTGCATGAAAAAACCCCATGGAACCTGAATCTCGTAGCCAGGGGAAGTCACTCAAAATTCATGTCATTGGCTGCCACTTTCAACAACAGAGCAGGACTGGTGTTGACATTTCCACAGCCAGAGTCTGTGCTGAGCTGCAGAGCACTGACATCTGCCATACTGGATTTAGTGAAACTTATGGTGAGTCTGTCCCCTCTGAACAGGGTACAGCCCAAAAGGTGTTCGGAGCTCAGTGGCCTCCCCCACCATGCTCTGTGGCACCCTTTTCTGAGCTGGCAACAAGGAACACTTCTTTGGCTGCATAAAACACTGTTGAAACAGATGAATGTAACAACTGCGTTTTGTTCAAGTTCATTGTAAGGAACTGTGCAAGGGGCCTCATGCCAAAACACAGCCACTTGTTACCACTCTAAACAAATGTGTGCCCTGTGAGATCCCACTCAGGATTTTGAACTATCTGGGTGGAGGGCTTGGATAGGTGAAGTTACTGTGAGTGCTCTTGTGGATGTGTGTGGGTGGGACAGAGAGAAAGAAAAAGGGAGAAAGAAAGAAGAGAAAGGCAAGGGAAGAAGCAGGAAAAGAACAGAGAGGATACGTTTACACTTGTTTTTTGTTTGGTTTTTTTTTTGCAAGCAGATGTGACTTGCTTTGGTTGTGCTCCAAGCAGACACAACTTGTTGTGCCCACGCTATTAGCAAAAGTTTAGCAGCTCTGGCTTACTAACCATGGCTACACTGTTTATGGTTTGGAGCTGACTCATGCCCATCCAGAGAAGGCTCACAACTATGCAGCTAAAACCAGAAAAGAGCAGGAAAACAATTCAAGGCACTGGCAGAGTAACCAAGTCACATCTCTTCCATAGAGTACGTAGGTCTACACTTGCAGCGGGGCACGGTCCATAAAAGTCTAAATTAGTATTAGCACTGAGCCGTGGAAGTTCATCTTGCAGTTCTTTTTCCCTAACCTAGCAATTCATCACTGGGCTACACATACTTTCTGGCAAACTTCTGTTCTTGGTTTTGAGACTTGAGGATATATTCTGTTACCTGTTCCATAAGTGAGCTAATCTTCATTATTATTTTGCTGACTCCAGGTTTTGACTGTGAAATTGTGTTTGCCTAATTTTTCAGTTCTCTGTCATCTCATCTGTATTGTGTGATGGTGGCTAATTCCAGCTGATATCCATCAAATCAAATACTGATATGCATACTAAAAGAAAATAATTTTTTAAAAAGACAACAGTGATTTCAGGCTCCAAACCTGGAGCCTGAATGAGAATTCAAAATGATAATCCAAGAACCTCAGGTCATCCAGAACATATCTCCACAAATCTCTTAGCTCTCTTCCACAGGTGTATGTGAAACAGCTCAGCAAGTATCTCACCTGCATCAGCTGAGGTACCAAAACCAAGATGTTCCTCTGTCTCTCTGAGGAGAAAGGGGAAATGTAATTAGGAAGACTGGTTGGCCTTAGAGAAACACCTGGGATCTGACTTCTGCTCTGTCAGTTTCTGCATTTTATAAGAAACAATAAGTAAAGAAAATTAATTTACAGTTCTTGGAGCAAAACCCAAAAAAACAGATCTCCCCCCTCTTGGGTAAAGGCCCTAAGGCTGGGACACCTAGGATCACATCCTCTTTTCCACTGGGTGGAACTCAAAGACTTTTTTCATTCCTCTGGTGCTGATAAATTATTGGCAGTCACAACTCCAACAGGCTGCAGATGTCCAGAAATCCTAGCCAAAAGACTCCTGATCTCAAGTTTGTAGATCTGCTCCTATTCTTAAAGAGGCATTGCTGCCACATGGCCTGAGCAGAGGAGAGATCCCTCATTTAATGTTGAATGCCTCAGTTCCAGAGCAAAGCTGGAATTCCAGTCAGCATTGGCTGGCTATAAGCAAGGCAAAACCTTAGGAGTGTGCTGACTGTAAATGCTCTCTCTCTTAGTGCTGCTTTCCCCTGACCACTCACTGTGTAGGGACCTGAGCTGACTCGGTACAGAAATTTAATAAATCCTGTATGGGATCAAAGGGATTGCAACTTTCAACACTATGATGTTCACTTTTAGACCTAAATAAAAGCTCCCAGGACAGACACTGATTTCTCAGCTATGGTTGTTATGTTGCATTTATCTTGTTATGTACCATTTCAAGGGCAACCAGTCCAGGTCTTTTCATTATATTTCTTGATATGTCCTGAGAATGTGTCTGAACTCCACACTGCAACAATCTTCTCCAAGGACAATAGAATGATCATTTCATGTATTGTGTTTTGGAATTTTGACCCTCAGTTATTAAACAAAATGTTTGGGGTGGTTTCCCCTTAGTTTCAGTAAGAACAACATTTAATTATTTGTACACCTCTCTTTTCTGTGTCTCCCTGGTGCCAAAAATGAGCAATGTTTTCAGTCAGCAGTGGAAAAAGCATGTCTATAATACATAAGGAAGGGTGTTATGGAGGGTTACCAACCAGAGTGGACTGAAGCTGGTTGCTCCACGCTGAAGTATGAAGTCTCTGCTGTGTGTTACAGCACATCATTCAGGCACACTGGTTCCACAACACAGATATGACATCTGCAGTACAAGGTAACAGTAATACCAGCAAATATCTTGCTCATAATCTAGCTGCAGAGATGGGCTTGAGGCTGTGATCACATTAATTTCCTCTCTAAGGACCAAGACAGTGAAGAAGGCAGAGAAACCTTAAATCAACAACATAACTTTTAAATGTCTATCTTATTCTGTATAAAAAAACAAACATGTCATATGTAACATATAATACAGCAATATATTACAGTATATAAGATGAAGTTATGTATATTGTCTCATATTTTCTACTACATGTTATATTCCATGATTATTTATACATATTGTATATGTGTATATATGTATAAACACAACATTGAGTTTACTTCTTAATTCAAGGAAAGATTTTAACATAAATTGCATCCAGTATAGCACAACAAGCCCACCTCTCCTCCCCATCAAAGACATGTCTCTGGCATGTAAAGATGCTGTACAGTGTAGAAGTGCTTTCAGAGTACATTGGCATACGATGCTTCAGCAGCTTGGTTTTCTTCTTACAGGACTTAGGGAGAAATTCACTTAAGCAGTACATCTAGGCTCAGCTTAACAAATGTTTTAATACTTCAATGTCTTCATTGGAGATAGTACCATGAACCCTCAAAAAACAATCTTCACAACTTCTGCTGGCAATTAGGATGAAGAAAATTGAACCCAGGAGACACTATTTGTACAGACAAAGCTGATCCCCATGAGAGTGATTGCCTCACCTACTAGAGCATCCAAGAAACATCTCTTAAGTCTTTGACATCATCACTGTACTGGAAAAAAAATAATCCTCAATAAAGTGGCAGTATGTTTGATATATGTTGTAGACCTCTGAAGTGTTCAGTTAGAGTGCTCTAACTTTGGCACTGCTACATCTGTAAAGGCCATACCAGGTACATAGCCCCAGCAATGGATACCTGTTTGGTAAGCAAAAACAAACAAAGAAAAAGCTATCTTCAGTCAACTTCAGCTAACCCTCTCCTCACTAAACTTCTCCACTGTTTAAATTCCAGATCCCTAAATTAGCAACTATCTGATCCCTTCAGCTCCCCATTGAAAACACTTGCTACTGTATTTGCTGACTTCCACTGTTCACCCAGCTGTACAGGTTCCCCTAAGATAACTGCATGCAATAGCTAGCTGTTTATCATTTGGGGATTAGAATCAGCAATATGAATTTTCAGGAAGATTGTTTTCAGTTGAGTTGGTGATGGGGTGTTTACAGAGTCAGCCATACAGACTCATAAACATTTAAAGCATAATACGTATTATTTTCAAAATGTTTTCTGTATTTGCAGTTGACAGGGAAAGGATTTGCAGAAGTACTCAGCTTCATTTCTATCAAAGACAAGGGCTTCATTGTTTTCAGTGGCAGCAGAGAGCTGACAGCAAACCTTCCGGAAATCCCACCAGTGTTTTGAAGAGGATGCAAAGTTTTGTGGGCTTGGAGGGTGGTGAGGCTTGGGGTTTTTTTGTGTTTTGTTTTACTTATCTCAGGGTGTTAGGAGCCAACTTGTAGCAGAAACAGACAAACTAGTTTTATTCTCATACCTGTTTTTACTTGAGGGGATAATTATGAGATTAATTTTTTTGGGGAAAAAAAAAATTAAAAACCTGCATGTAATGAAAAAAAATATCAATGGGTGCAAGTATGCTGCAAAAAAAACAACATCCCACAACAATGAAAGGATTTTGTAAATACAGCCATATCTAACATACCACAATGTTTCAAAAGGTATCCTACCACAACATAGCAGAAACATACAACCTGCATGCACATACAAGTTTGTTCGGGGGTTTCTTCAATAGTGACAAAATGTCCTCAACAAATGCTTTTACAGTACAATGACTCTATGCTGCTTACTGTACAGAGCCAGTAACAGTTCTATCATGCATTCTTGAACTTCAAGCATTCTTTGAACATTAATACCTGAAAATGTCCTAAATGGTTATGTCTAATTGAGAACAAAACATATTTTTCAACAATGATTCTAAAGCAGAAGTCTGGAAACATTTTTTTTTAAGTGTTCAGAAGCCATAATTTACAAAGTCCGTAAAAGGAGATAGTATCTTCATTTCTTGCATTTCACTAAGTGTTCTTCATGCCTTTGTTGACTACTACAACTAGACTTTGATATACCAACAAACATGATTTATGACTTTTTTGGCTAGTTAATATGTTTACTTACTGGTTAATATATTTACTTACTAAATTATGTAACAGTTTATGTAGGATTTCCATTTAAATTACACTGGCTATTTAAAGGCCTTATTTGACAAGGTTTCATTGTCTTTTTCTTCCTGTCAGCTCAATCAATTTATTATTGACCTATTTATCATGAAATATACACATAAAGGGGCAAGTACAATTAGCCCAGGAAAACATATGCAAGGAAGATGGAATGACTTAATTAATATATTTTTATACTTCTTCCTTGCTGCAAAACAGCTAATCAACTAACCTCTACATCCCTAGTGCAAACTTAGAGATAACTGATTCATATTTAACATCTAACAGCAGACTCTTACCTCAGTGTAAAGGAGAGACAAGAGCAATCTCATTGCTGTAATCTCAGGAACTGAGGCCACTGCAGATACAGTTTGTGTATGATTCCTATATTTCCAGTTTGAGAAAGATTAATTGATTGCAGAGAAACTCTTAAGCAAAGATTGAAAAGAGCTAGTAAGAGGGGATGCTGAAGTGCTTGGGTTTTGTTTAGCTGATCCAGAATATCAGTGGAGAATCAATGTTCAATTCAGAACATTAAGAGCATTGGCCTGAGCTTTTCAAAGTGTCATTGAATGACAAGGCCAGCAATATTCTTGTTCCTGCATTGTAGCAGGATTCTGTCATTAGTCGAGATGGATTCATCACATCTTCAACTAAGATGAACTTTACACAGTGTCTACATAAAAAAAATTCACTTACCTTTTACAGAAGTAAATAAATGTATACTTAGCACATTTAGAGAAAATTTTAAATAACTATTTAGGCCTTTTATAATATTCCCTACAGATAAATTAATACTGATTATTGAAAGCAGGGCTTAATGCTGTGGAATCAAAATAATTCAGCAGGTTTGGTTTTTTTTTTTCTCACTGTATGTTAACAGAAGAACTGTCACTTACCTAAACTTGCCTTAAAATTAAGCTTGACTGTTAAAGTTTAAAATAAATTTTTTGCTGTTTTTGTCAATCAGGTCTAGTATTTCAGAGAATTGTGATAGTGATGCAAATGCTGTTCTATATTATGGGCAAAATACTAGTCTAGATTTATGAATCTCCTTCCAATGCTTATATGTCTTTTAAATTTCAAAGGGTGATTCAGAACCTGAGTGGAAGGAAGCACCTCTTACAGCTGCCTACCTTTCTCCATCAGTTGAAGAGGGTGCTCCGGGCAGCCAGTGTTCTGTGTTTACACAGCTAGTTCTGGCTGTAGCTTTACTGAGCGAAGGAGACTTGGGGCACCCCCAGCTCCTCATTACCACCCCCACTATAGATTTCCACCTCCCAAGTTGTGCCAGTGTAACTTGTCTGATTGCTCCCCGACCTGTGTTGAAACGAGCCAGGCCTACTCACTTTCACTGACAGGTCTTTGCAGGTCCATTTTGGTTTGCCCAAACCGAAACAGAGTGACTGTTTGAAATACTGGACTGGCAGAATTGAGGGCAGCAGCTTTCAGAGGCTTTTTGCGGTCAAGTGGGTGGAGGAGTCCCTTGATTCAGCAAAGCTGTAACTCTCACCACAGTTAGCTCTCTGAAGGCAGGACTGCAGTACAATTGCAGTCAGACAGGCTGTTTCAGCAGCATCTAAGTGAAGTCTGTTGCCCCCACCTACAGATTACTGCCCTGCTTCGTTAACTGGAGGTAGCATTTGCCCAGACCCCACACTGTGTCTGTGACTGCTCTCAGACTTAGGTCTATTAAATGGTTTTATTAATTAAATACCTCTAAATACTTCTGTTTCTAATACAACCACTTTGTTGAGTTGTGAACCGGGGTGTGGCCACATAATTTGGTATATCACTAGACCGGAGAGGAATCTCTAATTGCACCAGGTTCAGTGCTATGTGGAACAACCTGCAAGATCTTCTTTAAAGCCCTCTGATGAGGAGTCATGTCTATTTTAGCCTGCTTGATGTACACCACAATGTGGAAAGCACTTTAGGGTGCTTCTCTGTTCTCATTTATTAGCTGCTTCACTCTAGAAAGGCTTAGATGTGCTAAGAATAAACGTGGAAATAAATAGTGGGAAGCACTGTATTCAAGGTAAGTTGCCTCCATTCAGAAAACAAATATAAGCATCACACTGGAAGTGAGTGTATACTCACAGGTGTGTGTTTGAGGGTGCTTTTAGAAAGGGCTGGCATAGAATTAAAGACAGAGTTCTGAAGATGATGCTACTGCAAGCAGAATGACTCAGGAAAAGGTTTAAGGCGATGGAATCACTTATCTGGAATTCTTGCCTAACTGAGATCAGAAAGGGAGTTCTCCTGGCTGTGCAGATTAATTCAATATTTATTACTTTTAATACTACTTTATCTCAAAAGGTGATGTCTTTCTTGGTCCAGCTTTTGTACACAAGACTGTAAGAAGCAAAGGCAAGGGAAAGA
>NW_009952048.1:2169738-2176152 GCF_000747805.2 Chaetura pelagica
GGAAAGAGAAAATATTGTAAGAATTTTGCTAGCTGTGACAATTTGATGTCCATGTTAGTATTTAGAAGGCGTCATGGCTAGAGGTGTTGCAAAGACAGAGGCAGAGGATGGCCATGGCTCTTGCTTCAGCAAGTCACACAAAACAACGTGCTTGTATAAACAGGTCATTTAACTTTTGCTTCTCATTTAACTTAAATATGCAGTTGGCTCTCCAGGGTGAGTGTTTCTACTTCACTACTGGATGGAGGCTTAAAAGACTTGTTAGTCATGAAACCTTGATTCTCCTCAGCTTTTTATGATTTTTTTTTCCAGTCTTTTTTTTTTTTTTTCATATATAAAGGTCACAGTGAATGTTAGAGATCTGTCTGACAAGACTTTTCACACAGCAATCTCTGTGTGAATCTGAAGACAGTTGTTTAACAAGGCTTGAAGAATTACTTTCTGAAGTGCTTAATATTTTTTTTTTAATTATTATTATTTAATTTGTTCTTGATTCTCTGAAATAAAAGTTGCTACAGAAGATTCCGAAGAAGTTTCCAAACAGACTTGTTTTGCTTGGATATTTTGAGAACTCACAGGACTGGGGTGCTGCCATGGATAGATACAAGCTCTTCAGGAGATGCAGGCCAAGGTGATAAGAGTGGGAGCTGTTCTTGATGTGATAGCACAGCAAGAATACATGGAGTTCTGTCTGGGGACAGGCAATGAGCCTACCTCATGGATAGGTTGAAGGGCAGATCACCATGGATGACATTGGGGCAGGTTTCTGCTACAGGCTGCCTGATCAGGAAGAAATAGATGAGGCCTTATTTAAACAATGTGAAGAAGCCTCATGTTTGTAGAGCCAGGTCTTGCTGGCAGACTTGAACCACTTTGGTATCTGCTAGAGGGGTGACACGGCAGAGTGTGAGCAATCCAGGAGGCTTCTGCAATGCATTGATGACAGCTTCCTGGCACAGACCACTGGGGAGCTGACAATAGGTGCTCAGCTGGATCTGATAGTTCCTGTGCTGGGTCTGGCTGGAATGAATTTGACTTTCTTCATAGGAGCTCATATGGTGCTGTGTTTTAGATTTGTGACCAATAATCACACACTAATGTTTTAGCTATTGCTGAACAGTGTTTGCAGAGAGTCAAAGCCTTCTCTGCTTCTTACTCCGCTTCTCCCCACCCATCCCAATCCCTCCAAAGACATTAGGAGGGGACAGAACCAGACAGATGACCCAAAGAGCCATTCCATGCCATATAACATGGAGAGGGAGATAAAACATAAAAGGGAAAGGAATAGATTGAGGCAGGTTAGCCATCTGTAGCTGGAGCACTGACTAAGCATTGGCCTGCCTGAGGAAAGGGATTGCCTTTGCATAATTTCTTTTGTTTTCTTTCTCGTCTTTCACTTCTCTTTTGCTTATTAAACAACTTGCACCTTGAGCCACAACCTCTCTTGCTTTTACCCTTCCTTTTCCCTTCCCCTGTCCCAGTGGGTCTGGGCAGGAGTGAATAAGCAGCTGTGTGGTGCTCAGCCACCAACTGGAGTTAACCAACAACAGAAGTGCTTTGAGTGATTGGAATGTGATGGAGAAAATAATTCTGCAAATGTTTCTAAATATATTAAGGACAAGAATGTGATTGGGGTAGTCAGCATGAATTTATGAAAGGGAAGTAGTACCTGTCCAACTTGATAGTCTTCTATGATGGCATAACAGCCTTATTGACAAACTGATGAAGTGTAGGCTAGATAAGTGAACAATAAGATGGACTGAAAATTGGCTGAGCTGCCAGACCAAAGTCTGGCAATGTGTGATCACAGGGATTGGATTAGTGGCATAAGGTCCTCCTGAAGGCTAGTCACTACTGATGTACCTCAGAGGTCAGTACTGGAGCACTTAATGTTTAACACTTTCATTTCTGACATAGATGGTATAACAGCGTGCCCTTTCAGGAGGTTTGCAGAAGATGTGTGTGCATTTATTTATATATATATATACACCCACACACACATATACAGATATATACCAGATGGGTGCACTGCCACCGCTGAAGGATGACCTTGACAGATGAAGAAATGAGCAGACAGAAATTCAACAAAGGAAATGCCTGCTCCTGGGTGAGGAATAACTGTGCACCAATAGACACTGGGGCCTGATGGACTGAAAAGCAGGCTGGCAGAAAAAGTCCTTTGAGTCCAGTTGTTCAACAAGTTGGATATGAGCACCATTTTGTTCTTGTAGCCAATGATGTCCATTAGGAAGTGTTGCCTACAGATCAAGAAAGGTGATTCTTGTCTACTCCACCCTGGTATGATGTACATGAGTGCTACATCCAGTTCTGGGCTACCCAGTACAAGAGAGACATGGACATATCAGAGTGCAGCAAAGGTCTATGAAGATGATGAAAGGATTGGAGCCCCTGATGTACAAGGTGAGGCTGTGAAAGCTGGGAGTTTTCAATCTGGAGAACAGAAGGCTCAGGGGGATCTTATCCACATGCATAAATACCTGATGTGAGGCAGTAAAGAAGCTGGGTATTTTCAGTGATATTCAGTGGCAGGACAAGAGACAGTGCAAACTGAACTACATGAAATTCCATTTGAATGTAAGAAAACATTCTGTGAGGGTGGACAGACTCTCAAACGGGTTTCCCAGGGAGGCTGTGGAGTCTCCATCTCAAAGATATCCAAAACCCAATTGGACACAGCTCCAAGCAACCTGCTGTACCTGACCCTGCTTTGAGCAGAGGTGGATGATGATCTGTGGAGGGTCCTTTCCCATGTCAGTAATTCTATGACCTCAGATGTTCTGTGATTCTTAAATGTTAACAACTCATAGGCTGATCATAGCATGGAAGTGTCCAAAATAGTCTGAGTTCTCTATGGCATATGGTGTTAGCCAAATTCTGCTCCAAATTTCACTGGCGTGGTTCCTGTTGACTTCTGTGGAAACTGTGCATATCAACTTCTCTATTTCTACAAATACACAGGAGGAATTTACGGCAAAAGATGGGAATTATTAGATTCCCAAACTCAACTGCCTTTCCATTATGCCTGTGGAACCAATTCCACTTTTATCTATTAGTATGGTAAAAAAGCTGGCTTCTCTTTCTGTTTTGTGGCAGTTAGCTACTAAATGTCTCTGTTTTCTGCAGTTCTCCCCAGTACTTCTGCAGAGCACTTTTGTTCAAAAGTTGTCCTCCTTGTTGTACAGGAGAGGTTTAAAGTCTCGTTGTGGTTCAAGGTGGAAGAGATGCCCCTGAATCAGTGGTAGAAGGAGCTTTGCTGAGAACTGTGACATGTTCCAAAGGCTTGATAGGTTGGGAACCATCACCACAGAAGTGTGGTGAGCGTGGAGTGCTTGACCTTCTTTTTTTTACTCAGAGGTAAGCCATAAGGCTGTTCTGAAACTAATTTAAAATCCTTTATGGGAACTCCTTCATACCAATTGAACCATTTGACGTGTTTCTTTTCAAAGATAACTGTCACAGATCACTTTTGCTTACAACTAACAATTCTGAAGTAAGAGAAATTTCCAAATAGCACCAGATATTAATAATGATAATAAAAGAAAATAATTACCAAACTTCAGAATGCCTATGTTTGAAAGAGTGGAACTAACTGTGTAGATTGCTTAGTCTGTATAGCCATAACCTCTTACTTCCACCATTTTGCATTATTGGCCTAGAGCCACATGCTCATTTATAAGGAACTGATCACAGTTACGTCTCTTTTTACAGTTCCAAGGGTATCTGGGTGGCTCCGTATTACAAATGTCATCATTTGGACATGAAAGGTGATGTAAAGCTACATTACTTTGATCTGTGTAATTCCTAAATATTAGTCCAGAAAAGTGGTAGTGATACAGTTGCATCCCCTATCTACTTATAAATAGAAATGGTTGTGAAGTTAAAATAAGCTATAAACAAATTTCTAGGACAACCACAAATATGGTCAAAATATGGCTTTTCTGGCATGGCCCCCATCTGTGGTACAGAAGTTTTTATCACACATTGGAAGAAAGCATTTTTGCATTTTTAGTACAGACCAGCCTTTTTTCTTGTTGATAGTGTAACGGCTTCAAAGATGAGGCATCTTTTAACACTAGCAGGTCAGGTAAGCTTGGAGAAGACAACTGCAGCAGAAAGAAGGAACTACCAGACAATTCCCATGCTTTTTAACCAAAGGCTGCAGCAGCAGGGCAGCCACTCTGAATGTAAATCCTGTCACAGAGTGTAACACAGACATGGGATGGCTTGGTATATGGGTAGTAGAAAACCAATCTGCTGCTATTCTCATGTCTCAGTCAATTTCCCCTACAACCTGCCACTGCCTGGAGATCTGATAGGACTTATAGTGACAGAAAGTGACTAGAAACAATTCTGTGCTGACCTAGAAAATACTGAGGGAGTGATGAAAAAGACCAACTGGACTGTTCTACAGAGCAACAGCTTTTCTGAGTGATTTCATCCTAAGGTGCAACGTTTCCATTGAACCTGAGTTTGGTTCAATGGAGGAAAAAATAAGCTGTGAACAATTTATCAGCTCCACCAGTTCTTTCTGTCACTATCTTCCTGTTAAAATGTTGCTTTACTTTTACACTGCTCATTAGCTTTAGCTAATTATAAGTGAAATGTCATCACAATGGCTTCTCCCCTTCCCATAAAGCCAGGAAAAAATTACTTCTTGAACTCTACTGGACTTTCTGTCTGCCTGCTTCCAGGCTCCTACTGCTCTCACAGAACTCTTGTCTTCTAGCTGAAAATGTAAAGAAACTGGAGTGACTGCAGAAAGAAGGTGAGGACAGTTTTAGAATGAAACTTATGCATAAGCAGGGACAGAACAGAAAGGTTGTCATAGGGCCTCCAGAGAGGTTATGGAATCTTTGTTTGCAGAGATGTTCTGAACTTGGCAAGGCCCTCAGCTGCCTGCTCTAACTGAACTGAGGGGCTGTATTTGCTGACCTCCCGAGTTCCCTCTCAACTTCAGTGTAAACGTAGAGGGATAAGATGAAAAAAGGATGTAAGAGAATGAGGAGGAAGGTAGTTGTAGAGTTAATAGTATCTTTCAACATGCATCCTTCTCCCAGCTTCTTTTGGTTTGAAATTACATATGGGCTTCATCCAAATTTTTGAGTGGCATAGGAAGAAGTATTATGGTGATGCTCATCACTGCAGTTGGTAAGTAGCTCTTGGAGGCCTTGCTCTGGTTCCTCTTTCTGAATGCACAGCCTGCAGCTGTGCTGTAGAGGTTGCTCCCATCATCCATACACAATGAAGACCACAAGGAAAAATGCTGGAGAACATGTGAAAAAAGAAAAAGGGACAGGTTAAGCTATAGAATTATTCCAACTTGTTAATAAATGTTAATAAATAGCTAGGCATTTCACTATGTAAGGTGGGGGACCGTTTGATTAGCACAGGCCTTCCCTGCTGAAGTGTGTTTCTGTTTTTGTGTGAAAGTAAAACACTTTGTATTAACTCCTTAAACGTACAGAAGTAGCATGCAAACAAGTGGGTGTGACTCCCTGCTTTGGTGGTTTACCTGCTTCCCTGGGAGCAAACCCAGCTGGATTCCTGCCCTGGTGAATTATTAGTACAAATTAATCAGTATAAATTCAACAAAGCTGTTCAACAGTATCAGCCAGAGAATCTAAACTCTCATATTCCAGAGATGCTGTAGTTTGTTGTCAAAATAATGTTTTGGGAGAACAAGAGGTACGATGTCAAATCACCTCAGGTAAAGCTGAAAATCAGGCCTAGGGCTGCCACATCCTTAGCTCTTGGCTGAAAGGCAGGTGGCCAATCCCTGGCAAACCTCTGGCTTCAGCCGCTTCTTCTGCAGTTGCTGAAGAGGGGTCTTTCTGTTGCAAGCTGACAGCAAGCTGACAGCAAGTTGTTAACTTCTCTTTTTCTCATTAATTTTTTTATAAAGTGTATTTGCTGGCATTTGAACTTCACTGAAGAACTGATTATACCACCTTGTGATGAGTATTTCTCTCAGCAGCGACGCTGTTTCTTGCTAGTGATCTCACACGGCGCGTTACGAGGAGACCTGAGGAAACGGCCTCCTCAGACGTGAAGGCTTGGAGGATTCATGGCTTTACACGGTAAAACACACAAAACACACCCCGGCGTTCAAGAAGGGCGAACGGCTCCGGTGGGGAAGAGACTGCAGCAGAACCCGGTGGGAGAGGAGACACCGGAACCGGTGTGGGGAGAAAGTGAAGCGGAATTTGAACAGGCTGAATCCAGCCGTACCTCGAGCACCACGGCATTTCGCAGAGCGGATGCCCCTTGCCTGCCCGGCGGCCCGCCCGAGGCACCCCGAGCCCCCAGAGCTCGCCCTCCCGGGCGCTGCTGAGGAAGGGCAGCACCCAGAGGGCCGCCCCCCGGCCGGGCCGCCGCCCCCAGGCCGGGCTCCCC
>NW_009952048.1:2177672-2270594 GCF_000747805.2 Chaetura pelagica
GGCTGGGCGACCCGCGGCGGCCTCAGGAGCTGCTGCTGGCCCTGGCCCTGGCCCTGGCCAACGAGGGACTCGACAGGAACACACACTGTGACAAAAAATAATAGCTGCGGTCTTTTAATTTTAACTAGGTCAACCAAAAGCAAAGCGATTTGCGTCGGGGGGAGGCGGGGGAGTTCCCCACACATCACCTGTGACATCCTAAGACATCGTATCTGGGCTGGGGCGTGGACCTCTTTTAATAAAGTTGTGGGGAGATGGTGACTTCCAGGTAGCTCAGTGTTCAGTTCTTTCCCTTTCCTTATTCCTTATGAGAGCTCTTAAAATGTCAAATTGTCAAGTATGCTGCTGAATAATTCAGTCAATCGTTAAGAACCTGATTCCTGCTCTGAAAATGGATACAACCGTGGGGTTGATTGCCTTGGTTGGGGTAACTGGGCTGGAAGTTAGTGAAGGCTGGGCAGTTTTTCCTCTTGCTCTTCTGCCATCGTGCCTTCACATAGGGCTCATGTGCTTCTGCTCTTCTAGTGCTGTCACTTGTCATCAAGAAAAAGCTGAAGATAAACCTGTACCCATAGGACTGTCCACGACTTAGGAAGCCTTGCAAACTTCCTGCACTTTTTCCTTTGCCCTTCTGTATTCTTGCACTGCTGATAATATTTCAGGCTGCCCTTCCTAAGAGGGGGTAGAGTTAAAGTCAGTCATGTAAGTTTTTGTGGTCTATTGTGAAATGTTTTTTTAAGAGAACCTATCTTTAAGTCGTAAGTCCATGAGAACATGTCTTTTCTCTAGAAGATTATAAAAAGAGTAATAAAAGCATTACATATGGGGATCAGGGCAATGGAGATGAATTTTAACAGTGCAGCAAATTTTAATTTACTAGCATTATATGGATAAAAATTTAAATGTTAAGATTATATATGAATTACGGGGTTTGGGAAGCATTGGTTCCAGGAAAGGTTTATTATTAATGGCTTAGCTTTTTGAGAAAAATGATACCTTATTCCAGAATAACATCCACAGAGTGAGAAGTTACAACAGTAACTGAATGGTTACACCAGCTTCAACATGGAGTCAAAACCATCACATGCAGCTACTAGTCAATTTTTCTATTAAAATTTGTAACTTACAAAAAGGCTGCCAACCCTTCAAGTTTTGTAAGGAAATAAGCATCAAAAGTCAAAACGAGAAATTGCACAGTTATAAGGATAAGTAAAGAAATAGTATTGCAGATAGGGCATGAATCCACCTTTAGCAGTTTTTTTGTATGGCTTAGTCATTTAAACTGGATAGTCCTTTTTGTTTGCTTTTCTTTTAATCTCATTTTTTTTCATCTCTTTGTAAACTGGAGTCAGTTGCTGAGGCCCTAATGTTCATTAATAATGTTCATTAATAGTGTTGTGAACAAAATAACTGTAGGCTGTCATCCGTTTTTCTGGAGTGCTGCAGCCCAAGGTATTGTGGTATCTTTACCCACTGTTTGAGGGTCACAGAGAAAAGGAAGAAATTACTATGTGTTGAGATGGTGCTAAATACTCTGCTGAAACAAAACGAGGTTGAACTCTGGACTCTTCTTGTCAGAATTCAGCACCCTTGGTCTGTTGTAATAACATGTTGTGTTCTTTCACAAGAAGAATGGCATGCCAGTGTGGGATAAACCAGGCAGCTTGTTGTGGTATTGATAGCAACAAACGCCTTGAAACGGGTTGGGGTGTTTTATTTTGTTGCTTGTCTTGCTGAAATTACTTATTAGGTCATATTGGAAAACTCTTTGACCTTGAAACAGCCCAAATAAAGATGTCCCAGTGTTGGCCATGAAAGGATGGAAGAACCGTTCTGCATCTGATGACAAGGAGAATCACATATGGTGACATACATCCATGCACGTAAAAATACATATGTCAGCTTTAATGTGATTGTCATCAAGATGAATGGCACTTGCATCTTTAAGTAGAATCTGCACCATCTCCAAGGGATGGTAAGAGGTCAGGTGGTGACTTGTTAGGGTTGCGCTTTAAAATGCCACTACTTGTTCTTTAATCTGATTCTGTGCAATGTGACCTGCACCTCACATGTTGTTTTGAGAACACTTAGGAGTTGAACCAGATGTGAGGACTAGATGCAACTTTTTAATTTATTTTTATTAAAATCATGTAACATCTTTGAATATGTCTGTTGTTTCAGAGCAAATAAAAATTACCGTGGTGTAATTAGCCACTTCAGTAGACTATTTGCTGCCTTCTTGTAGTCAGGAATGTTAATTTCTGCAGAGTACACTTGATGCTGTGAAAATGTAGTAGAGAACATCTGTGGCAGGTTCCTGTTCCATTATGTAAATTCACTTTCTCTAAAGTCAGTGAGACTAGTTGGTCATATTTGGTATAGAAGACCAAACCCACTGAATATTTTGCTTGGAATGCTGCTTCTTCGGTGGAAGTTGGAAGGTGCTATGTTTCAGGGTTGTCTTGTAGTGCATTTAATTACATGATCGTGTGATAATTTTTTCTGTCCCTCTTACATTACTAGTTGTTTTGCCAACCAGTTATTTAATAAGTGCATTTTCTAATCCTTGGGATTAAATACACATTCTTACATGTTCTAACCTGGAGCTATTACATCTTACTGACATTTTTTTGTTGTCTGGACCTAAATTAAATTCTCTTTGTGAAATACTTCTGCATACATTTGAGTTTGTGTTTTTGAAATGCTGTGAATATTCAAAGAGAAATACTGTTCCTCATCCACTGATAAGGGAAGTGCAGTACAGAAGTAAATGATCAACTTGTTGGAATGGTCCCTTCATCTTGGATTTTCAGCTTAAGATTTCTATTCAGGTTTTTTAGTCCCCCTGATAGGCACCTCCCACGCTCTGAGTGGTGCGTTTGTTGCAACTTCTCCAAATTTGTTTTCTCACTTTGTGGTGTGAAACTGAGCAACTTGGAGCAGGTTCTCTAAAATTTTGTTGGAGCAATTTGTATGTGATCAAACATCAATTAACTTGGAGCAGGTTCTCTAAAATTTTGTTGGAGCAATTTGTATGTGATCAAACATCAATTAACTAATGAAGCCAAGGGTCCTGCAGATCACAGCTGTATTTGCTGTGGCTCTGAATAATTCCGCTTTGTTGCTGTTTGGTCCATGGAATGAAGTGTAGATCTCGTGCAAAGAGTAGCAGGTGAGTTTGTGTTCACAATGCAGCAGTGTGAAGTCCACCCAGGCGCTTTTCAGCTGCACTTCACATCCCTTTCGCTATGTTGATACTTCAGCTGCGTATCAGTCCATGTCATAGAATCTTTTTGATTGGAAAATACCTTTAAGATCATACATTCCAATTCTCACATTGAATACACGAACATCACTGTAATGATAGTGTTTTTTCTGTTAAGGTTATCTTCATTTCAAACTGCTATGTGGCAGGAGAGAATCTTCATTGTTGTGGGGACTCAGATCTTGCCAACAGCTTGTATCATCACTGTGGTTGGAAGTTCTTGATCTGTAACAGAGGCACTATGGTGCATTGTAGAACACAGCTAACAGGACACACTGTTAGCAGTGGGCCACAAACATGGGGAGATTCTGTATTTTATTTTACACTCTGAAGGTGGTTACAGATTGAAAGGGAAAAGGGGATCAGCACCATATCCAGATGTCTTGGCTGCTGCACTCTCCACTTCCATCTGTCCCACTTTACTCTCCAGACTTTCGCTTGAGCTCCCCCTGGTACATGAGGACTAAGCAGAAGTCAGAGCTCTGAAGAGGTGGATTCTCTGTCCTCTTTTCCTGTTAGATCAATGCTAAACCTTTCAGTAACTACTGGAAAACAGGGTAAGCAACAGGAGAAGATGATTTTCTTTGCATCTGTGTCATGGAGGTACCCCTGATTTTGACAAACTCCTACCTAACATTTGACTGAGACAAACAGAATAGAGGTGTCAGGGCATCTTAAAAGATTGCAGAAGTCTCCCTATACAAGGGAAAAGGATGTTTTGTCATTTGGCAATTTTAGAAATTGTACCGTTTGAACTACATTTGTAACTATTGACAATTTTAAACCTTGGTGTGTTTAAAGCAGTTGAAAACTGCTCAGTTGGCCTACTCAAAGTATCTGTTGACTAGGCTGACTCAAAGGTTCCACATCTTTCATAGAAAGTTAAGCAGAAAATATCACAATTTTTTATCTGCATATGGTATGCTTTGATATAATCAGGGTAGCAGTGTTGAGTTGCACTGAAATAAAAACATGCGTAAGTAATGCTGCTATGCCATGTTGCAACAAGCATCACCTCTGAGTTCAAACTGACCAGATGCAGGTCATCTTTTTATATACAGTAGTTCAGCATGCCAACCAGGGCATTACTATTTTCTATTCTAGAGTATCAGTATTACTAAGTTTAAAAAATAAAAATGTCCTTTTTGTAAACAGGATGTAGCAGTGTGTGCTATTTGTTTTAAGGCTGCTTGTCTTCTGCTTTTTCAAGAAAAACTTCACTTCCTTGGCTGTTCTGTACCCAAGCAGTAGCAGCATATGAGTAGGCCTCGTATGTTCCAAGGTGCAGCCTTGGTTGTTCGGAGGAATCAGATGAAGTTGAATTTGGCTTGACGTGATTACGATGTTGTTTTTCGTGTAGAGTGTGAACAATCTAGATCCAGAGCTATCTCTTGGAAATTAGCATTTTGTAGGACCATCGTGGCCACCGTCTCTTTTCTGTTCTCTAATTGCATTAAGCTAGCACAGTGATTTATGGCCCATAAATACGAGGCTTGTGACATATATGACTTATAAATATGTGCTTTTGAAATATTTTTAATCCTGGGTAATTTTACTGATCCAATGTATAGATGCTGCACAGTGGCACAATTAATGTGTGTAACCTGTTAGAAGGTAGTAGGGCTGTGAGTGAGAACTGGCTGCATGCAAAAGTAAGATGCTCTTATGCCAGTTTTACTGTCAGCAAAATTGGCAGCACAGGACTTTACAGTTTGGACTGTAGCTCAGCAGATATTTCAAGCTGGCACGAACAGGCCTAAAGAAATATTTCCAGGTGCCAATTACTCTGATTTGACTGGTGGGTTATCGTAAGTGTTTGAGATAGTTTTTGGCCAGACCTGTTTCCTGGTCTGGTTTTCCATACCTTGGCACAAAAGAGTTGAGATGGCTTAATGGCGGCAATTATTAGGTTGGGAAGGGCAAAACCCTTCTATTCAGCAGCCAGGCATTCATCAGACAGCAGCTTTAGCCAGCCTTTCTTTGATTGTCTCTAACTTAAGAGTGTATAGAGGAGTATTCTGTAATTCATTAGGTAATCAGAACAACTCAGTGATCAAATTGTGTCCTTGTGCTATTGAGGAAGGCATTTGGCTTGGGTTTTGATTTGGTTTTGGTTTTGGTTTTTTTCTTCTGTATCTTTGAAAATTACCAGTTTCCAATTAATTACTCCCGTAACTTGGAGATATAGCTCCTATCTTCCTGTAGTAAAGAGTGGGTGTACTTGGTAACAGTGCAAGCTGCAAATATGATTCCCTAAGAATGTTGGGGATCTGTCTGCATAAAAAAAAACACAACTGCATATGTTCCCAACCACACCAACTTTGTTGGGACTGTTGAGTATATTTGTTCTTCCCACCCAGCTTTCTCTGTTGTCCTAATGCTACTCGAGTTAGTAGCAAGAGTGCATCTGTAGTTGGAAATAGTGTCTAACACATTTTTAACTCTGCAACGTTTTGTTGTTCTCAGGCAGAGCTGAGGAGGTGTGTCAGCGCTCTATTTGTAGTAGGAAAAAATGCTGTGTCTCTACTGCATCTGTTGCAGAAGACCAATATTCCTTTTAATATCAGCTGAGATGTTGATGTTGAAGGTGTTTTACCAATTGTGCCTTTGGTACCTACCTGCTCTCATCATATTGAAGGTTTGATGTTCTGTGGCAGCAGTTAGTTGAAACACAAACAAAAAATGTTCTTTTCTGGATTATTGTGGTTTTATCACAGTTATGCCCTCTGAAGGGGGAGGAATTATAAGCCTTTTTTCAGCCATTCAGAGTACTTTTCTTTGTCAGGGGTGGCTATTTTCAGCAATTAGTTGTTATTGACAGTAACAGTCTAAATTTAATCTCTATGGTTAAATACTTTTTTTTTCTTTCTTCCTTTTTTCTCCCCCTCTGCAACCGAAGTACTTTGTTTTAGTTTTGCTTTGCAGATCTGATCTGGTTCTATTTAAATACAGATTTCAGAACCTAATCTTCAAGGGTTTCGAAACTCTGGGTCTGTATGTAGACTTTCATGAGTATCGGCTTCATCTCACTTGCAGTACTGGCATCAGCTTTGAAAGGTCAGAGAAATAATACTGTTAGGGATTGAATTTCTTCCATCATATTTTTTGAATCTGCTTTTTTATTTTATGGTGGCAGTAAAATGGTTAAGCAGATACTTAGACGAGAATTTACTTGCTACCTAGCTGAATTCTCAGGGAAAACTGAGCAATTTCAGATGCACTGTGCTCACTGCTTCTCTGGCTGATCTGTATTTTTCAAAATGCAGCTGATTACTTCACTGTCTGAAAAAGGAACTGTCTGTCTAATTTTAAATTACAATGCTGTGTTTTCTTTTTTAAATCTGAGCTGCAGCCTCTAGAAACAGCTCATACTTCTTCACTCTGTTATAGGTAGATGTCACGTCCAAAAAATTTACTACAGGGAAAACAAACTTGGAAGGAAAAATATAATCCAAACCAGTTATGAGAATTTTTAAATGTCCTATAAAATTTAAATGTGTTTTAAATTATATAATTCAATCTTTGACCTCTTTTCAGTGGGAATAGCAAAACCTCTGTTTATAATGAAGGAATTTCCTCTTTTGGAAAAGCATTTATTCTGACTGGTTTTGGATATCTAGATACACCCCAGGCCTAAGGCTTCTGTCTCTTCTGTCTTGTCTTACCTATTAAGAATTAAGGAATTTAAGAAAATGCATTTTACTAATTTGTTTTTTTAACTAGCATGTTCACATTCTTATTTTCATACTTATTTTTGGAAATGCAATACATGTGAACTATTCGCTCTGATTGGCTTGAAACTCTTAGGCAAGAATGGAGACTTTGATCAGGAAATGTTTTCCCTGATTTTTTTTTCTCCCTAATTGCATTTTAATACGAGGGGATAATAATTGTCTTCTTTAAATGAAAACTTTTAAGTGCCAAATGCCTTTTCAGAACTTCAGGATTTTGACATCCTCTTGCCAAAGACCTGGAAAATTAAATATTTTACACTTACTAGATGTAAGATGGAGGGGCTTAAATTCAAAAATTACACTCTATAGTATTTCATGGTAATACTTCTTAATAGAAAATACTAAAATAGCATATACTTAAATAATCAATATTTAAGCAAGGGTTGTTTTTTGTTGTTGTTGGGTTGTTTTTTTAGTGAAGAATGTACATACATATGCAGTATACTTAAAAAAAAAAAACAACAAACCCACCACCTCAGATTTTTGGAAGGAAGCAAGAACAGGTATAATTCTGGATAAGCTTAAAGAATCCAGCCACTAACCAGATTTATTCTGTACTTCACTTGTGGTTCTGGCAGAATTGCTTGGTTTTTAAATTAGGGGCATGCATTTTTTTTCTTCCTTTTCTATGGTTAGGTTCTTGGTAGGAAAAAAAAAAAAGAAAAATGTAGGGGTGTAGAGAATTAATTTTACTTGCAAAGTTAATTCACATTGGCTTGGCAGTGAACACTGTTCTATCCACTGAAAACAGATCAAAGAACTAACTATAAACGAAGGTTAAAGATAAGATGCTAGGGGAGCTAAATGAGGAAACAATGGTTAGAAGGGTGTTGCAGGAGTTGGTTGGTGTTTAATTAGTCCACACATAGTCTTCATTAATTTAAGCCAAGGAATAAACAGCATTTTAATTACATTTATGAACTGGCACAAAATTCAGAGTTGCTCTGAAGACAAATAATTAGAAGATCAAGCATGTATGGGGAAGCAGTACATTGGATTAAATGTAGTCTAATGCAGAGTTCTACTCATAGGGAAATGAGGGGAGGAAAAACTGTAGGAAAACAGTGCATTAAACTTTGAAAAAATGCTTAGGACTTGATACATTGTCTTTTCTAGCACTGTGGGGTTTTTTGCAAGCCTTTATCATATTTTGGTTGATGAAAAAAGCTGTTGGAGGAATGACCAAAGCATTACATCATGGAAATTACAGCTGGAACAGCGAGCCAGGAAAGTATCTACAGGCAAATCCCATTGCAGGCGGCGGATGGAAATGTGGCTGAACAAAAAAACAGCTTGCAAAAGAGGGGGGAAATGCTAACAGAATGCTCAAGTGCTAGGACAGTCAGTGCTTTCTGCCTTTCAAACTTCTTAACAGGTAGCTAGAATGAAATTGGCATCTGCTTTTTAATTTTTTTTTGTTCACGTGGGTAGGAAAATACTAATTTCTGTCCCATCAGAGGCAAAGGGTTGTGTTTCAGCTTATAATGGGATCCTTCAGAGAATGAACGATCTCTTCAATTTTATAAGCAATCTTCTGTACTGACTATTATTTCTCACATACTTGTGTTCTCATTCTTCATGCTTTTTAATGTATTCCTGTGTAAACAAAATACTTATCCAGAAGCTGATCCCTGCAAGTTCTAAGCTGTACCTTTGGATCTCTCAAACAGATACCAATAACTTCACTACTTCGTGTTACTGTGCTCTCATTGCATCCTGCTTTATTGCAGGGTTTTGATTAGAGAAACTGAGGCTTTCTGTTTTGTGGTGCGCGTCTACCAGGTTGACCCAGCCTTAAGAAGAATAAACAAAGGAAATTTGCCTGTATGGTCTATTAAATGTTCCCTTAAAACAGTTACCTAATCTTCTGTTCTCAACTTACAAGTTCTGTAATGGTGTTGGTGTTGCAGATAACCCAGTGTTCTCCTGGTGTGGAAACACCTGATCTTATGTATATATATTTCAGAGCTGATGAAATGCAAGAACTGCAAAAAAGCTGATTGCTCATAGACACAGGGAATCTTGCATGCAAGCTTCCAGGTTAATCTTGTGATATACAAGTTATGCAGCTCTGACAGATCTTACAAAGCTTATCTACAGCTTAATTTACAATCTTATTTGCAATATGTAGTGCTAATTGAGGTGTGACACAATGTGTAGTCATTTTAACCTAAAACTTGCTATTAGTTTAAATGTCAAAAGCATATTTTGAGTTAGCCAGTTAGCATCTTTCCTTCTGTGTACTTCCATGATTGGAAAAAAAAAGGTCACTATTATCCTTGTTCTTTTTTGATTTTTTGTTTTATCTGTCTTGTCTCTTGTAGGCATCCATACAGTATCAGGCACAGCAGGCCTATAGGGACTTCTTTCTGAGTATAATACAGGCATGTGATGGAGTACAGCTGAAGAATTACCGAGGTTGGAGCACTGCCCTTGTCAAGTGATTCAGTGCTCACATTGGTCTTTGATTTGGCTGCACAGAACTTGCAGTGTGGACAGTCCTGCTCCTGAGTAGTTTACGATCTAAGGCGCAGTATGCAGGGTGCATTTCAATGTGAGTGGGGTGTCATGTGAAATACGGTGAGCAACAGCATTATGTCATGTGGAAAAACATGCCAAGGAGATGGGTTACTTAGTACATTAGGTTGCTTTGAAACTAGAGGTCCTTTGATAGTTTGTCACCAGGACAAAAGATGGGGGAAGGGTTCCTGTGTAAGCGTTAGGGACAAGGACTTAAGGGTTTTGGTAGTATCTACGTAAAAGTCCTGTGACTACCAGATACTAGTGCAGACAGTCACTGCTTGTGGCCATGCCAAGTTCTTTGGGAACTATGCCTGGCTCGAATCTATTCGTGTACAAATCTCTCTGGTTCCTGGGGAGAGGAGAAAGTACTGCAAAAACTAGCATGAAGATCTGCATCAGCTGGGACTCACTGGAATGTCCAAATGGGACTCTCAGAGGGAAAATAAGTTTCTGTTAGTCATTTGACAAATGCAGTGTAGCCATATCATCCGTATTTTTTGTGGTGTGTCTGTCAGCTTGAAGAGTCCCACGCTGCTTGCAACTGCCCCATGCCACTTCGCTCTTGTCTGTTGTACTGGCTCAATTGTTTGTGCAGCTGTGCAGTAAAATGATTCTGCTGGAGCAGGGAAGATTATGTATTTATAATCTGCATATATATTTATAATATTTATAAATTTGTGTAAGCAGCAGCCTATTTTTCAGCTGATCAGTTACCTTATTCCTGACATGGCCTCCCACACAGCTCTGCCAGCATGCTGGGGAGCCAAGGCCCTAGGAGGATGAGTGCAGCCTCCAAACACCTGGACTTGTAGTGGTTGCAGAGAGGAGGGAGCACGTCTGAAATGGAAATGAGAGCGTGCCAGAACCCTTTGCTGCTTATTCACACCTCTGAGATTATTACTGTGCATGTCCCTCCATGGAAAAAGTTATGTGGGCTTCAGGATTGCAGTTGAGTTTTCTAACCTGAGAGGGAATGCTGGGCTGATTAGTTAAATTAACTTGAGTATATTGCATAATATATCCTAGCAGCATACAGTGATTGTGATTGCATTAAGAGTATTTTATACAATGTCTGGCCCCCACCTTGTGGTTAGTTTCATGAGCAGTTTTACAAATCTGTTGTCAAGCAATAATACTGGCATCTAAAATCAGACTGCCCTGTCTGTCAGCAATGTAGATGTCTTGTCTTCCATTACTGCTAAATAGAACAGGGTAAATTCCTGTGTGTTAACTGTGCGGAATTGCGGGGTGAGAGTTTGCTCCTGGGTGGTTCCTGCAAGGCTACTGGCATGTGACAGTGCCAGCTAGTGATGATTTAACCCTGTTTCAAAGCTCAGTGTTTCCCAAAAGTGAAACAGAGTAAGATAGCATAATTTTGGAGTCTCAGTTTCTGCAGTCTTTCTGTCCTACTCCTGTAAATCTTGACCCTTTTGGCTACTGCGAGGAAAAGATTATAAAATCTGAGAGAAACAGGTGCTCAGGACAGGAAGGAAACCATTCAAATTCCACCCCCACCCTCCCGCAGGGAATGGGGGCAGTGCAAACTGGTTAGGCTAGATAAAATTCATATATGAGAAATAGATGTTACGAATTCACAGACCACAGAAAAGCTGTACTTGGAGGGTGTACTGTATCGTGAGCTGAAGAGTGAAGTTGTAGGAAACAGAATTTTGTTACTGACAGTTGTCGTGGAACTACTTGGTTTTGTTTTCCTTACGGCTTTTGATGCTCCCAGCATCACACCGTTCAGCTATAGCAACTCTTTAGTAACCGAAGGAAAAGGCTTTTAGGATTGCAAACCTGAAACAACCCTACAGGCGGCTGGTGAGGCTGCAGTAGCGTAGGGAACAGTCAGGCTCCATTTTGGATGACTGACTCTGTTGCTATTCTGAGTTGCTCTACGCTGTGCAGTGCTGCTTAACTTCCTGCTGTTTTCTAGCTACTTAGGTGATCAGTCCTTGGCTTTTTTTAAACCAGCTTCTTTTGTGGCATACGTCCTTTCAGTTAGGAGAGTGCACAGTAACAAAGCCACATTTTATTCCCTGGTGGGGGGTGTCTTTCTGTAAGTGTGTTAGAGCCCAATTTCAGGAGAAGGCAGCGGTCAACTGCTGCAAACCTTAGCTGTGTAATTCCAAGACTTTCCATGTCAAAATCTGGGGGGAGGCGTGGGATAGGATTGAAGTGGAAAAACAAGGCAGAAGATAACTAGCCTGTGCCTTTACTACTGAAAAACAAAACAGCAACCAAATTGCCTTCTCTGCCGCCTGTTAAATGCCTTTCTGAAACACATGCTGTTCGTGTAGTTCCCTCGTAACTGCTGCTGCTCATTGCTTCTCCATTAATCGTTTGCTTCTAGGTGAAAACCCAATCATTTGAAAAATAGGAATTAATACATCTTGAGTTGTACACAGAAGACAGAAGCTTGATTTTCTTCCCCCCCATCCCTTTTTTTTTTTTTTTTCTCCCTCTCCTGTAGTTTAATTAATGTTTCTCTAATACCTCTGGGAGACCAGCATTAGAATGGTCAGATTGATACTTCATTCTAGTGAGATACTTCTTCGTTCTTTTCTGTCAATGTCTTAGTGTTTTACTGATTTTCATTTTTCTGATGGGGATGAGGGAAATATGCTGTTAAAGCTTCCAGCTGATTGAGCCTGTGGCACAAAAGGAGTAAATGACGTAGAGGAATCACTCATTTCACTTAATGCTGTGAGTTTTTTGGCTCATCTCGTAACTAGTTAAGTTCATGTTTGGGAAGACATGTTAAATTTCTCAGGGATTTCAAAAGCCCTAGTACAGCAAACCTCAGATTTCCAGTTCATACTATTGTGCTAGCATCTGCTGATTAGATGGAGCTCCCTTTGGAGCCTGGGAATGCTTTAGTTAATTGGTTTAGAGGGGACCACTGAGGGATGGTGTGTGATACGATATAAAATGTATGTACCTGGTGCTGGTCAGTCCTTGTGTTCTTGCTTGGAAAATCCAGACTGGCTTTGGTACAATACTGCTTGTAAATAATAACATAAATTTATGAGACTTCTTTAAGTTGCTGCAATGTATAGAAATTAGAATCTTCACCATAATCTTTGTTTTGTTGTTATGTGGATACTTCAAAGTCTGTAATAAAAGCACTGACTTAATATTTTCTTTCAGTCTCCAGAGGGTGCTGAAGGCAAGGATGCAGCAAAAGTAACTAAACAAGAGGCAAGTATTCATTTATTTATTTATTTATATGATCTGCAGTCTTGCATATGCAAAGACTGTGCATTGTTCTGGCACTTCTGGTGAGATGTCTTCAGTGGGAATAATGACAGTAAACCACATTTGCATCTTATCTGACATAATTTGTTTTTGTTGTATTGAGGATTCATACAACTTATGAGTACACAAAATAAATTTCAGAAACACTTAGGGCTTTGAAAGACAGGCTCTGGTGGATCTTGTGGCAACAGTGTAAGATGTTAGTGCCTGGAGATAACAGAGGCTGTTGATGCCACCAAAAACCCTAAACAACCAAAGCAGATGAAGATACTCTCAGTAGACACCTGTAGCTCTTAGGGTGTAAATCAGGAAAATAGTTGTAGGATTAGATTAGAAACTGTCGGAGGTCTTGGAACAGGCAGAATTTATGTAGGAAGGGCTTCAGTCTGAACCAAAACAGACCTGTGTGGATGGAACTAAGGAGATCTTCTGAATTATTTTAAATATCTGAGGGGACAATGGCAAGTATTTGAGAGCACATAGGATGAAGTAAGAGCTCCCTATCAGAGCAGAGAGGAGGACTATCACAGAAGCCATAAAAGTTTTATCTGAAAAGGTAAAGAGCAGTCTTGAGAAATAAGGCTATGTTTAATTCAAGCCTATGAAAACTGGCAATCAAGCCAAACTACAAAAGCTGCAAATCTAAATCTGGGCAACTTGGTCTATCTGGCTTTAAATGAGGACATTGGTATATGGGCAACTCAGAAGCTTGTTGGGGCACTGTGACACCGAGGCACAAATTATACAGGGTTGAAAGCTAAGTTGCATTAGTGGTAGAATGGCTTTCTTATATGTCTTTGATATTTCTCTAGATTAATTATATTAAAAAGTACTACAGAATCATTTTTGATTGCCAAACCACATGTAAATGGAAGTATGTAGCGTAGAAATTATGTTGGGTATCATCTGATGTGGCAATGGGATATTAAAGGAGATGAGGGAGGCTCTGATGGCAGAAGTAGTGTTAGTGGGGATTTCACCCTTCAGACATTCGGTGTAAGGCCTGGGATGGCATTACAGAGACAAAGTTAAAACTATAAATGCTTGCTTCCTGGGGGAACAAATGGAAGAGTGGCTGAGGGAACTGGGGTTTTGTAGTCTGGAGAAGTGGAGGTTGAGGGGAGACCTTATCACTCTCTTCAACTACCTGAAAGGAGGGTGTGAAGAGGTGGGGGTTGGTCTCTTCTCCCTGCTAACAAGCAGTAAGATAGAGGAAATAGCCTCAAGTTGCACTAGGGGAGGTTTAGATTGGATATTAGGAAAAAATTCTTCATTAAATGGCTTGTTGAGCATTGGAACAGGCTGCACAGGGAAATTATTGAGTCACTGTCCCTGGAGATATTTAAAAGATGTGCAGACATAGCAGTGAGGGTTTAGTGGTGGACTTGATGATCTTAAGGGGTCTTTTCCACACAACTATTCTGACTATGAAATCAGAAGACCAATATAACTATAATCATCTCTTTATTTGGTCCTCAGTGGTATGTAGGAACTAGTTTAAAAGGCAGTTGTCAGCGAACTATTCTGTAATTGTGACCATATGATATTCAGGTTCATCATTCTTGCAGGAACTTAAGTCCAAAGAAACTCTGCTGTGGTAAGATTATGTATCAAGGAAGACACTTTTATTAAAAATGAGAGCCTATTAAAAGGAGCAGCTAAAAATGTTTCATGTTCTTAAGTGGCAGAGAAGCTTTTTGGTACACCTGCTAGAGCATTGCAGAAATGCATATTATTTTTCAAAACCCCCCACTTCCCACCTCCCTGCCAGAAAAAAAACCAACAACAAACAACAAGCCCACACCAAACCAGAATGACTTAGTAGGAAAAAAAAGGAAGTTTATTTTTGTAAGGTGTTTTTTGTATTTATGGAAAATAATGAAGAAAGGAGCAAACCCTCCAGCATGGCAAATGTGAAGCTCAAAAACAGTCATGAAACTCCTGCTATGGAGAATTCTTAGGGAGTTTTTATAGTGTGGATCCTTTTCTGATAGATGTAAAGTTTGAAGGACATTCTTAAATTGAGTGTTAGTGAGAACTAGGCAGTATTCATTAGCAATTGTCAAACTGTTAAGTGCAGTGTGTCATTTACTGATTGCATTGGCCTCAGTACCAGAGTAACTGAAGGTGATGAAATGTTCCCAGGACTTTAGATAAGAGATTCTGGAAAATAAAGTCTGACAGTCTAACTTGCAAAACTAGTAAAAAAAAAATAAATAAAAAAAAGTGAGTGTATGTGGACAAATGTATAATGGGAGAGTCAACACAGGTTTTGCAGAGAGAAGTCATACTACTGGCAGTTGAGTTAGTTGTAGAACTCAACAGGTTTAAGGATGGCAACATGCCAATTGATACAGTTTACTTGCATGTTTAAGAATACTTTTATTAAAAGTCCTGAAGCAGGTTCTTAAAGAAACTGAGCTAGCATGGATTAAAGGGAAGATCTTCCTAAGAATTGGTAGCAGATAAATGTATGAGAAGAGAGTAGAGAGGAAATAATTAATCTTCATAATGGAGAAATCAGTGGAATATTGGAAGGATTTGTGTTTGGGCTAGTGCTGCTGAATATATTCATGCGTGATCTAGCAGAAGTGACAAGTTTGCTGAAGTTCACAAAAAATGGTCAGGGTAGTAAGAAGTGAGAATTTGAGAAGACTGTCATGTCACTGGAAGCTAGGTGATAAAATATCAATAGAAATCCAATATGGAGAAATGCAAATTAATAGACAAGGAGGAGGGGAAAACAGTGATAGTCACCAAATCAGCTGGGAATCAAGGGAGAGATGGTGACATCACAATGAATAGTTACTAGAACACATCAGTTCTTCTGAACAAAATGTGACTAGAATATGGGAAAAAATCCTAGAGGACAGTGTAAAACATCAGTGTATCACAAGATCAATTTGTTCTGCTCTCAGATGTGGGACTAAAGTTCTCCTGACTCTTCCTTAAAAAGGCTGTGGTGGAATGAAAAGGATACCAAGTACAATGGAACAGAGGATGCTGAGCAGCTTAAAAACCCAAATACAAAAGAAAAAACCCAAACCAAACAACCCAGATTTTGTAGGATTCTTGAGTTATTGTATAACAGAGGTGTGAGAAAATAATTCATAACACAGAGAAGGGCAGTCAGGGAATTACTGCTCATGTAACACAAAAACAAGAGGAATCTAGTGAGAGTAAGAGGCAAGAAGTTTAAAGGAAAGGCAATAGAGGGGGCAAGTTTTTCTTTTTGTTTTCCACACAGCACACAATCCTAGCATGGAACAAATTGCATCATCATGTTACGGAAACTGAAAGTGTAAATGGATTCATTAGGTTATTATACACATTCATTGATGGGTTCCAATTTATGGAGTCTATTAAACACATGATGTGTGTATAATATTCAGGTTGGAAAGTCTGCAGCTGTAGGTTGCCAGAAGCTGGCACAGTAGGAAAGTGCAAAATGGTGTTCTGTGTCTGCTCCATTTTGTAGACTTCCCATAGAAGTTTGCTGGTGGGCCAGTGTCAAACAGACTGTTAGATGAGTTTCTAGTTTCTGGTTTAGTACAGCTTTTTGGAGGGCGACAGACATTCCAAAAGCACATTAAAATGCAACTTTTGCTGCCTTGTCTGCAGTTATCTCCTTATAATCAGATAACATGAAATACATACGAACTCTGAGAGTTAAATGACTGAGTTTTCAGACACTTTTAAAGAACTGAGGGTTTATGCTGACACCCTTAGGCAATACAGGCCTTCTGTGAAACCAATGACGGAGCAGAAATGGGGAAATGGGAGAGAACTATATAACTTTTTTAAACCAACATCACATCATTTTAAAAGTAGATACTAACAAAACATTCTAGTGCCCAAATGCTGAGGGATAGAAATAGATTTATATCAACAAGCAGTTGATATTCTAAATTGGCAAGAAGCGAGAGGTTTACTTTTTTTGTTGTTGTTCAGGAGGCATACATATTGGATAGCTGAAGATATCTTCAGGTGAATTTTGACAAGACCTCTCCTTTGCTGGATGCAGATCCTGAACTATTCAGTACTGCTTCCACTAAGAACACTTAAATAGCTCCAATGAATACAAATTATTGCATTCTTCAGATACTAACAACTGCTTGTTCCTCTTGCAAGATATGTGGAGCCATGTTTTTTCAGCTCAACTTGAATGCTTAATATGTAACTAAGATTTTTTTAAATTCAGTTTTTCAGCTGAGTTACTTTGAATATTTTTGCAGTTGAATTGTCCCTTTATTTTGACTAAAAGCGTGATTCTAGTCTTATGACAAAGACCATACGTTAACTGTATTTTATAACCATGCTATTTTATAACCATGCTGTGTTACTGGATCTGAGGTTCATCTGTTGTAATGACTATAAAAATATTGTGAATAAACTAATGAGCTTAAAACTGTTTCTAAGACCTCGTTCACCTTTACTAATTATGAAAAGAACAGAGTGAAATAAAATTTAATAAGAAATGTGTGTTGAAGTAATAAAGTTGGAGGAAGGTAGAATATTTGACTTCCTTCCTTCCTTTTGAGAATTGTGTTTAAATAGAAAAAAAAAAATTCTCCCTCTCTTGCTGCATCTGCCTTTGTGCACTTGGACTTGCCGACTGAGTGTGGGGGGGATCTGAGGAAGTGGAAGGACTTAGTTTCATGTTCTGACTTTTCAGCACTCTGGTATCCTCTAGGGAAGGATGTTAACTACATTCTGCTGTTAATCAGATGGTATTTTTACCTGCTATTAGAGGTAACATCTGCTAGATTACAGAAACATCATTCTAAGTATTTATGAGAAAACTTCAGTGTCCTGTGCACAGGTAGTCAAGCCTGCTGTATTTGTGAACCTTTCCCAGAGCAGCAAGGAACTTGGAAGTATTTAACCATATGGAGATTTAGAAATTATGATTCTTCAATAATTTTTATTGCTAATTTTCACATCACTTTGTCCCTTTAAAATTTTGGTTGTCCAAATTGAAGAAGATGTGATTGTCGTTGGCAGTAGAGATGTATTTTGGTAGTGGCATATTTTATGCTGTCACCATGAGATGACTGATACTTTGGATACTATTTGCTGTAAGCCTATAAAAATGTTTTCTCCTTTTTTCTTTTTTTATAGCCTACAAGACGATCAGCAAGATTGTCAGCTGTAAGTATGTGTAACACCTCTTGGTGTTTACTTTTTTAGGCACATACGGTTACTCACACCAAACAGGTTTTGTTATATTTTGTTATTTTTATTCTTGCAGTGGGACATGTAAGAACTCTAGAGCTGAAGTTACCTGTGTTTTCTTGGTTTCAAGTTGTTCTGACAAAAAGATGTGTTTCCCCACCTGAGTGCAACACTGTCTGTTATGTTGCAGTATTGACTTTGTATCATTTTGCAGGCTCATGATAGTTGCAACTACTTCTGTGGGAAGGAGAAAGAGCTGTCCTTCAAGGACGTCATTTGATGCCGTTACTAGTATTTGGTTTTAGTTTCTCTTCTCTGTTAGAACATAGCTGACTTTTTTTTTTTTTTTTTCCTAATAGTTTCTACTGATCTACATTATTTATGATTATAATGACCCACAAAATGCTTTGACTGCTGGATGAGTGAGCTAGTGAGAATGGGTCTGTACAAGATGCATTTGTACATGAAGGTTTTGCAGTCTTTTTCTAGATGCCTACCAATGAACAGGAAGCAAGGGAAGATGTGGGGTGGGAGAAGTTGGAGTGTGGAGGTAGCTGGGTGGCTTCTGGTAATATGTCTAACACCTTGTGAAACTAAAAATGTTTTATAGAAACCTGCTCCACCAAAACCTGAACCCAAACCAAGGAAAACCACAAAGGTAAATATTCTTCTTTTTAGTTGCCATCATTGTAGCCAGTAGCAACCAAGTATATTTCTACTTTGCATTGCAAACAGTTTGATTCACAGTGTGTTTCTGTGACGCATCAGGTCCCCTGCCCTTCCCTCAGCTCCTGTCAACCCCACCTCCTGAAAAAAACCCACAAATTACATAATTATGTTTTTATTTTCCACTCCTTCCTGGCCTCATTACTGGCCCAAACAAAATGTCTTTCCTGCAGACCATTTTAGTTTGTAGTGACTTCCTAGTTTAAGACGAATCTTTACCTTTCCTACACCTTTCCTGAAATGTACAGGTTTGGTTGAGTAAGCTCTACCTGAGATCCAGCAATTTCTACAATAGGATTTGAGATTACTCTGTGCCATCCTGTTTCCTTGTCTAGAGGTGCAGTACCTAATTTCACAGTTAGAAACTCTTCTCTGTTCTTGAGCCTGGCTGTTGCTGAGAATGCACAATTATAATTAAAGGTGAAATTAAATATATTTAAATTGAATGGTTTTGAGTTTTCTAGGTCAGTTACAGTCAAATTAAAATCTTATTAGTGTCTGAAGTACCTTTTCAGGTTTTCTGCATATAAATAATGTACTTCAGAAACTGTAGATTTATTTGTGCCAAAAGGGAATGTTAAATAAGAGCAATTGCTTTATCGGGTCAAAAAGCCAACATACTGGAAACTGAGCACTCCTCACACTTAAATTTTTCAGGTCCTTTTATTGGTTATCTCAGCTGGGCAAGTATCAGGACACAAAGTCTATGTGTTTAAGTAAAACTCTATGACTTTGAACTCTTGATGATTTATCAGATGAAATTACTCGTATAGGCTGCTGAGTCCATCCTGCTCCTCTCTTAAAAAGAGTTATTTCTAAAGAAGGGAATATGGTAGCTTCTAGGGCTTGATGTCCACATTGTGGAATGAGCTTGGTGTTATGCAGTCAGTGTAAGTTGTATGAGAGACACTTGAAGCTCATCTCAGGCAACTCAAATCCTTTACGACATTATTTAGTGTAACTTTTTATTACAGTAATCTGCTTTTTCCCAAGCTCTAACTGGATCACATTTTAAGGAATATATTAATCTTGGTTTCTTAAACAGAAAACAGCACTTGTGTACTCTGAACATGCTAGTAGGCAGCTGAAGATGGTGCAGATTTGAGATTATTATTAGTGTTCAGAGCTTGCAAACTATGGATTTACTAAGTCAAGTCCAGAGCATGTTCTTTTGTAGGTGAAGAGTTAAGACTCTGCTCACATCACCTATAACCTTCTCAGTTAAATGTTACATCTGCTGTGTAACATTGAAGCTGAAGGGTGAAAGGAGTAATTTTGTTTGCCCTGCAAGTAGGATTACTGGCACCTCCCTCCTCCCTGCCCCATTCCTGTTTGGGGATTACAGAGGAATGGTAGTTAATGAAGGGAGACTGACCTTAATATCCCTGTTTATAGCTACTGTTGCCATTTTACATGAAGATTTCGGAGCAACTGAACACATGGAAGATCTCCATAGTGTTTATCAGAACTACTCTAAATACTAATGTAAAATATTAAATAACAAATTTTTATCCCATAGCACTTAAAATCACTAATCTGTTCTACTATCCTTAGATCACAAATACAAATATATACATAGAACAAAGATTAAAAAAAGTTACCTGTTGAAATATACTTTATTTAAGAGCAAATCTCCAAATGAATCTGTAGCTGTTAGAATAGTTCCTTTTGATAAATTCTCTGCTTTGTGTTGCTGCAGATGGAATTTTATCAGTGTTTGCCTCCCTAGGGTGTTGGTTCTTTCATTAACATGAAATGAACATCATAGATGCCATCAAACTAACAAAAGGACAGCCAACAAAAATGCTTAATTTTTAAAATCTAATTTAATATTTCATGTTAATCGAAAGCGTAGTGCTGTTACAGTGTGTTGTTTGTGCTTGGCTGAATAAGCTTTCAGTATATGGTAATTGGCCTTGTTCCTACAGATATCTTGGATATACCTCTATATAATACAGCTCAGCTCTACCAGACTAGTTTGAGGGGGCTTTGTATCCCTGTAAATTAGCAGAAACAATAAAGAAATAGACATCAGTGTTTTCTAGAAGTGTTGAGAGTTTCTATCTTAACTTTTATCGACACAAATTTTTCCAGGTAGTCTTTAGGTAGTTTTCTGTTTCAATCCAGCACATGCAGCTAGCCAAGATTTGTTTTTTAGTTCACAAGATTATTTTTTTTTCTTTTAAATAAAGGTGTAGGGTACTGGCTACTCATATAATGTCTATGTCCATGTTTTCAATCATCTGTCAGAAGGAACCTGGAACAAAGGCCAACAAAGGTGCTAAAGGGAAGAAGGATGAAAAGCAAGAAGCTGCAAAGGAAGGTACTACACCATCTGAAAATGGTGAAAATAAAGCTGAAGAGGTACTTTCCACACATACCTCCTGCTGATTGAATCAGTGTTTTTTAATTATTCAGCTTTTCAGACATTGATAGCATGTTCATAATGTTTCTTTTTATTGCCCATAATGTTATTGCAGATTCGCTTCTCTCGCTCAACTGTTAGTGTTTCAACATCCAGAGGTGCCCCACCCAGCACACTGTCAGTAAAAGGGCAGATTGAAACAGTGAAAGTTAAGGGTACGGTAGAGCATTCAGCATGTGTGCAGTGAATAGAAACAGGTAGTAGTGTGGTGCTTTTCAGTATGAACAATGGAAGCTGACAGGTAAGGCTTGTATTGCTTTTGAAAAGCTGGGACCAGTAATTTAAGTAAAGTGTGTGAATGTACCTGTTCTGTTTGTGTCAATGTAATATGGACGTAGGTTTGAAACTGAGCTGTTGCAAATAAGAAACTGAATGTCTAAGGGTAGTTTGGGTATTTAGGCATGTAATGGCAATTTACTACAGTAATTAATTTATTTCTTTCTTCTCCACAGGCTCAGAAAACTGAATCTGTAGGTGACAAGAATGAATGAAATATCATGAAAATTTTGGGTTGATTTTATGTACCTCTTGGACAACTTTTAAAAGATATTTTTATCAAGTATTTTGTAAATGCTAATTTTTTTAGGACTATGATAGTTGACATATTAAACTGTATATGAACATTTCCCTTCTCATAACAGTGCTTTTAGAAATTCCCATTGTTGCCAAGTAATATAAATACCAACTTATTATTGCAAGGTGTGTGTAAAATTGGATCAGCATTCCATACACTTGCTTTAAGAAATTAAGTCTTGTGCATATGGTGATGTTTTTACTGTGCGTATTTGAATTTTTCATGCAGTTTTTCTAGAGCAATAATCAGTGGTGCTTTTGTACTTAGGGTTTATGTGGTTTTAATGAAACATGGATAGATGTGGCCACCTGCTGACTATTTTGGGTTCTTTTAATGGATTAAAATAAAAGGTCTCCTTGCCTGCAAAACTACAGCCTCTGATGTTGTCTCTAAATCTGAGGAATGCGTTACTCATGTTTTCATCTGTTACAAGGAAGCCTAAATGATATAACAACAATTGTTTTGCATGCAGTCTGTTTGCTTTTTTGCTGATGTCTGATTAAAAAATACCCACATGGGAGTAGCAGGTTGGGATTTTCAGTGGCCTAGGATTTAAATGATTTACATTCTTCATAGATATATTCTTCAGAGACACTGTCACAGGATGAGTAGAGTTGTCATGCTCTATCAGGATAATGTGGCTGTACCAAGCTGTCAACACAGAATGAATTGCTTGATTGATAGAGGTGTACAGTAAGTTTAAAGTAGCTTTATTTCTCCCCCACTCTCTTTTCATTAACTTGCATCACATTCTATGGAAACCTTTCTATCTGCAGCCTCAAATATAATATCATATAAATAATAATTGCTGTTCTGCTTCAGCTGAGGACAGTTGTTAATACCTTGTAATTGCTGTTACACAGCGCTATATATTTGGTACCTGGTAGAAATGGAACAATGGAAGATATTTTTGAGGTGATTGTGGTGATATAGTGGATTAGCTAATGATTTTTTAGTGTCCATGTTTCAACTCTGCAGCTCATTCTAAGCTTCTTTTATAATTTTCCTCCTTCTCTTTTCTCTAAGGCCTCTGGAATTGCTATTGTTACTTCTGGGATGGGAGGGGTGAGAGAAAAGATGTTCTCGGTTCTCCAGTAGCATTGATTTGTATTGCTCAAGGGTTGGCCATTATGTCTGAGGATACCTTTTGCTTGTTGAAGTCAATAAATAAATGACTATTGCCTGACCTAGCATTCTATTTATTTTTGGGGGAGAAATCTCCAGTTTCCTTTTAAAATAAAAACAGCAAAGAAGCCCAGCCTCTCTAGACTTAAAATGTTAAGATTGATTACCAAAGCCCTGTATGCCAGCTAGAATAGTGGTTAAGACCTGCATTGAGGTAAGTGATAATGCTGCTTTTTTGATAGGCATACGACAGATAAATAAGAGGAGGATGTTCTCTGTGTAATTAACTTAGTTTTGGGAACAATTAAGTCAGTTTTGGTGATGCAAGACAGAGGCTTGTAGCAAAACTGGTAGCCAAATGAGAAGGGAAGTCTATAATGTTATTCAGTGATACATACTTGGTAGTCCTGCTCACTGCTTCCTCTGGCTTTCTGGTGGACCCTGTTGAAAGTCTGTTAATTTACACACTGTAGTCATGGGACGTTTAACTGTCTCAATTTTTTCACAGAATCATCATTCCCGGGAGGAGGTGTTTCGTATTTTCTCATCATTTTATATAAATAAGAGATTAGTTGCCTAATCCTATCTAGTCAGTTGAGTTCTTGAAATGACCCTTTTAACTTAGATTTTACTTAGGTATGAGCATCGCAAGACACTGAGGCATCTCTGGACAGGTTTATTTTAGGAGAGCTCCTTTTACCAAATTACTAAAAGGTCGGCAGAAGTTGGGGTCTTAAACTAATTGCACATATCCTAACTCAGTCATTTTGGCACAGAATTCTTCTATCCTCCTGACCAGATGAGGAGATTCTAGCTCAGTGCCATAGTTCTGTTAGAAGCATTTAATGACAGAAGATCCATTTGGGTGAAGTTTAATGAAACATGCTGTCCTACTGATTGACTTAACTTTTCTGGTTTGGTTGGTTTGTTTGTTTTGGTTTTTTAAAGTGCTTTGTAAATGTTACGCTTTCCTATCTTTTTCACCTATGTGTCAAGTTTTCAGAGAGGCAGGAAAATTTTCAAAGCACAGTATCTAGTTCTAGAACACATTTCTTAAAATTAGAATGGTTGCACATTCAAACATACCTGTCTGGGGGCTTTGTTGGCAGCTGGTGATCTGCAGAGCACCTTCAGGAAATATTTCAGTTTTGAAACTGCACTTGAAAGTGCCAGGTGCTGCATCTCGGCCGTGAAGAAACTTGCATCATCACTGTTCACTGACTGGCTGCTTCACACTCACACACAAGGTTTGAAGGGATCCCTGAACGTGGGATTTGTTTTCTCTGGGATGTAACAGATGGGTAGTTCTGAGTACATAAAAAAAAATAATAATTTTTTTTTGGAAGGATGAACTGTTTTTAAAGGTCAAGAAGGCAGGTACATCAGAAACAAGACTTCGTGAATGATCAAAAAAGTCACCCTTGAGTAGGTCTGCCTTCCCTTAGTTCTGTATAATTTCTCTGGTTTGGTATTTTCTGCTTCTTCCCTATCCTGGACTAACCTTGGGATGGTTGCATATGTCAGCACAGTGTTACACTTGGCATTTAAGGGGAGTGCTAATGAAAAATGAATCTTGATGTTAAACAGTAGTGAAAATTAAGTTGGTTTCTTATGTTTTGCTTAACTTTAAAGTTTGAGAGGTTTTGAGTCAGTTCATAACTTCAAAAAGAAAGTATAAGGGAAGGGAGAAGGAATACCAAGAAAATAAATATCCCTTATTAAAATATATAGCATATGTGTAAGAGTTAATTTTCTAGTGGAATGGGAAATGCAATTTTTTGTATGCTCAGTTCGGTGATTATTATTATTTGGTTTGTAAATGTAGCCTTAGAAGGGGAAAATAACATGACTTAAATGTTCACTGAGACCCAAGGGAGAACATGGTTTAAAATCAAACCTACAAATCTACAATCCAGTTCTACAAACCAGTTCTCCAATCATGATACCAAGCTTCAATAGCCACAATTTTTAAAAATTCCTACAGAAATAACACAAATTTTATATAACCCTGAAGAGATTATGCAACTGAGAAAAAACTGGCCATTCTGTTTTCTATAAAGATAAGGTGTCATCTAGTGAGAAAGGATAGAATAATTGGAAATGTGAAGGAGTCCTCTGTATCTTAAGAATAAACCACTTTTGATCTGGCTGCTTTATCGGACGTGTATTTTCACTTGTCATTGTGTCTGGAATACTGCTGGGCAGCTGATGGGTATCAGGTTTTAAGTGACAGCTTAGCCCACTGTGTCATTTTATATTAACCAAGTTAGTAAACATCTACATTTGAAGCAGAACACAAAAAGATACAGGATACTGTCTGTAAATAAATTCATTGGCGAGAACTCTGTCATCTTCCTAGCTTGATGCTTATTATCATCATTCTGTTATTTGTTAGAAAACTTGGACAATACTTGAACTGCTGGTTAAACTACTGCATGCATAATGGTCAGGAGAAGCAGCAGCGTATTCAGTGACTTTATATTTTTGTAAAGGCAAGAATTTTATTGCTGTTCTTCATAATAAACATCTTGCTTTCTTCAGAAACACTGAACTTGCTGTGAAGCTGTTACTTGGCTAGATATAGCCAAATTGCCTTTTCAGATTCCAACTGTTTACCTTCTAGAATGTCCAGCTCTGCACTGATAATAAATCAAAATAAAATAACTACAGCTGTTTATAGAAAATGGCCAAGATGAGAAGTCTATTTTGATACATTACTGTGATGAACCATAGTATTGGCAACAAAGTAGTTCATGTGTAACAAGCAGAGAATACCAAGCATTTGACTAGTACAGCAGAATACTCTGGTGTTAGCACCTTTAAAGTGGCTATAGACAGGTTCAGGTGCAAAATGACTTAATTAACAGTGCATTTCCAATTTGTTGATACTAATTAGTCTCATTTTTTTCTAACTGTGAATGCAAAATCCTCTTTGCATACCTGCTAAGATAAGGATAAAGCTAGTAATTTAATTTCATGCTCAAAAAAAGAAACTTTGAGTGCATGAGGCCATTTTGCTTAGTTTTACTACTGCATTTAAGTTACAGTGATAGCACTTGTAGCAATAGTTTTATCAGTATTTTGATTCTTATTCAAAAACAAATTTGAGACTTGGGACACACAAAAACTGAATTTGTGTTGGATTATTTCAGCTACTAAGGTGCCCAGTATGAATCTTCTGAGAATGAAAAAATTTAATGGAAAGTAATATAATTTAAGATGATGATACAGAGACTGAAAGTAGTGATCTTGTCAAAGTCCTCGGTTCCTTTCTGAAATCAATATAAAATGTTACTGTAGTTCCTCACAAAATACAGATTGTAGAACAAGAACTGCATTTCCCTGGGACTAAGCTGGAAGGTCACTGTAAGCTTTCTTTCTTTTTTTTTTTTTTTTTTTTTTTTTTTAAGAAAAGTTACAATAAAATATTGAAAATATCTAATTTCTTAAAACCAAACTCCTGGTTTTTTTTTCTGGTAACATTGTTTAAGGTGGGAGATGATATGAGCTCTTAAAATAACACCAAGGGAGTCATAAGGATTGGAGATGAAGAAATGGATGTAAATCTGTCAGTTGCATCTGGAATAATGGAGAATAAGAAAGGAGAGTTATGTCTGGAAAATGTTGAGTTTCTGTTCACAGCCATGTCACAAATGGCTGTGTTACTATTCCCAAGAGGGACAAGTGCTTCCACTGTGGCAGCTGGAGGTTGTCCCAGGGTGAGGTTAGAAGAAATTTACCCTCATGGTTGGATTTGTGAATACTGTGCAGTGGTTGCAAGGCGATGTTGTTCTATGGAAAAGAAGCTGAGGCTTGGGGTGGCAAGAGAGGCAGAAGTCTGGCCCTGGGATCTGGGTGGGTGTGGAGGAAGAGATCTCGCACAACACAAGAGAAACTGCTTTTTCAAGGCGGAAGAAAGAAACTACAAAATTCTTTGCATGTGTAATCAAGTCTTGAGTGTCACTAGATTTATTTTTTTTTTCTCCTCATGTGTTTTATCAACAATCCAGCTACTGCATGTACTGTTTTTTCCCCTCTGGGATACAGTACTGGTAGATCTTGCAACTTTTGTCTTTTTACTTTCTTGAGGGCATTTTTGCACTCAAGTGTCACTTGTTTATCAGTGCTAGATATCCACCTGGAGGATAATTACTAGTGTTGATGAACATCTGGAGTCTTTCAGGAGGCTTTGCCTGCGTCACCTGCCAAGGGAACTAAGTATTGAAAGTTTAAACGATAAGGTAGTTCTGAGAGGCAGCATCCAGAACCTGGTTATTAAAGTTTACTACATCACGTTACACACACTGATAAATGTATTATAATCAATTTGAAAGTGATTTTTGTGAGTCTAGCCAAGCATGGCCCTCATAGTGAGAGGCTTCATGAGTACAGGCTCCCTTCCAAACCCAGCAGGAGAGCATCCTCCGTGATCTGAATGAAAGTCTTTGTCAACATTTCAGCTCATCTAAAGGTGAGGGTAGAAGAGAAAATGTTTCATGCCCTTTATTTGGCATGGAGGAGGTCATACAGGACAAGCAGTCCATCTGGCATCATAGTGCTACTGAGTAGTCTGCAATCTACAGCAGGGGCAACTCTGCCAGCCTTTGAGGTGAGATGGAAGATTGCAAATTAAGTTAGAGAGCGAGGGGAAGGCCACATGAACTTAGCACCTCTGCTGCTACTTTGAGATTTCCTTATACAGTGGCCATGCACCAGATGAGTGTTGCTTGGCCTCTCCAAGCAAAGGTGAGGTGTGGGCCATGAATTCTCAACCTGTGTGTAGTAATAGCCCATCTAAGGGAATGGCATGAATGCTGCAGATTACTCTGGTACCGAGTAGGAGAGAAAGGGCACTCTTCAAAGAGGTTGCATCAGGCTGTGACTTGTTTGGTAGCTTGATCTATGAAAGGACCTCAGCAAGTAAGAAAACTGGCAATAATTATTCAAAGATAGTGGGTGTGGATAATGTTAATGGAATTAATTACAAATTACTTGGCTCTCTGGTAATGGAGATACTATTAGGACTATGGGAAATGTATGAAACTAATTTTAAATGTTGAGTTGCAAGCGCCAATTGCAGTGGCAGTTGAATACAGTTGTAAAGGTATCCCAAAGGATAGGATGTTAGGACACTTTTCTTGTGCAGTGTCAAGCCACTGCCCCATTCACACGTGCATGATCACAGGGGTGTCTTCACTTTTTAAATGCTGGATCTCTTAAGTGACAACAATGCAAAAATTCCTCATCTGATGAATGCTTTGGTATTAGTGTTGGGTTCACCCTTTTGTGGGGCTTTGTGTCTATAGATCTTAGAACTCGTGAAGCAGTATGTAGAAAGTAGGCTGTAGCACAAATACTGCATTCTTGCAAAATTGAATGACTGATTCACTTTATCCTTAGTAACAATAGCCTTGTTTTAAATCAACAAGCATGGAAGATACTGACTGTCCCCTTTATTTCATGAAGCAATTAAACAATGCATTTGGTATCATATATCTCTCTGTAACAGTGCATCTGTCATGTTTAGCAGGTTGATACCTTTCATGTTACTGTTGGACTGTGAATAAAGGGCTCTGTTATATATTCCTCTTTTCAAAACTGGGTGTTCCCCCCACTAGTTCTCTTTTCACTAGATAAGAACAACATAACAAGAAGCTTTATGCCAAAATCCTGTTTAAGGATTATTTTCAGTGCTTTTCATGCACTGGCCTTCCTGGTCCTAGTAAGGGCTGACAGTCTTTGATCCTATTGTGTCCTTTGCAGTATACCTCAACTACTTTTAAATAGATTTGTGGCGAACAACTGCAACTGGCTCTTGATTATCTGTAAGTAGTTACTAGTTCAGAACACTGTAAAGGTTTGAGACATACTGTATCTCTGACAGTTGCTAATTTCTGTTTAACTCCGTTCAATGTTTCATTATTTCCTCTCAACTTCTCTGCAGCTTTATACTTTATGTTTTCAGGTTTGTTTTCCACATCAACTCTTCCTTCAGTGATCTTTAGTGTGAAAAGTTTTTATGATCTTTTTATGCATTTCACTGTTGTCTCATTATTTACTGGACAAAATGAAGAATCAAATAATTTGTTGGCTGAGCAAAAATGGACTGAGTTGCATTAGGCTTTGTTACAAACTAGCTAGGATTTTTTTCTGCCTCTAGAACTTCCTAACAAAAGACATCTGTGTTGGATGTATTCCATATTTTATATACTATATCTCACTTGAAAGACATCTGATTTTTTAGACTAAAAGCACAATGTCAGTCTGAGGTTTTGTTTGTTGCAAAGGCAGTGACTCTGCCAGCAAATTAAAAGGTGCCAGGGCACAGAACTGGAGACTTGAAGCCTGCTGCTTACACTGTTCAATTGTCAGCAGAGTCCCTGCACTTGGTCCAGGCCTAGCAGGATTCTCCTGAGCATGGTTCAGGAATTAGCCCAGCCCCAGCTGACAATGTAGACACAACCATCTTGTTTTGGTGTTTAAAAGTGTTTAATAATATGGACATGGTCACTGGCATGAGACAGTTGGCCTCAAAAACAGAGTGGGCACTAGTACTCTTCAGGTTGCTAGTATGGCTGCTGTTAAGAAGCATGTAGTGTTTTGTTTTTAAATGGGATTAGGTAGGTGAATACCTCTTTCTGATTTTTTTTACAACATTTACTACTTTGAAAATACATTTTAAGTAAGAACTTAAATAGTCCCAGGATTTGGGTCTGGGCATGAGAAACCAACTGCCCATGTTAAAATTGTCAGCAGCTGTTACACAGGGTCTGAGGAAAAGGAATGTCCTGCTGGTGTTTGAGAACCTGCTGTAATGTTTAACTCTCCGTAACTGGGCAGTTCTGTAACATCAATGGGAACCTCTGATTTACTGATTCTGAACTTGGGAATAAATCAATTATTCCTTAATTTGGGCATTTGCCTGAATGATGGAAAACTGACACCTTTTTTTTTTCTAAGGGACTGTCCAATGTTTTTATTTTTTTCAAATTGTTAAATGGCTTTCCACCTTGTTCAGGATTTTGCTTCAGCACAGGTGACTTACCCCTGACTTCTGCTTGTTCTACTACTTTCTCTTTACAGTCCTTATTAATTTCTTAAAACCAGCAAAACCAAAACTAGAAAAACCTGACAACTAGAGGGCTCTGCAAAAAATAGTTTTTGTAATGTATTAGGCAACTCTCTTGGTACAAAACTGATATTCTAGGATTCCCTGAAACTTAATTATGTCTTGAAATGTAAGCTTTCATTTCATAGAACTGTAGAATGGTTTGGGATGGAAGGGACTATTAAAGATCATCTCATTCCAACCCCTCTGCGTGGGCAGGAACACCTATCACTGGACCAGGTTGCTCAAAGTCCCATCCAGTCAATCCTTGAACACTTTTCAGACATCATTTGAGACATAAAGGTTAAATTCTCATTAAATTATGATGAACAGGATCCATGTGATCCTTTCTTTAAAAAGTCAGTATTTTGTTTTCAATGTTACGTAGATTTCGTGTGGGTAATTCCTCTTGCAGCTCAACAGAACAAACCTCCCTTGTTCCTCTCAAACCCTAATGATTTTTTTAATTAATTGTATTTGACTACATGAGAGAAATTATATTTCCTTTTTTATTTCTCCAGTTGTGTGATTTTTATATTTTATTACTCAGATCTAGAAGAAAGTAAACTGAGAAACTGAGCTTTCATTTCTAACAGTTACAAATTAAAACACGCCCCAAGTGTTGCTTAAGAGCAAAAATACCTTGCATACAAATAAAAAGAACATTGGTATTTTTAGATTTTGTTGGGTCCCAGCTCCTCAAATGCTGATATGCAGCCTTGGCATGACTTCTATTTTAACTGGGTAATTCCAGCATTCGTTGTATCTATGTGGAAACCTCAATGAATCCTTCATAGTCATTTGTCTTTAAAAGGACATTCAAACAGATATACAAAAAACCTGGACTAAATAAACCTAGCTTTATTATTAGAACTGTTAAAAATACCTGTGTATTTCTTTAAATGCTCAATCTAGTCTCTGTAAGACATTGTGTTTCCTCACATAATTTGAGTTTTAGTGTTATTCAGTGCTTTACTTAAAGGGGCCTGCTGAAACTTGACAGTGAAAGACAAAGTTTAGTTCCTTTTTCATTTGATCTTGAAAGTCTGAGCTTTAATAAAATGCACACATGCAGAAACACACACTCCAGATCCTGCTGCAAGAACACCCATCCATGATGAGCTGGCCCAAAGCTGGGTAAGAATGTGTATAACAGTCTAACTACAAAGTAATATTTAGATACCCCATTCAAAATGTAGATTGTTAATTTTCCAACAGCAAAAGCCCAGGGTGTCTAAAAGACTTCTGAGTGTGCCTAGTGCTGCCTGTTCTGACTAGGTCAGTTTCCAAGCAGATCTTCTGCTTGTCTCATTTGTGCACCCCATTCATGGAGCATTTCCAGAGCACACTTACCAGACCAGGTCCCAAACCAAAGTGGGAGTTGTGCCTTTCATCCGAGACTTTTCATCCACTGGCGTGCTCAGGAGGATCCAACTTCCATCCAAATTGTTGACCAGGGAAGAGAAAACAGTATTTTGTACCTCAGAAGGGAATGCACTAGCCACCTGGGTAGATAGCCCTGCAAGGGGGTGGTTCTTAGCCTCCATAAAAATTAGCTGCTCCTTTTTGCATTGGAAAACTACAGATTAGTTGAGCTAGAGTGAGCACAGTCTTTTAATCCTGTGGAAGGTTCTCACCTAAAAAAAGGGAGGCATGTGTGCCAGTCTCCGTCTTACATTAGTATTAGGTTAAAAAACAAGGAAGCAAAAAAAGAAACCAACGCGTAACCAGAAGCATGTATATGCAAGGGTCACTTGTGGTCTAATCACACTTCCTGTCTCTGGTGCTCTCAAGTCTGTAAAACCAAGAGACTGATTCAATGATTTTAAGTCAGCAGTTACCTTATATAATGTAAATCTCAATTAGTGCACCGTGCTATCTGGCACACTGAAACTCTTCTACAGTTTTTCTGGGCAGCCTGAAAAACTAAAAATAATCCTGTCAAGGCACCAAGTGGATGCTACAGAGGAACACAAAATACTGATAAATCTGGATCAGCAGCCCGGCATTTTCTTAGAGGACTGAACAATAAAAGGAGATCAGAATCTCAGTGACGTGTATTTCATGGATGATTGACAAAGCACATATGCTACACAAACTAGGCACTGTCAGCCAAATGCTTCAAAGCTAACAGCACTAAAATCTTTAAGTGCAAATATTGGTATTACTTGCACGACATCATGACTATTTTGGGGAAAACAGATATTTCAACTACATGGAAATAATGTATCACAGTTCTAAATGAAACCAAACAACACTAGAAGGAAACAGGAAAAACTAAGGAGTGTCTTAAAGCTAACAATGTAGCAAGGCTGTGTTGGATCAGGCTGAGGATCCTTCTAATTGTGTATGTGTACTGCCACTGAATGTTCTTACCTATGAAAGTGTCAGTTCTGAAGAGTGTGAAAATCCACACTTCAGCAATTTCTGAGGCAAAACTGAGCCCAGGATGGCTATGGTTTGTGATGGGGAAACCTATAATTTTTAATTTGAAATCTCAGCTATTTCAGTTCTTGAATCATGCCCTGGAGTTTAGAGAAGATCTGTTTGTCTTCTCTGAAACAGAGAAATTTTGTATGCCATACTTAAATACTGCCTCCTACAAATATATTACTTAATTTCCTTGGTCTTTTGTACTTTTTTTCTTGGTTGTAACAATTTTCCTTGTATATCTCTTAATTCCCATTCTTTGAAGATAAGGTGACTCAAGGCAGTATTCCAACAGAAGATGTGTCATTGTTTTGTTTCACTAGTTCCACACTAGAGTTCTAGAAAAAAAAATATCACATCCTCAATGTTGAATATGTAATCTATGGAATGGTCTTTTTAAAAGATTTACTACTTGCTGTCAAGTAGAGCTTTTTTCTTATATTGGTTTAGGAGCCCAAAAGGAGCATGACTGTTGCATATTCTTCCAGTACTAATACCATGAAGTTTTACCTACATTGTTCTGCTCTTCTCTAGCTAGATGTCTCTGGTATTTCTTATGGCCTCCTCTGGTTTTATCTAAATTGCACAAAGAGTACCTGTAAACACTGAGTATTTTTTTCTTTGTCCTTTCCTGTAATTACACATTAACAAGTATATTAAACCGTATCTCTGATAACAATATGACAGAATCTCTAATGCTTTAAATAGATGTAAATCTTTAGTAGGTCACTGTATTAACTTCAGGGAAATTCCAAGTCTATACCAAAACTACTGATAACCAGCCCCATTCTGACCAATCAGATCAATCAGACTAATCAGACAAGTTAACACCTCATCTGTATTTTAAAAAGTTGCATTTATAATACTATACTACTTTAACTGAAAAAAATTAAATCCAAACCTGTAATCACAAGTTGCTGTCAGGCTTGGTTAAACAGAAACCTTAGATTTTCACTTAGAGGAAGACAGTCACTGAAGGACACTACTGTGTCTTAATAAACTTTTATCAGTATAAGTAAAATTTGTCACTTAAGACTTATTTTAAGTCTTCTTAGACTTAGAACTCTAATATGAAACCAGTGAAACAAATCAATGATACAATTTATTTTGAGAATCTTCTGCTTAACAAAAAATGCTTTAGCACCTTGGAATGATTTCCTAGAAAGTAAAGGAACAGCAAACATTTTCAGAAGTTTTCTAGAAGTAATAATCTAAGAAAATAATTGTCAATATACCACACAACATCGTAAACATTCGTTTTGTCTGCTCTTATTTTCATTACGGAGTAGCTCTCCTCTAAAATACACACTGTATGTAATTTTTTTGAAAACTCCACTTAAAACCCCCACATAATCCTTAGAATTCTCAGAAAACTTTGGAGACATCAAATGGATGTGAAACTGAACATGGCAAATATCCAAGATTCTCTTTGAAGAAAAAGCCCAATAACAAACAATTAAGTACAGCAGTTTAATAATTTTCTCAAAATTATCTGGATAATTAGGGAATGATTTCAGCATGGAAAGTTGTACCATCAAACTGATCCTGTAAATGTAATCAAAAGTCTTTTACAAAATACAAGAGCATAAATTAAATTGCTTTAAAACAAAACAAAACCCAAACAAAGCCCCTCCATAACAAAGCAGAATTCCTTTATTCAGTAGAAATTACATCAGCCTAATTCTTAGTTTCTCTTTGTAAAGGAAATTTTTTGTACTCCAAGGTATAATAGTGAAACTGAAAGAATGTCATGGCAGGTACAATTCATTTTTATTTCAGTAACAACATACTAAAGAGGTTTTCAGGGTCACTGGATTAATTTCAACCAGACTCATTTACTGCTCAAAATATAAATGACGTACGGATCTACTTTCAAAAGCTTGATAGTAGATTTGCCATTTACTACTTATTTTCACACAAAAATGAATGATGTCTCCATAACTGACTTGATTTTGCTTTACTCTTTTAGCTGCACATGAGGAGAAGCCCTAGAATAGCATGCTTGCCAGGGGGCAATCTATTTGTGTGCTTCTATGAAATGTTAATTTGTCAATGCTGATGGTAGTTTGGGTAATACAGATACCTCAGTCTGTGCTATTTTCAAGATCTGAAATGGTGGGAAGACCCCACATTCCATGGTAAGGGGTACACAGAAAAAGGAAATGAAGAATAGAAGCATACAGTTCATGATGTAGTATCTGTTAGGGGCAGAATACCTAGCAGCTGAGCACTCTGTGAGGAACTCCACAGGTGAAAGTTGGGGAGGGTTCCCGATGCAGGGTGCAGCAAGGATGTATCCTTGGCAGGAAGCGTGAACAAGTGAGTACTTAGAAGAATTCTGATGTGAAGTGACTTAGTTAAATTTTAAGTTGTCGTTTAAGACTGCAGAAGGATTTTACTCATAGTATATTTTGGCATATTTGGTTCTTTCTGCAGATATTTAGTATACACAGTAATAATAATAACAATAACAATAAAGTTGCCTGGCCTCTGAAACACCATCACTCACTTCTTGCCCTCGTAAGATTAATGGTTGGTTTCAAGAGTAACATTCAACATTGACAAAAAGGCAAGCAACTGGTAGTTGTGATTCTCATTTGAGGTAAAAAAACCAGAACAACCCACCATCAAAACAATCAGCTTCAAACAACCAACCAACAAAACCTCAGTAATACTTTATGTTGCTTTCAACTGAGCTTCCCCCCCACCAATAATGAGCTTCAAATATTTAGGTACATTGTTCAGCTTGACAATTTACAAACCCTGAATACTTGCCTTTGTCTATAAAGAAAAAGAAAAGAGCTAATTTCACAAAAGCTGGAAAGGATTTTCATGTCAAGACCTGCCACCATTAAGCTTCAAGTAATGCACTTTTTTCTGGTTGCAAGCTATTAAGCCATACTGGTAACTGATTTTGAGTGAAAAAACAGTAGTAATAAAAAGTACAAAAAAATCAAGAAGAAACCAAAGATAATACAATCCTATCTGTCAACAGTAACCTGTTCTTCAAGAGAATTCTAACACCTGTATTGATACTTACAGTGCTTATATCACTATTTTTGGGGGGAAGGAGGTGAGAATTTATAAGGCAAAGGTATAGGAAAAAAAACCCCAAACAACCCACCCTTGGGATCAGTCCTTAACTAACTGTAAGTTTTACCAATCAACTTTATTAACAGCAAAATCTAATAAACTTTATTCTTGCTTTTCTGTAAAATTATTTTAGTGAACGTGTGAATGTTCTCATTTGAAAAATTCAGAAAATAAACCAGCAGGACACAACATTTGCAGAAGAAATCTGTAAAGATGTCAGATGTTCAAATAATCAAATTACTAGATTAAAATAATCCAAGATTTTCTTTTTAATAATTGTTACAGCTGCCAAAGGAAAAGAATTCCATTGCTACTATTATTTTTTAACGTTGACCTTTCACAGTAGAAATATCTCCTAAAAACATTAAATATCACTGACAAAGCAGAACTGACATATTTTTAGTAAAGGGTAACGTAGAATGACAAGATCACATGAAAGAAAAGGATTTGGAAGGAAAACAATGAGGATAGTAAAAATTCAGAAACGAGGATATTTTTCTCCACTCGTACCTAATAAAAACATCCTAAATTTAACAGCAACAGGGAAAAGAAAGAACAAACCACCCCAAAAATACAACTCTTAAAATATCTGAAAAATTAATGGAATATTTGTTACTGCTGCAAAAAGCCTTAAGACTCATTTTAACATGCATCACCAAAGAACAATAATTCCGCATCTTCTCTTGGGGCCTGTGTGACTTCCATGTTAAGCCACAAACAAGCAAAAACGCCTTCAGATTTTGTCTGTAAAAACCCATGAAATATGTGTTTAGAAAAGCTGTTAATTAAGTATTATTCATAGTACTGCAGAGCTCAGGCTCAAGGCAAGAACGGGGATTCCATTTTTGCTTGGTGCTTGAAAAAAATCAAAGAAAAGACACAACCCTTGTTTTACTGTCAAAACAGTAAGAACTTTTTGATTCTGTGGGCTGTATTTTAAACTGCATCAGGAAAAGTTACAAGTTGCCGAAAGAGCAGGGAAGTTCAATATATTCAGGACAGCTTTCCTCTGCTTTCAGGCTCTTTAACTGTTAACATTTCTCGGTTCCTTGGTTTATAGTTTTAGTAATGTCATATATAAGTGTACTTTATGTCCACATCAAGGGAAATTAAAATGTTAATCACATTATTCATGTAGCCCTTTGTTGTGAGAGCCACCTACAAGAGATACTGCAATACCTATTTTATATTGCTAAGAAAAGACTCGAGTCACTGTATTTTTAAAATCTTTATTAGATGGTAAATATTATTTGCCATTTTGATTATTTTAAGTGTGAATTTAAAATAAAGCTGTAACACAGAGTGGTTATTTTTTATAAAAACTAGGAAAAGGAAGACACTGGAACATTTTAAAAAATATTAAGTGAGCATAGCTACAGATTAAGTGATCAAATCTAGTATGCACGACTTCTTAAAAAAAAATTCAAAATTAATTTACCCTAATGATTACAGACCAAGTGCCAGATGACGATTTTAATCATTTTTGGGACATTTGAAAATTGTCAAAATGCATAGAGACCAGGCATCTGCTACATAAATCTTAATTTTTACACGACTTTATGGGAACGAGAGACATTTTAGCCTCCTTTCTCTAACCTTTCAGGGTTATGCTTGTGCAATAAAGCAGAAGGGTGGCTGCAGCAGGCAGCTGTGCCAAGCACAAAGCAGTTAAGCTCCTACACCGAGCTCGTGGGCCTTGGGAACGCCTGTATAAAAACGCTCAACTCAGCCTCCCCTCAGCTGCACGGAAATACAGTGCAAACTGAATTTTGTTAGAAGTTAAGTAGCCGAGAGCTTCAGGGTCTTTAGGCACAAAAGGTTCTTTGTATCATTTCTATACGTTCTCAAACGTACTCGTGCTTTTGCTGCACGAATTACATCAGCTAATAAACGGCACAAAATAACTATTAAAAAAAAAACCAAACCCTGACAGCTTCTGCTTCCCCTGTTTACACTGATCCCTGCTAAATTCATTCTTATTGTCCACAAACATGCTGGTGCTTGCAAGGCCCCGGCACAGCCTGGAAAAGAACAGATGCCTCGCAAACCATCGAGAGAAGCGATTCTGCTCCTTTCAGCCCCTTCCTTACCCAAGACGGAATTTTTAAACGTAACTACCAGCGGACGTTGCCTTTATTTACATTTTATTTTCCTTTTCGGCTGGAAGCAGCAAATAAACAGTCACAGCACAAACCGGGACGTTCGCTCGGCATCGTCGAGCTACCAAACATGAAGTAAGTAAGTGATTTGACCGCTAACCGGGCTCCGTGCGATGCTGCAGCTTCTCAGGAAGCTTCTCGGTAGGTTATTGATCCGCTGGTGAATTTACCTCCAGTTCAGCCATAGGTTGCGGGCACCGCCGTCCCTCGCTGCTCCTCGCCTTGGCAACACTCCTCCTCTCGCCGCCGCTCCCAGAAGATTCCTCAGTCCCGCGTGTCCGATCTGGCTGGCGGCAAGAACAATGAATAAAATCGTTATGAGCCGTTCGGGGCTGTGGCAGTTTATCCCCCCCCCTACCAGGAACTCAATTCTCAGAAAGTCTTTGATTATTGTACAAATACAAATCTTAATACTGACAAAATAAAAACAGATTTGCGCTCCAAAATAAGCAACTACACCGTCAAAGCGAGATTCAAGTGGTTTATACCACAAATTGTTGACTGCAGAAAAACACAACATAGAAAAATTTGAATTCAAGAAAAATCACTTAATGTAAAACAGGGTATAATGGCATTTCTGAACTCATGTGTTTTCCTGTAAGGTTATAAGCCTGCACAACATACTATAAGCTTGTAAGAAAGCCAAACATTTGCTTTCACTGACCAAAGAGAAGAATGAAAGTAATTTACAAGATGAACATCGCACTAGATTTAACATTATTTGGACTAATCAGGTTACTGAAAGAAAGTATCTAAGGCCATGAACTTCAGTCTAATAACAGAAAGTTAACTCTACTAAGAATTCCTAAATAAATGTTTTCAAAACAAGGACACAAACAGGATCACAGAATCACAGAATGCCAGGTTGGGAGGGACCTCAAAAATCATCTGCTCCAGCCTTTCTAGGTAATAATATAGTTTAAATGAGATGGCCCAGTACCCTTGTCAAGCTGAGACATAGAACTGTCCAATGTAGAGGAATCCACCACTTCCCTTGGGAGATTATTCCAATGTCATTGTTCTCATGCTGAAAAATTTTCTTTTGGGGTCCACTTGGAATCTCCCCAAGAGCAACTTGTCCCCACGTTGTCTTTTCCATGTGACTCCTTGTAATTAGGAGTGCCCATCTTCCTGGCAGCCACCCTTTAAGTACTGGAACATGGTAATAAGGTCTGCCCTAAGCCTTCTCTTCTCAAGGCTGAACAAACCCAGTTCCCTCAGCCTCTCCTCATATAGCAAATCCTCCGGTCCTCTTGACCATCCTTGTGACCCTTCTCTGCACCTTCTTTTCAACCACCTGTTGACAAGCTATCCACCTAAGCAGATGTATTATAAAAGGCACAATTTTGCAAACAACAAAACAGAAGGCTGAGATTAAATTCCATCTACTGTTACACAGAGCCATTATTCCCTCCTAGAGTACAAGTCAGACCTCTAACACTACATTTTCTGGTATTTTTAACTCTTAGCTTTTCTCCCTTCAGACCAGTCTATGAAGTTTAATAAAAGCTCTAGGCATTGAAATCTGAGAAGTGGTACCAACACATGAAACATGTGCCTTCTTCTGAAGAACCAGTATCTTAAAGCTGGATTTTTTATAACAAAAATGAAGAAACAGAAGACTAGCTCATCAGCAGCCTCTAACTTTAAAGCTAAAGATTCTTCAGTTTCAGATAAACAAGCTTTTGTTTAAAGAAACAAGATGTTGTGAAAAACACTTCTTTTGTACCAAATGTAACTGTCACCCTGCAAATACATTTCCATGTCAGCTTTCACAAGCCTAAAATGTCAAGTAACACAAAGTTCACACATCTTTGACAACTGAAGCAGGAGCATACAGAGAGGAGGGATTGGATACTTCCATAAAGAACAAAGTAACCAATTTATTTCCCCCACCTCTTCCACCATCTAGTTAGAGGACAAGGCAGAAAAGGGCACATGAACACTTACCAGGGAGTGAAGGAAAACTTTGTTAAGACAGAAAACCCAAAAAAGAGGAAGGACCTAGCCAGCATCACATCTCCAAATATTTGTATCCAGGATCAGGTTCACATTTTGAGGAAGCACATCTTATGTCATTACATTCTGACTAAATGAGCATTTACCTGCATTCCAACATACAAAACATGTTTCTTGGTTAGAAGAGTCTGAATGAACTTATTTATATCGTTGCCTTCTTTAACCTTTAAGATACCTTTTTCCTCACTTTCTTCATATTCTTTTATATTTCGACTACATAGAAAAAACTCAAATCCATTCCATATTAAGCCTGCACCTACAATTCATAATTTATGGGCTAAAACAGAAAGATCCATGGGAAGTTTTACCAAGCAACTTCTGATCATTGTTTGAAATTAACAATACATCCTTTGAAACAAATAAATAAGAATACAATCATTCTTAATGCATATAAATGAATATAATATATACAGAAGTACCAGCACTTTGAAATTCTCGGTTGAATTTCTTTATCATCTTTGACTTCAGGAAAACTGAAAAGCACTGGTATGTAGCAACATGTTTTTATCAAGCCAATTACTACCAATTTTTCCACATGACAGGAATTAAAATACCTGGACCAATCCACCTCTTGCTCCAGAGGAAACTAATGCAATAAGCAAGTCTGTTTCAGCTACAGTAAATACCTATGATTAATATTGTAATATCTGTAACAGAAATAAAGCATCTGCCAACAGTCTTTATGGGACACTTTACAGATGGTAACTGCTCCATCTCCTTTTGTGTGAGCTCAAAAGTTGTCCTCCACATGTCTAAGGCTCAGAAATACTGGACTTTGGTTCTGCCACAACCAACCAGAAAGCCTGAAGGGGAATCTTACTTTGAAAACCACAAGCAGGGCTCAGTCTCTCTCTGAAATTCTATTCAGAAATTCAGACTAAATTATACAACAGTGCACCTGTAATGAAAACAATACTAGCAACAAGTTGATAACAGACATAATTCAGACATCTTAATTGCTGTTTTCCCAACTGCTGTAGTTCATAGGGGCCTGGATACATATATATATATATATATATATATATTCTTCTGATACATTATGAACTACAGCAGTTGGGAAAACAGCAATTAAGATGTCTGAATTATGTCTGTTATCAACTTGTTGCTAGTATTGTTTTCATTACAGGTGCACTGTTGTATAATTTAGTCTGAATTTCTGAATAGAATTTCAGAGAGAGACTGAGCCCTGCTTGTGGTTTTCAAAGTAAGATTCCCCTTCAGGCTTTCTGGTTGGTTGTGGCAGAACCAAAGTCCAGTATTTCTGAGCCTTAGACATGTGGAGGACAACTTTTGAGCTCACACAAAAGGAGATGGAGCAGTTACCATCTGTAAAGTGTCCCATAAAGACTGTTGGCAGATGCTTTATTTCTGTTACAGATATTACAATATTAATCATAGGTATTTACTGTAGCTGAAACAGACTTGCTTATTGCATTAGTTTCCTCTGGAGCAAGAGGTGGATTGGTCCAGGTATTTTAATTCCTGTCATGTGGAAAAATTGGTAGTAATTGGCTTGATAAAAACATGTTGCTACATACCAGTGCTTTTCAGTTTTCCTGAAGTCAAAGATGATAAAGAAATTCAACCGAGAATTTCAAAGTGCTGGTACTTCTGTATATATTATATTCATTTATATGCATTAAGAATGATTGTATTCTTATTTATTTGTTTCAAAGGATGTATTGTTAATTTCAAACAATGATCAGAAGTTGCTTGGTAAAACTTCCCATGGATCTTTCTGTTTTAGCCCATAAATTATGAATTGTAGGTGCAGGCTTAATATGGAATGGATTTGAGTTTTTTCTATGTAGTCGAAATATAAAAGAATATGAAGAAAGTGAGGAAAAAGGTATCTTAAAGGTTAAAGAAGGCAACGATATAAATAAGTTCATTCAGACTCTTCTAACCAAGAAACATGTTTTGTATGTTGGAATGCAGGTAAATGCTCATTTAGTCAGAATGTAATGACATAAGATGTGCTTCCTCAAAATGTGAACCTGATCCTGGATACAAATATTTGGAGATGTGATGCTGGCTAGGTCCTTCCTCTTTTTTGGGTTTTCTGTCTTAACAAAGTTTTCCTTCACTCCCTGGTAAGTGTTCATGTGCCCTTTTCTGCCTTGTCCTCTAACTAGATGGTGGAAGAGGTGGGGGAAATAAATTGGTTACTTTGTTCTTTATGGAAGTATCCAATCCCTCCTCTCTGTATGCTCCTGCTTCAGTTGTCAAAGATGTGTGAACTTTGTGTTACTTGACATTTTAGGCTTGTGAAAGCTGACATGGAAATGTATTTGCAGGGTGACAGTTACATTTGGTACAAAAGAAGTGTTTTTCACAACATCTTGTTTCTTTAAACAAAAGCTTGTTTATCTGAAACTGAAGAATCTTTAGCTTTAAAGTTAGAGGCTGCTGATGAGCTAGTCTTCTGTTTCTTCATTTTTGTTATAAAAAATCCAGCTTTAAGATACTGGTTCTTCAGAAGAAGGCACATGTTTCATGTGTTGGTACCACTTCTCAGATTTCAATGCCTAGAGCTTTTATTAAACTTCATAGACTGGTCTGAAGGGAGAAAAGCTAAGAGTTAAAAATACCAGAAAATGTAGTGTTAGAGGTCTGACTTGTACTCTAGGAGGGAATAATGGCTCTGTGTAACAGTAGATGGAATTTAATCTCAGCCTTCTGTTTTGTTGTTTGCAAAATTGTGCCTTTTATAATACATCTGCTTAGGTGGATAGCTTGTCAACAGGTGGTTGAAAAGAAGGTGCAGAGAAGGGTCACAAGGATGGTCAAGAGGACCGGAGGATTTGCTATATGAGGAGAGGCTGAGGGAACTGGGTTTGTTCAGCCTTGAGAAGAGAAGGCTTAGGGCAGACCTTATTACCATGTTCCAGTACTTAAAGGGTGGCTGCCAGGAAGATGGGCACTCCTAATTACAAGGAGTCACATGGAAAAGACAACGTGGGGACAAGTTGCTCTTGGGGAGATTCCAAGTGGACCCCAAAAGAAAATTTTTCAGCATGAGAACAATGACATTGGAATAATCTCCCAAGGGAAGTGGTGGATTCCTCTACATTGGACAGTTCTATGTCTCAGCTTGACAAGGGTACTGGGCCATCTCATTTAAACTATATTATTACCTAGAAAGGCTGGAGCAGATGATTTTTGAGGTCCCTCCCAACCTGGCATTCTGTGATTCTGTGATCCTGTTTGTGTCCTTGTTTTGAAAACATTTATTTAGGAATTCTTAGTAGAGTTAACTTTCTGTTATTAGACTGAAGTTCATGGCCTTAGATACTTTCTTTCAGTAACCTGATTAGTCCAAATAATGTTAAATCTAGTGCGATGTTCATCTTGTAAATTACTTTCATTCTTCTCTTTGGTCAGTGAAAGCAAATGTTTGGCTTTCTTACAAGCTTATAGTATGTTGTGCAGGCTTATAACCTTACAGGAAAACACATGAGTTCAGAAATGCCATTATACTCTGTTTTACATTAAGTGATTTTTCTTGAATTCAAATTTTTCTATGTTGTGTTTTTCTGCAGTCAACAATTTGTGGTATAAACCACTTGAATCTCGCTTTGACGGTGTAGTTGCTTATTTTGGAGCGCAAATCTGTTTTTATTTTGTCAGTATTAAGATTTGTATTTGTACAATAATCAAAGACTTTCTGAGAATTGAGTTCCTGGTAGGCCATTTCAACCTAGGTGTATCAAGGATGGTGTGACTCTTCAGTAGCAGTTCTCAGGATGTTTTGTATTCTCTTTTATGAGTCGTGAAAACTTATTCATTGTAAGCCACCTATACATTTTTTTTCACCTTACTTTTGAAAGACTAAGAGTTTCTCATGATGGGACAGAAATTGAAGTGTTTTAAGAGTTATCAGCTCACTTCAGCAGACCAAGGCAGCCTTGTGAGTTGTGTATAGATTGTGGTTAAATATGTTGATCAAGTGTCCTGTAGTTAGGCTTTAAAACACATTTGTTACGGCCTCAACACATGGCTGTGGTGCATCGTTTGAGTCCAGGGTAATTGTTTTTTTCATGTTGCAGTTTCACTATGGGTGTAGCTGCTCTAATTGTACCCAGTGAGTGAAAGCGATGTGTGTCTGCTGCATCCTTTGTGTAGGCATGAGTGCTCATCCAAACGTGCGATCAGGCGAGTATGGGAGCCGAGTTTGAAAAAAGAACAGTACAGAAATCTTTCTAGAGATAGTCCAGCTCTCTGTTTGCATTCAGCAGCATGGGTCCCACCACAGCCGTGATGGGAGGTGACAGGAGTGCATGTGAAAAGCTTGTGCAATGTGTTGGGGTTGCTCCTTTTGGGAGCAAAGTGGACTTCAGCTGGATGAAGCCAACTGTTAGAAGAGTTACTATCACCATTTAGAGCTACCATAGAGGGTGGTTGTTTTTTTGTTTGGTCGGGTTTGTTTTATTTGTGTGTGTGTGGTTGGTTTGTTGTTGTTTTTTTTTTAGGGTCTCCTAGGGTGCAGGCATTGTAGTATATATGCTCAGATTTATCCTAGTCACATAACTCATTTGCTCTGTGGAATTAGAATTTTATTCGTAGTGGTGGTGAAGAAGGGTAAGGCAGGGAATTCACATCAAATAGGAAGACAATGCAATGGGTTTAGTAGGTAGTATTGCCTTGTTCTCAGGAACTGTTTATTACTGTTGCTAACATTTGTACCATCCTCTTCCTCTGCCCACAGTTATTAAATGTGATTTAAAGTGGAAATGGCAAACTTGTATTTTCAGGCCATCCCACTGTTCTTTCTGGTTCTGCAAAGGTATACGAAGTTACAAGGAGTATCTGTGGAAACGGGACACTAAGTATATTGACACTGTATCTCATTGTTCATATAATACCTAAGACAGTAAAGTCTTCCAGAGAACATGGTGGTTACTGTTCTTTTCCTTAATAAGTAGCCAGGTATAAAGTGGTTTATTTCTTCAGGAAATCGTGTGCTGTAAAGGTATTAAAAATTAATTAAAAGCATAATTATTAATAATTTATATAATTAAATATAACTAAAAATAAATGCATAAAGATTAATAATAAATAAAAAGAATAAAATTAAAATAATAGGGAACAAAAATAAAACTTGCATCATTATCTAGTTTTTGTTACTAACACTACTTCGGGGAAAGTCGATACTGTGTTTTGGCAGGGGTTCTGACAGACAGCACTGGAGATAAGAAAACTGGTTAAATGATGGTGATTTTTACCAATGTTCTTGATCTCATTGTCAGTGCTTCTCTTAGATGTCAACTTATATGATGTGCTTTAGTTCTAAAATATAAGCATTTCTGTTCTACAGATTATTCTCATATCTGGGTATATTTAGGTCGTGCTAGAAGGAGGAACTCTTGTTTGTTGTCTGGGGTACCACACATTTGTTTTACAGATAATCAGGAAGATTGGCTAAATCAACTGTTTCGTGCTAATTCTTTCAAACAGAGTAAGAATCATTGAGGAGAGGTGGGCTAAAGAGGAATATAAAATTTCTAAGAGGTACCTTTCATGTAAAAAAAATAAATCCGAGAAACAAAACCAAAAATCCCACAAACAACAAAAAAAATTAACCATTATGAAGGAGTTTAAGATGGGCAAATAGGTACTGGTAATCTGACAGTACCAGATACAGTTAAAGATCTTAGTCTGTGAGGCTGAAAGTACTACTTATGTTCATAACATGTGTGTTCAGTAGGAAGCCTGCGGCAGTCTGTTTATACTGAGGTTAGAGTTTATCTGCTCTGCCTTCAGACCTATTAAAAGCATTAAGTAGTTTAAAAATCTGGTATGTTCTTGGGATGGATGTTTTCATATGGGTCTATTTCATTAGGTAAAAAGTAATCTCACAATAAAATAATCAGCATTCCTATGGGAAATAGGGGCTCAATGTCCATATACTTATAACTCAAGCATAATTAGAAAGTACATGAGAAATAAACATACTGGGGAAAACAGTTAACTCTTCAGGTCTCTCTTCCTGACCCCCTCTTCGCCACACAAAAAACAAACAAGCAAAAAAAAAACCCAACCACAAAAATCCCAGACAAAACACAGAGAATGAGAATGCTTCAGAGAAAAGCAATTGTACTTTATTGCAATTCCTAATTTTAAAATGATAGGACAGTGGCTGGTGGTACAGGGTAGTCAATTAGACTGATGGTCTGATATAGTACAACAATTACTGTAATTCAATTTGGAGCTTGTTTGGGGTAATATGTTACGCAGCAGAGTAGTTTTTAGCTGTGGTAGCTGCTGGTATTAGTGAGATTGAGCTCTTGAATCTTGAAATATGGGTAGCTGATTGACTTAGGTTTTGTTGTTAATTGTCCTTGTGTAGAAATGTGGCATTTTTTGAAAGATATTTACAGTCAAACTGGTAGTTAAGCATGTTAACTGTTAGCATAGGGGGCGGGGGAACCTCACAGCAGTACTTGGGAGAATGTTTAAGTATGCATAGCACTTAGAGCAGAATCCAGAATAGGGTAATATTTTACTCCATGTCTGAAACACTGGCAGCGAATAGCTGCATTATGTATTACAAATCTAACTAAAGAGGCTGGGTCAGAGCTTGATTCTGTCAATGCATTTATTGTGATTCTGATGCCGAGTTATTCTGCAGAGTCATGCAGAATAAAAATAAAAGCACTTAGATGTATTTCAAAGGTAATAAAGACTTGAATGTTAGTTCAAATAGCTGTGTAGCTGCATTTTCTGTATTCCCATGCTGTTTGCTTGGAATAAGTAAAGTTGGGGCAGTAGGTAAAGGGTGAGGTGGAGACTAATGCTGCTTCTTACCTTCTAGAAAATACTTTTTATGCTTAAGGTTGGAAAATTTTGTACTTTCTAACACAGTTTTTATTTTCATTACAGCAATGTTTAAAAAATGTTATTGTCTTATGTGAGAATTCTATTTGAACAAAAAGAGAGTGCATTATTATTATAAAAGCATATCTCCTGTGCATTTCTTTTAGAAGAAAAGAGCAGAATTACATATTGCAGAAAGCCTAAGGAGGAGGAAAGAAACCAGCTAGAATTTCAGCTAGGTGGGATTGGCACTGTGCTGTTTATATACTGTTTGACATGATAATTTTGGCTTAAAATTTTAAAATCCCTGTTTGTAGAGTCCAGTTTTCACTTTTCATTTAGAGCTATATGAATTTTAAATACTTGTATATCCATTGTTTGTTTTTACTTCTACTTTTTTCTCTTGGAATCAGACATTGATATCAAGATAAATTTCCATTATTCTGTTGTAATAAGCTTTCCTGTTTCGGATAATGTGTGTAAAGCATCCTTTAAAAAAAAAAATAAATATTTTTTTTTTTCACTTAAATGTGACTTGAAAGTACTCCTGACAGGGGAGGTGGATTTTTTTTTCTGTTTTGTGGGGTCTTTTGTTTGTTGTTTATTTTTTTATTTTTTTTTCCCCCTGTTATTATTTAAGAGGAGGACAGATGGTGGTAGGTATATTTTGTGTTGGTTCTAGTTTCTTTTCACAGTTTGTCAATGTAAGAATTGTCTACTGGTAGGCTGCACCTTAAAACAATCCAAATCATTTAAGTTTTCAAGCCACTCTTTGTCATTTAATATATTAAATAAACTTAATTATATTGTTCTTTCTTGAGTTATTGCTACCATACTGTGGTTCTCTTTTCTGCTTTTCTTTTTTTTTATTTTTATTTTTTTCTTCAAAAGAGAGGAATCAGGACTAAGGTGAATTTCTGTTAGGTTTTTCATTTGTGACTTTTACTGTAATGCTTATAGTCATGCATAGAAGTTGGCACTAGCAAAGGCTTCCTGCATACATGGTTGATGCCTCAAGCCTGTCAGTGTTTAGGAGGCATTTGGATATAATGCCCTTAATAACATGCTTTAACTTTTGGTTAGCCCTGAAGTGGTCAGGTCGTTGGACTAGATCATGATTATTGTAGGTCCCTTTCAACTGGAACTATATTTATATTAAGAGAAAATCACTGTTTGTTTTTTTTCGGATGGAGAAGAAAGTACTTCACCTGGAGAAAACTTACTTCATAGCCTTTAGTTTTTAATAAATTGATTTCCACCATTTACTTCTTTATAGAAGGAGAAAAAGGGGAAGAAATCCTAATAAAACCTATAAGGAAACAAGAAGGTTTTTCCCTAACAGATTTTACAATGAAAGGAAGCTTACTTTTTGTTTTTGAAAGTTTATTTTGTGTGCTTCAGTCTTGTCTAGGAAAATGAGCACCAGACATTGACTGTGCATAGTCATGGAATAGTTTATAAACAGCTCACTTAGTAATGTGAAATCAATTTGTTAATAAGCTGGTTTGAATTTTGCTTAGTAGTGAATGATCATTATTCAAACAAATGGTATGCAGAAGCATCACAAAACTACTGCATGACTTGGCTTAAGTAGATGTTTTCACACAAATAGACTTAAATAAAGAGAGACTATGGTGTGGGTGTAAGGTATATATTAAGCTCTTTAATAGGTATGATCAAGAATAATACCAATAGGTCCCTCTGTTCAAAACATTTGCTTTAAAAACTGCATGAGGAATTGAGCCTGCCTAGTTTCTGCTAAAATTAAGTGAACACATGGGTTATGGCAAATCATGAGAAAGATGACTCAAGATGTCAACTCGCTGTAGTTTTGGAATGTGTCAAAATCAATTTACTTTAGATTTTATGCACTTGCTGAGTGTGTGTAAAACCAAAGGGTCTTGAGCAGGATAAAATGGCAGCTGTATTGCAAATGTAGTTCTAATACTTGTGGTTAAACAGAAAAATCACTAATTATTAATCTTTGAGACACAAGTTCACATTCTGCAGACATGAAGTCTGGTTTCAGACAGAACGACGAAAAAGACAGCATTTGTTAAGTTTTTCTGCTCCTTTTGATAGAAGTGAAGGAGAACAAAGGCTAAGGAAATGGATCAGGGCCGTTGATGGCAGAAACTGTATGTGGGTTTGTCTTTGCTGCTATTCTGATTTTAGGGCACTCAGCTGTGTATTTGGATTGCAAGTCCTCCTTGAAGTAGAAAAAAACAAGTTTTATTTGCATGTTACTGATAAGAAAATCAAAATAGCTAATTCTGAATGTAGTGGTTTGTTTTTTGCCACTCTTGTAGCAGAGTACCTGTTTGATGACATTGAATGTAATTTTAATTGAACTAATCTGTACAATCAACTGTAACTTTGTAAAAAAAAAAACCACAACACTTTTTAAAAGAAAAGTCTTTTACTTTTTTAAGTTACGTGAATTTTGTAAGTAATTTATGCAGTAAGATTCAAACAGCTTTTAAGGCCTTCCGTTAGTGTAATGTAATTCACAGAAGGAAAGCCCAGCTTTACTGGAAACAGCTAAACATTTGCCTGCTGATGGGAAGTGATGAATGAATTTCTTGATTTGCTTTGGTTGCTGTGCAGCTTTTGCATGACGTATTAAACTGTCCTTATCTCAACACAACAAAGTTTTCCTCCCTTTCTCTTCTGATTTTCTCCTTCATCCCACTGTGGGGTAGTGAATGAGTGAGTGTAGGGCTGAGAGGGTTAAACCACAATAGGAGCAGCAGAAGAAGCTTTTCCTCCTTCAGCTGAACTTTGCATTGTTGTTGGGAATTACTGGTGCAAGCAAGACTTTTCCAGAGCCTTTGTTTCAGACACCAGCACTGTTTATGTTAACAAGTTGCTAGAATACATGAAGCAATTGCAGTGCATCAGCAAGATAGGAGCACAGCTGATAAATGAGTGAGGTATATTCCTGTTAACTGGGTGTAATACAGAAGCATTGTTCTGCCTAAAATGTCAGTCAGGGCTCTCTAGTTACCGAGTTACAGAAACATCACAAGCTTTTACTGGAATACTTTTTTTTTTTTTTTTTTTTTTTCTGCAAAGTAAATCTGTGAAGACATATTTCAGGTTGGAAAAGGAGGATAAGACTACTGCATGCCAAATCCTATACAATAATTGAATAAAACTGAGTTTCTATCCTCCCTCTTAACTTTTATTTCTTTTAAGTTGTCTTTGTTATAGTCTGAGCTGACAATAGCTTATGCGTTGAAAAAATACTATTACTTAACTGAAAGCTTTGTGTTAACAGGATTTTACTGTTGTCACATACATTCTGAAGCATTTTTTTTCTTGTTATGTAAGATGGTCTTCTCATCTAGAATGATAGTAGTTGAAAAGAATGAGCTAGTTTTCTCTGGGCAGTCTTTAATACCAGTTCAACATTGTTATAATCAAGTGGTGAGAAGATCCACTGCTGTCGTAGTAGAAGCTTGTTTTGGTACTCTGCAGCTGCAAAGCTGGTCATCTTTGTAGCCTAATAGAGAACCATGTATACCAATTTTAAGGTTGAATTACTTATGCCAGCATTCTAGTTTAAAAGCTTCAGATTAGAGGAAAAAAAAAAAATCCAGTCTTGGAGTTTAGATGGTGTCTTGTAACTTCTGTGAGTTGAGAGAGAATGTTTTTGCATTGTCTTCTCACATACACCAAATAACTAATACAGCTTTGGAGACTTGCAGAAATTCTGTAAATGTTGCTGTCCTTACAGTCTTTGTCTCTTCTTCATCTTACAGCAACTTATATCGACCAGATCACTCTTTAAATGTAATATTGAATATATACTTTTCATTTTTCACTGTGATTATAAAAGAGCTTATTAGTTTATGACCACTGTGCCTTTAAGTCAGAAAGTAGTAAATACCAACAGTTCTCTGTACAAAGTCATATGTGCTGGAAAGAATAATTAATTAGGACCAGCTGGAATGAATTATCATACCCGAAGGTAATTTTTAAAACACTTGGTAACACCACAGTTTTCTTAGGAATTTGTGTAACAATCTGGAAAAAAAAAACCCAGTAATTCTTCAAAAAATTCTGTTCTTTATCAAACATTTTGTTTGCTCTTTCATACACTAGGTGAAATACTACAGACACTTGGCACCTGATCACTTGCTTCAAATATGCCATCGACTTGGACCACTTCTAGAGCAAGAAATTCCCCAAAGTGTCCCTGGAGTGCAGACGTTACTAGGGGCTGGCAGACAGTCTTTGCTTCGTACAAACAAAAGTATGAACATTTCCTGGGAATTTAAAGAGTTCTTGATATTTCATGCCTTTTCTGCATTTTCTCACAAAAAAACACTTGACTACCTTTTTTGTTTAATTCTTTAAAACAGGTTGCAAACATGTTGTATGGAAGGGATCTGCTCTTGCTGCACTACATTGTGGGAGGCCTCCAGAGTCCCCTGTAAATTATGGCAGTCCACCTAGTATAGGTAAGTCAGTTTTTTTTCTGGTATTGCCATTGAATATCTCCCAGAGTGACTTAAGAGCAAAGTAGTAGTTCTGTCTATTATTGTCCTTGTTTGTGTCATATACCTTACCTTCAGTAGTATTTTTATGAAGAGGTTTGTTGTCATATTTACTGCTTGTATATGGGGAGAAGATGGGTATCCTAGATGCATATGCAAGTTCTGCTCTGAAGCTAATTTTGTCTTTGAAGTATGAAATTAAATAAAATAAAGACAGTGGATACATGCAAATAAAACCCTTCTTATGTAATAATGCTGTTGGTAAATAAATAATTAGTACTGTAGAACAGCTTAAAACAGGACGGCATGACCTGCACCCACTGTTGGGGAGAATAAGTTATGTCAATTCATAATAGCTTTCTTTGGAAAGATTTGAGTGTCTTGTTAAAGGTATTCTTTCTGGTCTCTGGTCCATTCAGTAATTTTGTAGCTGCGCTTTAGTTTGCTCAGCTATATAATGAAGAATGTGTGTGCTGTCTGTACCATTGAAAAAACTGAAAAGCTGAAGGTCAGGGGTATTGTTTTCATTTTTAATTATTATTTTTAAACTCTCATGTTGTCACTAAAACATACTTATTAACTGTCAATCTCTTAACAAGAAGATAATACTTTTTTAATTGCTAGAATTATCAAGATGTGGTATTTTAGGATATTCCTTTTAAGGAGCACCATATTTCTTTTGTCATGGGTAGGCAAATGTGCAAAATGAGTTGTTTTTTCATTTTCCTCTGCTGATGTCCAGGTGGGAAGATTGAGGACAGTGTGGATGATTTCAAAACTGTAGTGGTTTATACCAAAATGGTAGTTGCAGATAGTTTTGCAGTGTTGGATGAGAATGTCCAGTGGGTTGGTTCCTGATCAGGTGCAGCTGCTGCTGCAATACAAGGAATTTTGTCTTGGCAAAAAAAAGAGAAGACTGATGATACATTGCAGGAGCTGTTGAGTAACAATGTACAAATACATAGCCAGGTGCTTTTCAAAACAAAGGCATATTTATTGTGGTAACTTGCTCTTTTCCATTTCTCTATTTTCTTTTTTTCTGATCTCCAAATTCCTTTTGAAGGCTATTGGTAGCCTGCAATTTTTCCATGAATTGAGAAAGATATGTTTTATATATATTTTTATGTATATATATACACATAATATGTATAATATATATTAAATATATATACACAATATATTTATATCTACATTATATATATGTATAATGTAATTGGGAAAACCTAATTTGGGCTATATGTATTATTTGTAATGTTGAAGCAACTCAAAATCGAATCTCAAAATGCATACCATTACACTTTACCCAGAGAATTGTAGCTCTCCCTTCACAGCAGGAGCATGCTACAGCTGAGAAGCTCTTAGGTTGAGCACAGCCAATTTTGACTTGGTCAGATGGCAAAGTATTTGGTGTCCTGGTAGCACTTGGATTTTAAAGCACAAGTTGCATGCTTTCCATTGCATTTCTGTAGGTGCTTGGAATATGTAGGAAGAGAGCATGGTTTTGCTGGGTGTTTAGAGCTAAGTTTTCAGAGCCTCCTCGGCTAGTATGTGTATTGGTCAGTGGTGGTTCATGTAGCACCTGCATCCATTCAATATGGTAATGCTTAGAGCTGCTGTTTTTGGTAGTCATGTAGAGAGTTGTTTTTATGTTGTGCATTGGATGTGCGGGACAAAAAATGGTTGTTGCTGAGTGGAATAATTCCCATAGTGAGTTGCTGTGCCTTGTCTTGAAGTTTGTAAACTTGGAAAATCTTGAGCTAGATTAGCAGCTATTCCTACAAGGTGAGTGGAGGACTGAGCTTTTCAGTAGCTCACGTTTCTTTGGTGTTTGCCTTACCTTGTCCTTTGCTTGGGAATATATTTTAAAACATGTTAGAGAAATGAGAGTGGAAGAGGACTGTTTTGCATTGTCCTGTAGCTTGTTCCATGATACATAGTTACTGAAGAGAGAGACAGTTGTATGAAACCCATGTCAGCTGGAGTTCAAAGAAAGTTGTGGAGTTGCTGTGATTGTGGATATAAATGTTAAGAAAAATAACTTCCAGGCTATTTCAGGGAAGAATAAATTAGGCTTTCTAAATAAATGCTATTTTTATTGAACCTTTTGCAGTGCACTGAAAATTTGCTAAATTACAGTTATTTCAACATACCACTTTTTAAATTGCCAATAATTTCCTTTTCCAAACATTGGATAAGTGTTGGTAACCGAATGTTTTCAACTGTGAAGTGTATTTGGATTTTTTGGATGTCTGATTCAGAGCTGTCCATTAAAGCATTTTGTTTTGGTTTATTCTATTCAAGTCTGATCCTTTCAATGAATTCCTGAACTGGAATGACACTTCTTTTATTAACTGAACTAGAAAATTTTGTTCTCTTTCCTTAAATAACTTCTCCATTTCCCCTTGGAATGCTGTATTTCATGTATTTGCTTAACAAAAAAATAAAATAAAATTGGAACCTATTATTCTTCAGGCTGTATGTATTTCAGGTGGAGAATTCACTAACTGTTGAGGAACAGAAAAGATACTGAAGTCTTTCTCTCTTGTCTAGGAGAACTTAATTTACATTTCATTGAGCATACAGAAATACTCATTCATTTCCTAGCCTGGGAAAGCAGTGTGATTATGATGGTGATGGGATAGAACATCTCTCTTATGAGGAAAGGTTGAGGGCTTTAGGTGTTTTTAGTCTGGAGAAGACTTGGGGGGATCTTACCAATGCTTATAAATACTTACAGGGTGGGTGTCTGGAGAACTGGGCCAGTCAATGATGTTTTTCAGTGGTGTCCACTGGCAGGACAAGAGGTAATGTCACACAAACGTCAACATAGGAAGTTCTGTCTGAACATGAGGAGCAACTTGTTTACTTTGAGGGTGGCAGAGCACTGAAAAAGGCTGCCCAAAGCAGTTGTGTAGTCACTGTCTGTGGAATCACAGTCTCTGGAGACGTTCAAAACCCTCCTGGATGCCATCCTTTGCAACCTGCTCTAGGTGTACCTGCTCTGGCAAGGGGGCTGGACTAGATGATCTTCAGAAGTCTCTTCCAATCCCTAAGATTCTGTGGTTCTGTGATTCTTCAGAATTAAATTTTTCTGTATATTGTGCCAGGTGCCTTGTTTATATAATGTTAAAATGCATCTGTACCTCTCTAGAAAACTACAGAGTATCTGTAGAACATCGTAAAGAGAAACAAAGCTTGAAGTCAGAATAATATTTGTTCAGTTGCTATCACTTGTGCAACATATCTTATTAAAAGTTGAATTGTTTAATGAAGAACTAAAAGAGCTGTGTCATATGCTACTTTGTTGTGTTAAAGGTCCCATCTTCTTGGATGCAGAAACAGAAAATTAACTTTATTTCAGTAATTTTCAGGAACTGCTGAAAAAGCACAGATCTGAAACATAGAGCTTTGAAAGCTCTGAGTTCAAAGATGTGGGGAAGCTGGTTTACTCATGTGTTGAAGACCTGAATGAAGCTGGCTGTTCACCCCAGACAACAAAGAATGTTTTTCCTTTCCAGTGAATACATCTGCCTTTTAAAAACAGTATTTTGTGATCTTGCTGAATACCTCAAGAGAAGTTCTGAGGTGTTTCTCACTTTTCTCACAGTTTTTGTATTAAATGCTGCTGCTGTTTTGGCTGCAAAGAGAATATAAGGTTCTGAAAGTGGTATAGATACCTGTTTTAAAAATATGTACTTTAGGTCTAAAAGCTAACCTAAGGGTACTTTGTGTATTATTCTGTTAATTAAAAGAAAAAAAAAAAAGATCACCGTGTCTTAGAAGAATCTGTGTAAAAGTAACATCTTGTTACACATGTTTATTCAAGTCTGAAGTGAATTATGTTAAAGTGAATGACTTCTTGTTAAGAAAATCAACTATAGAAGTCTTACGATACTTTTAGCAAAAGACAAACTGAAGAAATCTATAGTGAAAGTAAGTGGGATTGCATTGAAGTCCATTCATTGCATTGGTTCATGCTGCCATCCAGGGGGACCTGAACATGCTAGAGGAATGGGTCTACAGGAATCTAGTGAAGTCCCACAAAGGGAAATGCAGAAGTCCTGCCCTTGGAAAGGAATAACCTCATGTGTCTGTGGATACTGGGGGCTGACTGGCTGGAAAACAACTTTGTAGAAAATCAGTTGGCTGTTCTGGTGCTGAACATAGCAGGCATTGGGTCTACAATGTGCCTTTCTCACAGAAACTCCTATGGCTGGAGTTTTGGAATGAAAGGACAGCTCTTTAGGAAGGGCAGGCAGGGTAGATGAGGGAGTTGTTGCCCTCTGCTTTAGTGACCGGCTGGAGTGCATGGAGGTCTGCCCTGAGATGGATGGAGAGCTGATGGAGCACTTACGGGTCAGGATTAAAGGGAGGGCAGGGACAGGGGATGTTATAGTGAGGGTCTGCCACAGGTGACCCAGCCAGGAAGACTGGGCAGATGAGGCCCTTTATAGACAAACAGGAGTAGCCTCATCTTCACAAGCCCTGGTCCTAATTGGAGACTTCAGCCATCCCAGTATCTGTTGGGAAGGACAACATAGCAGGGCATAAGCAATCCCAGAGGTTCTGGAATGTGTTGATGGTAACTTCCTTCTGCAGGTGATAAAGGAGTCAATGAGGAGAGGTGCTATGGTGGAACTTGCTCCCACCAATAAGGAGGGGCTGGTGGGGTATTTATCTCAAGTTAATCTTCTTTAGTAATTAAAAACCAAACAAATAAGACACCTAAAACCAAACTGGAAATTTATCTCAAGTACTTCAAAAAAGTTTTTCATAAGTTCAGATGTATATCAAAAATCACAGAATCTTAGAGGTTGGAAGGGACCTGGAAAGATCATCTAGTACAACCCTCCTGCCAGAGCATGTTCACCCAGAGCACATCACACAGGAATGTGTCCAGGTGGATTTTGAATGTCTCCAGAGAAGGAGACTCCACGACCTCTCTGGGCAGCCTGTCCTAGTGCTCTGTCACTCTCACAGTAAAGAAGTTTTTTCTGACGTTTACGTGGAACCCCCTATGTTCCAGTTTGCATCCATTGCCCCTTGTCCTATCACTGGACAGCACTGAAAAAAGCTTGACTATGTCCTCCTGACACTCACCCTTAGCATATTTGTAAGCATTGATGAGATTGCCCCTCAGTCTCCTTTTCTCCAAGCTAAAGAGACCCAGCTCCCTCAGCCTTTCCTCATAAGGGAGATGTTCCACTCCCTTAATCATCTTTGTGGCTCTGCGCTGGACTCTTTCGAGCAGTTCCCTGTCCTTGAACTGAGGGGCCCAGAACTGGACACAATACTCCAGATGTGGCCTCACCAATGCAGAATAGAGGGGGAGGAGAACCTCTCTTGACCGACTAACCACACCCTTTCTAACACACCCCAGGATGCCATTGGCCTTCTTGGCTGCAAGGGCACATTGGTGGCTCATGGTCATCCTCCTGTCCACCAGGACCCCCAGGTGCCTTTCTCCTACACTTCTCTCCAGCAGGTCAGCCCCCAGTCTGTACTGGGACATGGTGTTGTTCTTTCTGCAGATGCAAAACTCTACACTTCCCCTTGTTGAATTTCATCAAGCTTTTTGCCAGCCTGTCCACATCTTACTGAATGGCAGCACAGCCTTCTGGTGTGTCAGCCACTCCTCCCAGTTTAGTGTCATCAGCAAACTGGCTGAGGGCACACTTCCCTCATCCAGGTCGTTGACAAAAATACTGAACAGCAGCAGTCCCAGTGAGACCCCTGAGAGACTCCACTAGTCACAGACCTCCAACTAGATTTTGTCCCATTGACCAAAACTCTCTGACATCTTCCTTTCAACCAGTTCATGATCCATCTCACTACCTGATCATCAAGAGCACACTTTCCTCAGCTTATCTACAAGGATGCTGTGAGAGACAGTGTCAAATGCTTTACTGACATTAAGATGAAATTACAAGCCTATATGAAGTAATTGGTTGTCTTATTCTGAAGAGTCTGCTTACAGTTCTGATTTGTGAACAGAGCAACTTTTCAAATTAATCTTCTAGTTAATCTTTTTTCCCTCTTTGTGGGCTATGGTTGCATTTGATGGCATTGCTAGAAGCTGATCTCTACTGTTTCCATCTTACATTAAGAAAATTTTTGTTTTATTTTGCTTATTTGTTTGTTTAATGGTACTAGGTAGCAATATTCTTTAAAAAAATCCATTGTCTTGCAAGTAGTGGATAAATGTTTGATTGTTTTGGCCTAAAAAAAGCAGGTTGCCTTGGAGAAGATTTGAATGTTTACCCTTCTTCAGTTAAGAGTTCTGTGAAAGTTCTTATGTTTGTGAAATTTGAGGGAGGGTGCTCCTCCCTAGAACCTGCCTCAGTCCTGAATTTTCCAAGTGAGAATCATGTTTGGGCACTTAAAGTTGAAAATCGTATTGCATCTTTGTCCTCTGCCTTGCAGTTTGGTACTTTTTTGCATGTTTGGATCATAAGTTGCTTTTGTATGTATCTTTCCCTAACTATGGCAAAATGAGATACCCTAGTAAGCTGTTCATACAGCAAGGGGTATAGTATTGAAATAAATTTACCCTTCTTGAAAACTCTTGTAGTTTAGGAACCTAATATAAGTGCTGTCTGTTCTTTCTTTCCCCATTCAATAGTGGATACCCTGTTTTCAAGAAAGCTAAATGGGAAATACAGACTGGAACGCCTTGTTCCTACTGCAGTCTATCAACACATGAAGATGCACAAGCGAATTTTGGGACACTTATCTTCTGTATACTGTGTAACTTTTGATCGGACCGGCAGGCGAATATTTACTGTAAGTGCAAAATCTTTATTTATTTATTTTTTATAAAGTACTAACAGCATGCCACCTAATTGCTTCCAGAAACTAAGTGTGCTGATGTTATGTATTAAGACCAGATAAATGTTTTACTGCTGTTACCTCCAAATACGCTTTTTAATAGCCATGTCATTTTGCATGTTAATATAGGTCTGGCAGGCATGTCTTAAAGCTAGATGTGATGGTGTTGGCTGATCTGTGTAGTTCAGTCAGAAAACTCAGGTTATTTTCTGTGGAAAGGAATTGCCCTTTACAGGTTCTTTCTTTTGGACTTGTTTTCTCTAGCAAAAACATACGTAAAAGAATGAATCACCACGACTGCATTTGGTTGGAAAGTCACAAGATAATCAATATGGAATAAAATATTATTTTGACTCTTTTCTGTAACTTTTGTTAAATGTAAAGTGTGACTGCTAAGTTTAACAGTAACTATTGCCTAGTTTGTAACTATCTCCTTTATTTTTTTGCTGTTTTTTGTTGTTGTTGCTTTTGTGTTTTTTTAAATAATTATGAAAAGGATGTCTGAAATCACTACTGAAATTTCAAATTTCCCGAGGAATGGAGATTACAAAATCAGATAGATGTCACTGCAATTTGGATTTCTTGTTAGGCAGTCAATTTTTGTAGAGCCAAAGACCTCGTAAATAACCATTTCATGCCTGTCTGCTACACTTTGGCTGCTGTTATTATTACTGCCTTTCCACAAATGCTGGATGTAACTGGTAACTTTGTGGATCCAGGAGCTTGATTGTGTCCTTTCTAACCTCATGGCAGAAACTTGGCAATGAGGGTGGAAGTACAGTTCAGTTCTCTTACTTTATTCATTACTGTCCTAACTTCTAAAATTATTGTAAATATAATTTGCCCTTTTACCCAAATATATTTTGCTTTGTTGCGTACAGGGATGTGTAGTTGCAGGGATTGGACACTTAGTGTTTTAAACAGACTTCTGTGTGTTGGTTCATTTGTTGCTTCACACATAGCAGAGACTTTCTTTGTATTTCTTTATTTTTCATTGCCAAGCTCAGTTCCTCACCAGCCAGCCATTAAATTCTTATCTCCTGTAGTTTATGTATGATTAATCTATTAGGAAAAGGGCACTCTGTTGTGGGTGCCATGTGACATGGCAGAATGGATTAGACATTTTTATGTGTGCAAGTGTAAAAAACACACCCTGTTCAGCTCTAAACAAAGGCTTCTGTTTCTGCTTTCTAGATGCAGTGCATAAAACTCATTAAGATCTCTTGATTCTTCATTTTCCTTAAACTTTCCACTTTTCCTCAAATCTTTTGTCTTGCAGGGATGTATTAAATTTCCTCTAAATGCACCTGCAGTCATCATTTCTTGTTGCACGTTCCCTTGCGTTTTCTAGTCTGATTTAAAAGTGATTAAAGAGAGAGAATTCTCTTGACTGTAAGAGCTATTGGTTTCCAAAAAAGTAGGAGAACCTGAAGTAAAATGGGAGGGGGCAATATTGCTTCTGCAACCCCAAAGCTTTGCTGGCAGTCCTATGGTGACAGATATACTGGGGTCCTGGTATGACTGCTTGAAAAAGGTTCCAGTTTATGTCATTATTATTTCAATCTAAAATTAGATGAAGTGTCCATAGAAATTAATTGGAGCTGGTGCATTTTCATTTTGGAGGGCCTGGGGCATAATGTCTTGCCTTAGTGTTCTCAGGTAAAACTGTGGTTTTTTCTGTAGATGTTTAAGTGGTTGTTGACAAATGGAAAACTAAAGGGCTGCATTCTGCATTCCAGTGAAATGCAAATTGCTGTAGCAGTTGTGATGTAGTCATTGAATAAACAGTCATGAACTGTCTTGTTGTAATTGTGTGTGTATAATGAACTAATGCCAGTTCTTTTCAATCTACACCATTACAGTTTCTGAGATCTCCAGTGTAGTAACTAGAAACAGGAATTTATAATATAAAGTAAGGCAAACTTCATTCCACACATCTGTTGCAAGCATATAAATTTATGTGTATCAGTAGGGAATAATTCTTGCTTTACATTATTACTCTGCAACATCCAGTATTCAGTGTGACATTAGCTGGGTAAGAGGTTGTTTTAGATTTATAATTGGTCATAGTAGATGAATGATAACCGTTTCATTTTCTTCCTGTCCTCTGAAGGATAGAATGCCTCTAAATTCAAGTTCTGTTTATGTTGTGTTTCAAATTAAAAAGAAAAGAAATTGTCCTCAGCACATTTTTGAGTCATACTCATCTGGGAGGTTTTGTCTCTGCTAGAAAGATGCTCTTAAGTTTGCCTAAAGGCAAGACAGGATACTATGCAGTTTTCCTACTAGCTAGTAGGTCATACAGCGACTTTCTATTTACATTCTTTTACATATTTCACAGGAGATTTCTAGAGATCAACCTCTTACCTGTTTAATTTTTTTCTGAATATAGAAAAAAATAATACACTGACTGTGTTGTCTTGTTAATTTAGGGTTTGTTTTTTTTAATTAACTGCAATTAAAGCATCCTCTTTATGTGCAAAGACACAGCTAAAAGACCTGTCAGCCATCACTGAAAAAAATAAATTATTTCTGAGACTGTGTATTCTGGATCTCTTGAAATGTGTGACATGCAGAACCCTTGCAGCCTAATAGAAACACATTTTCTTTTCTGCTTCCTGCACTACTTAACTTTCTGACTGTAAAGAAGGATGGCCATCTCCTTTCCCCCCACCTTTGTCTTACTGTCTGCTCTGAAATACTTTTTCTAGGGAATAGTAAACACTGTTGTGTAATACTCTGTGCAAGGTTTCCAACCCAAGATTAATTTGTGTGTTTTCTGGCAGTTTCATTTCAGCCACAAGTCTCTGTAATGGTAGGAAATTAAACCAGGTTTACTCCATGCCTTGGAAATGCTGTCATCAGTTCTCTCTTGGTGCTGAACTTGTTCTAGGATTCACTTTTGACAAATGCTTTTTAATAGTCACATAAATTGTAGCAGTTGCAGACATAACCTTGAATATATGAGCTGTGGTGTAAGCCAATGCCCTTGCTAGTAAAACTGCAACAGTATTTTAAGAGTTGTCAATTGTCCTGTTCAGTTCAGACAGAATCTCATTAATTTATTTGAACTCTAATATTGTTATCTTGCCAAGATGCTAATAATTTACATTTCTATCTTAGTAATTTTTTTTCCCCTCTTTTTTTCTTGTAGAGACCTGTTAACAGTGTCTTAATTTTTCTCTGCAATGGGGATGTACAACACATGCCTCTATAGCTGTACTATGTGCAGCTGGTAGGAACCAGGCTGGTTTTATGCTGATCATATTTCTTTGGTTTGTTGTTGTTAAATAGACCTCTGAGGATCCTCCAGATGGCATTAGGTCCCAGAAATAGCTTTTCTTGCTGACTGTTTTACATCTTTAAGTTGTCTGTGCAGGTTGCTCTCAATCAGTTGTATTCTACAAGCAGCGTTTTAGGGGACTCGTAATGCTGGGTTTCTTTATTTGTTGTCTTTGTTTGTTTGTTTGTTTGCTCATCCAGTAAAATTGCAGGCTGTAAGCATATTGTAAAGTCCGTAATTTATTAATAATATTGATCTGTACAATGTGAAAACTGCTGAAGCATGTTTTATGTAAGATGTCTAGTTTTGTAGACAGTGGGGTTTTTTAATATTTATGCAGCTTCAAGAAAAATGGCACCAGTGGTTTGAGATTTCTAGGCTATGATCAATTAATATTAACGGCTTGATTCTCTTCTCAGGCATGTACAGCTTTGAGAAAGAGATTAATCCACATGTGAGTGATTTCTACCCACTATAGTATTTTGGAAGTTTGGGATTCCCTGCTGTCACGATCCGGTATTCGGGTACGTGGCAATTTTAATAAATAAAGGTGATCCCAAATGGTGAAATTAAGATACAAACGAGGTCAGATGTCACGCACACAACAAACTTTTATTGCAATAACACAACAAAAGTCCCTAGAGCGGATAGGACAGGCAGGAAAACAGAGACAGGAAAGAGAGGAGAAAGCAGAGAGCTAGAGGACAGAAAGCAAGAGCACAGTTACCACCCACGGTCCAGCGATGTCGTCGATGTCGTCGTCGGTGGGGAAGTAGTTCCAGGTGGAGAAGTGCTTCCTTGCACCCATAGAGTCCCGCATTTTTATACAGTCTTTGCCCACTGCACCCCCACTTCTCTCCCTGCATAGGGAAAAACCCTTCGGATCTTCTCTGTGATAGCAGGGGCAGGTATGATGCCAGGGGCTATGTAGTCTTTGTTTGGTTAATTGATGAGACCAGCCACTACAAAGGAAGAGATTGAGTCAATTGCCACCACGGGATTAGTTCCTTGCAGTGGAGTTTCTGTCCTAGGAAGTAGCTTGAGACTGGCACTCCTTGTCTTGTCCTGCAAAGTCGATGGTTTCCATATCAAGGCCTGGTTATCACTGGATGGTCTGCTCCCAGCGCCAGCTGTAGAACTCCTTTGTCTCCAGTCTCAGCATGTCCCACACACTAAACTCCCCAGTTCTACTCCTTGCAGGAGGGGGTTGGGTGGGTTGCTGAGACATCTCTTTAGTTCATCGGCAGATGTGGTTCAACTCTCAGATGCCACAAGACAGACAACAGATATCCTGAGTGCCAAAGTCCAAGCTTATCTCTTGGATTGTTCGAGACAAGCACTGTACATCCTGAATGCCACACCTCCCATCAGGTCATCTTTTTGTGCACTCAGGCTGTTTGTCAGCATCAGTTTGCACACATGCTTTTGTGCCCCTTTTTTTCTCCTCTGGTTCATGGTTGGTTTTTTTTTTGGTGGCAACTATGCTTTCATGAAGAATACACATGCTTCTTCATACTCTTAAGTCTTACATCATGATAACAGTAGAACAGAATGAGCTTATATTTTTCAGATAGTAATTTCATCTTGTAGGTGTAGAGTTTGGAACTTTTGGAAGGTTTAGATATAGAAGTGCAAATTTGAATCTAGAAACACGGGAACAGTTATGGAAACTAATTGAGTAGTATGCGGGAAAAAACCCTGATTCTGAGTGCTTTGTAGAATGCTTTTATGTTTGTTTTGAGGGATTAAAACTGAATCTACTTAGAACTTTATAAGCAAAGTTTAGAGAAAAAAGGAGGTCTTTTTTCTCTAAATTGCTTGTAAAGCTCTAAACAGCAGGTTTGTTAGTTCTGTTGTAACTCGTTCATTTGAATTGTGTTAACTTGTTCTTTGGAATTGATTTGGAAATGTGCATTACTGAGATTGTTTACCAGCTTTCTTCCCCTATTTTTCCCTTCTCTTCAACTTCTCAGCAACTTAGTGGAAGTGAATAAATCAAACGATAAGTGAAATTAGCCTGTGTGTATTATGATTGTCGAAAGCATTCTGTGACTGAGCTAATAATTTACCCTTTTATTCTTTCCTTTTAACAAATAAAACTGTGTGTCTCTGTCACACTGTTCAGTATGAGTGAGATTTCCAGCCTTTTCATAAGCATTAATGCTGACAACTACATTTAAGCTCAGTTAAACACCTGTAAATTAAAGAGGTCCTTGAATCTTCTTTCCTCTAAACAAAAAGTAAGCCTGAGGAAGTTGCCTGTTTTGCAGGGTATTACTACAGGTGAGGCTGGGTGTGTAAAAGTTGGGTAACTGCATATGTGCTGTTCCTCTCCTCTCAGGTACTAGTTTTGAATTTGATAATGTAATGAGTAAAATTTAGCTACCTTTTAAAGTAGAGAATCGATTTTTTTTTTTATAGTAACTACATAAAAATTAAGGAAATAAGGGAAAATAAATTGTCTGTTCATCAGCATTAATATAAGTAAGCTAGTCAGTGTTCATGTAAACAAGGCAACCCTCCCTAACTTTACAAATCCTTCTGGGCATTTCAATGACTGCAGGATGTATCTGGCTTCCTTTTGAAAGCATTTCTTGGAGCATTTGCCTGGCTCTTCAGCAGCATAGCTCTTCTTCACACTTAGTGGCTGTGTCCATGAGAACTTTCATGTTGAGTATCCTGGTACTGAGCTATCCAGAAGAGTAGCTAAATTGACCCATGGCAGTGTGGGATTTCTGTATTTATGTGAATGTAGTCTTAAGAGTGTAGTAAATAAGGGAAATAAATGTCATTTACCTGTTTACAAAATCTATAATATTGAAAAAAGTATCAGTAGCGTCTGAATATTTTTGAGACTTTTGCTTGTTAGATGCTTACATTCACAAATGCCAGTCTTTAAAAAAAATCTTAAAATTACAGTATTGGTTGGAGATAAATTGTATTGGTTTGTGATCAATTGTTAACCTAGCACTGCCAAGTCCACCACTAAACCATGTCCCTAAGCACCATACCTACGTGTCTTTTGAATACCTTGAGGAATGGTGATTCAACCTATTCCCTAGGCAGCTTGTTCCAGTGCTTGACAACCCTTTCAGTGAATAATTTTTTCCTAATACCCAATCTAAACCTTCCCTGGCACAACTTAAGGCCTTTTCCTCTTGTCCAATTGCTTGTTCCTTGGAAGAACAGACCAATATCCACCTTTCATCATCCTCTCTTCAGGTGGTTGTAGAGAGTGATAATGTCTCTCTTAAGGCTCCTATTCTCAAGTCCAGACAGCTCCCCTTTCCCTCAACTGCCGGTAGCTGTACCATGAGTACCTTTTGTTGTAGAAAGTAGATATTATTTGCCCCTAAGCAAATGAAGGAAAGATATATGACAAATCTCCATCAGTGTCTCTGTGCAATGTTCAAATGTCATTGTGTTGAGTGAGATGCAGAGATACTCAGACGTTCAAGGAGATGCAAGAATGCAATGAAAAATGAACAGCTGAGTTCTGAAGTTTTTGCTAGGACCTTGAATTTGCTGCACATAGGCAAGAAGCTGTTACAGTGATATGTGAAGATCAGCAAAATGTAAATTAAATGTAAGTGGAAGAAGCCTCTGCAGTTTGTGAGAAAGAATGGTCATTTCAGTATTTGTTATTGTGAATATCAAAGTAGATTTATAGTACTTCAGCTTAATAATGGAATAGCTGTTCATACAGCCTCTTTACCTCATTCTTACTGTGGTAAGTATACTACTAAGACTGGTAGGGCATGAAGATTAAACTAGTAAGATAAGGAACATGAGTGGATATAATGCAAAATTACAAACACTATAGCAATTCATAATTCATTTTTGCATTTTAAGTGCATAAATCCATTTGCCTTAGGATTTATGATCTGTATTATAAATGCATCAGGCTTTGTCTATACTGTTGAGAATTAATGTAACCTAATGTTGTGTTTTAAATGCCGTGTGGAAAACTGTTAAAAGTAGCAGGGGGATATTTATCAAATGCCATTAGTTCTATTATTTAGTTTATGGTGTTAGTCAATTGTAACACCAAAACAGCTAATGGTGTGGTTGAAATTATTTTTATCTTATTTCCAGGGATCAGATGATTGCCTTGTAAAAATCTGGGCAACAGATGATGGAAGGTTGTTGGCTACCCTGAGAGGGCATGCAGCTGAAATATCTGACATGGCAGTGAACTACGAAAACACCATGATAGCTGCTGGGAGCTGTGATAAAATGATCAGAGTTTGGTGCCTTCGAACATGTGCACCCTTAGCAGTTCTGCAGGGCCACAGTGCCTCTATAACATCATTGCAGGTAGGTTTTTGCTTTCTGAACTCACCTGAGTGATAAAATGCATCATTTGACTGAAAAAGGTACCACCACTGTTCCATGTAGTAAAAATGTGTGCCTGGCAACTAAGCTGTGAAATTAGAAGGAATTTCTGTGATACACATTGTGAAATGGTGTGTTTATTGTCAAAATGCCTGACCCTTGAAAAATGCCAGATGCAATCCTTGTTCAGAAAAACTGCATGAGACACGTGGGCTGAACTAGTATAAGTGTCATTCCTTTGCAGACTGTCATGATGAGCACAAGTACTTTGAGTAAAAACTGCAGTTACTGCTGAATAGTTTGTTTCTGTTTAGAGTTGCATGCTGTTGTACAACTTGTGTTGTGGGGAGGGAGAACCCAGGGCAGAGTGCTTTGGTGAGTAACTCACAAGGGTTTTTCTGAAGGAAGAGAGTGACTCCAAAAACCATTGGTGTTCATTGCAATTTATTGGGGTGTTTTTTTTACTTAAGTGTGGTTTGATACATGCAATTTTTGGTGAGAATTCAATGACCTGAGAAATTTACTAGCACATCTGGAGCAGATTAACAGAAGACCTTTTCTTTTTTCTTCCCTCACTTCCCCCAGTTCTCTCCACTGTGCAGTGGCTCAAAGAGATACTTATCTTCAACCGGGGCAGATGGAACAATATGCTTTTGGCTGTGGGATGCTGGCACCCTTAAAATAAAGTTAGTTGCTATTTTATTTGTCGCTATTTCTTTGTTTGTAATTAAGAATGTTGTACAAATGTTGGAGACATATTTGACTAAAGCAAAACTTGTCATTAGCTGGTTCACTGTGTGGTTGAGTGTGTTCTATTTCTGATGTAACTTGCTTACTTTTAAGGACTAAGTTGATAATGTAAATACTGTTGAGGATTTTGTGGAGTGAAGCAAGTAACTACCCAGTTTTGCTCTATCTCTGTTAATTTAGTAAAAAATGTCTAATGATTTTTTAATGTCAAAACTGGAGCTCTTAATCCCAAATGAAATGAAAACTATGCTGAAAAAATTATTGCAGTTTATACTTGAAAATGCAGATTTTTTTTCTTTTTTAGGAGGAGATCATGTCCCTAGTGATAAATTAGGATGTGGTATTGTTCTGTGTCTGTTACCTTTTCATAATTGCTCATTACTGTAGGATGGTAGGAGGTAGAATTCTTGGGCAGCTGTGTATTGATGGCTGAAGCCGAGTCTGAAGTTTCAGCCTTCAAAGTGTAAAATATCAAAAATGTCAGGATCCTCAAATAGAGAGAGTTTTTTAAGTTTAACTTGTTCAGTGTTTTTCACATGCTTTTTATTCCTTCTTTTCCTTTATCACGAAACTCCTGTAGCTCAAAGTTGGAAATAGTTGTCACAACCACTAATATTTTAGCATTGGGGTTGGGATGTGTTCTTACGGATGTATTCTCCTAGTAGGTTGGTATTTTCTGTTAGAATCTCTTGCAGCATGCCAAGGTTATACAGGGCTTGTAGTAGGTTTGCCACTTCTCTAGTTGCTGGACCTTAACTATTTTGATGTTCTCTTGGCTGTCCTTTTTTGGTATTGTAGATAAAGATGCTTCTCAGGGTGTTAAACTTCTGCTGCCTGGTGCATTCTGTAGTCAAAGGAATTTTTATGCTTATTTTAAAATGCAAAGGGGAAGAGTTGCTACCACATTGTTTTTCTTAAGGTTTCTTAAGTTTGAGCTCTTGTCAAGATATTTTTAAACCTTTTGAGGCCACATGTGTTTTTTACTTTTTTTTTTTTTTTCTCCTAAATAAAATATGATTCTGTGGAACTGAATTTTGAAACTAATTCTGTCATTGAAGAACAGGAGAATTAATGAGATTTGTGTGGGTTATACTATGTGAACTGGAAGGTGAATGTTTAGCAGTAATGGACATTTGGATGAATCATCCAGTTGGATGGGCTTTATCTTGAGATAAAACTTAAGGGAGGGAGAAAGCTGTCATCAGCTATGGTAGGGGATTTTCAACTAATGCCTGTCCATGGTGATATGTAAACAGAATATAGTTTCTCAGTGAGAGGCACTTGGCAAATATTAAAGCAATGTAAGATTTTAGAGTAATGCTAACACATGTAAGTAGTCGCAGCAGATGTGGTCAGACAGCAGTACAGACAGAACAGATCAGTTCAGCTGTCTTGTGCAGCACAGCAAGGAGGTGCTCTGGTAACCCAAGTCATGCCAGTGATTCATGGTGCTTAATGACAGAGTGCAGAGTAACTGCTTGTGTGCCCTTATTGTACTAGAGGGTATCCAGTGAAGATAGCTGATTCCAGAATTGGAAGGAGATGGTTCTTTACAAGATACGCAGTTAAGGTATGCAGGTCCTTGCTACAGGATATTCTGATGCATTATATAAAGATACCTGCTTTTTCTGCTTTTACATATTGACTTTTGGCTACCTGGAAGGTAGGATACTGGTCTTAGATCTTAGTTTGAACTTAGTAGAGCTGTTATGTATTTGAAGTAATTGATGCTGTTTGATCAAAGCTAAGTCTTGACAAAAAGATGATAAAGTCTAAGTAACAAACAGTCCTGTCTTTTGGGGCTGGACCATAACTGCATGTCATAATGCCATAACTTATGATATCAAAATATATATATAATATATATATATAATATAAATATATATAAAAATATAACTTATGATATCAAAATAATTGGACACCCATGAAAGTCTTTATGTAGCGTTTTCTGAATTGAACAGTGTACTAATTCAGTAGAATTTGTTAGCTACAGAAGGTTTTACTTAATTTGCTAAACTGTAAACTTTTCTAACTGGGATTGTGTTTATTCCAGTAAATCATATGAAGTGATACTAGCAAACTGAGAGTCCAGTGTAATTCTTCACAAGTAGGCTGCATTTTATGAACACGTGTCTCAGTAACGGGTGTAGGTTGTCATACTGTTTTGGATGAGGTGTTTGCACTTCCATACACCTTTAGATCTGGAATTGGTTCCAGAATTGTGGAAACATGTCAGGTTCCCTCCACATCCATTCAGTAATATGCTGGGGGGAAAAGAAATGACAGCAATGTAAGAGCATCAAAGGGAAAATATATTCCTGTTAATTTTTTTTTTTGTAAGGCACTTTGTGAGGTTATTGTATGACAAATATGATGTGTAGCCTATCTGTAACAGAGAATAACTGTCAGGGTGGGAAGTTTGGCCTTCCTTTTTTTGCTATAGGAAGAAATACAGGCTTTCTTCTGTTCAGTCTCTAAAAAGGACGAAAGCTGGCAGAGAAAATAAATTACTCAGGTTCTGAGCTTGCAGCCCTGTGTCTCAGTTCCAGCCACCCACCCCTCCCAGGCAAGAGTGCTATCACATGCTTAAGTCAGAACTTGATTTCCTGCTCCTTCTGAGCTTGATTGCAGCCTGTCCTTCAATAATACTGTTGCTATCAGTGATGAAAGGGTGTTACTGAATTGTCCAATACTTCAAATTGGGACTGGTGGTGAAGTCTTGAAATTTCAGCTGCTCAAAAAACCCCATAAAGTAAAAAATATATATATATACACTCCACCCCCTGTTTTTTATACTCTGCATTAATTGAATCATCTGGCAGTGAGTTAAGATTATGAGCTGTTTAGCAGCCTCATGATGATCATATGGTTGACTGTAGTTTCAAGATGATTGAAAATGCCAGCAGTACTTGCTGAACTTTTTCATGAAATATGGGAAAGGGAGCATTTGGATACACTACTGTGTTTGATGTGCTCTCAAAAATAATCAGTTTGGTTCTTAACTATGCTGAAAACTGTTTCAGGGGAACATGGCTTAAATGGTTAAGTCTACTGGTTCAACTGCATGTCTTTAACTGAAAATTGGTCTTAGTGCCTTTTGGAAAGAATTCCCCCTGAAGGCTGTCTTTCTCTATCAGCTTATTCAAGGGATGACAAAAATCAAAATTGTTCTTCATTCTCCAATTCTAAAATTAGATCAAAATATTATGGAGCAGTTATTTTATCTCAACAGATAATTAAGAACTGGAAAACTCACTGCCCTGAAAACTGTAGTGTTTGCCATTAAAGGCACTTTAATATCCTTTAATCCTTATAATATTTAGTGCCCTGTCCCAGTTCTGTTGTTTTGTTGTTTGTTTTGGGGTTTTTTTGTCTTTCAGTCGGTGCAAATGTTTTATTTTGTTTCATTCGTAGATCACAAAAATCTTTGTATTCGACTTCACCAGCAGCTCTGCTGCAGTATTAATAACATCTTTGAAAGTAGAGGCTTCCCATTCTGGTTTCACAATTTTTTTATAGCCTCATTAATTGAGGCATGTTCAGTATCTAGGTCACATATATGGTCCAGCCAGGAGATACTTTGTGACAGAGCTCTTTTGATAAAGTGCAAAAAGACACAACAGATTGGATGCCATAGGGTGAAACGTAAACATTGGCACAACTGACCGCAAAATTCCCATGTTCAGAGGAGAATGATCAACCTTGTTCACGTGCTTCTGTGGCTATTGTGAGTGCATGTTCTTCAGTATTACGGAGCCTCCTACATGCTTCTCTTCTTTCATTGAAGAGATTTCTGACCAGGCAGTTAGCATGTATGCCTAAAAGCAGTAACGTTCCAGATAGATTAATTTGTTTTCCAAATAGAGGAACAGTAGGGTTGGTTGTTGCTACAGGTAAGGAAGTCAAGAAATGTGGCCCAAACAGGATGGGAAAACAAAACATTAGGCAATCAAGAGTTTCCAGTGTTAGTCTGTTACTGGCAGTACATATGAACAAGGCAGCAGAACTGTCTCACAGATTTAGATAGAGAAGCTTACTATACTGCTATAGTTCTCTTCTGTTTTTCCCCTCACAATTTTAAAAAGAAGAAAATGACTTAGAAAAAACACATGCTGATGATTTTGATGTTCCTGTTTTGGACAAAACTTGATTTCTCAGTTGTCATCAATGTGGTGTGATACTTCCCATCTCCTTTTGTAAGCAGAAGGCACTTGGTGTTAAAGGGGCTGATCATACATTAGAATCAAGATATGCTGAACCTTGTTTGTTAGCTTGTGAATGAAGACTTAGTTTGGAGAGGTTATATTGCACATTTGTTACCTGGGAAGAAGCTTTACCTGAGCCAGTATGTTTCTGGAGTGAGTGCAGTCTGCAGGACTTGGATTAGTTAACCATTCCTGCACTGTTGCTGTGTTTTGAACAAGATGAACTTGTGAGATGTGTATATGGGTGAGTGTGTCCCTTAGTTGAGACACAAAGACAGGTTGTCTTCATTGCTGCTCTGAGTGCAGATTATTTATTGACTGCAGTCCCCCTCATTTCTGTATCTGATTTGAACTTAATACAGGTCTCCTCCAAGAGCAAAATGGTTTACCAGAGCTTTTCTCGATGTCTCTATGAAATGTTGAGAAAGGTATCTGATTGTTGTCCAGCCACTTAATAATTAGATTGAGAATATTTGTAAAGCAAAATAATTAGCTTGGTTCCTGTTTATTTCAAGAAATTACAATTTGGTCCACTTTCCTTGCTTTCCAAAAGTACTGATTGCCCAGTTCATTTTGCAAAGTCTGCTCTAGTGTAAAATAACACACTTTAGAGAGACGTAAGTTGGAGAATTTAACTTGATTATCTAAACTAGAACATAAGTGCATACTTGCTCTATTTTGCAGCTGTCCTAACTCCAAAGGCAGAGTTCACAAACCACAGTGGAGGAAAACAGCAACCTATTTATCTATTTACACTTGCTCCAAATTATGTAAGCTGCATATTGAATCATCTGATAGTTCTTTTTATGTTAGCATCTCAGTTAAGAACAGTTTCAACTGTTTCGTAGAATGGATCTTTGTCTTGTTTAGTGTATCTTGTTGTGAAGTTTCCTTGTGACAAGTCTGCGGAGAGTTACCTTAAAGTTCCTAAAAGACAGTTCTCAGAAACAGCCTGTACTGAATGGACAATTTGGAGAAAGATTTCTTATCAAGTGTTCCTGGTGTTTATTACTTTGTTTTCTGCATAGGCACCACTAAGGTTTAATGCTTATTTTTGAGATAGCAATAGGTGATTTGTGGAGAAAGATCTCTTATGTACGTGCCTTCACCTGAAGTGTATTATATGGACAATTTTGCTTTGAAATGATAAAAATTTAGATAAGTTATGAATATGCATTTTTAATGTTAAAACATCTTTAGTGATGACACTTGTGGGTGTAATGCTGCAGCTCTCTAGTAAGCTTATTTTTAAGTGAAGATTGCAAATGGCATACTGTGCAGGAACCACCTACTGATCTGAGATTGCTGCAGTGCACAGGCAGAATTGTAGTGATTGAAGAACCAGACCTGATTTGTTTCGTTTTTATATACTCTTAAAGTGCCAAATCCATTGAAAGGTTCTGAAATGCCTAAAAGGAAGCATAGGCTATAAAATAAAATCCCTTACAAACATCTAGCCTTTATCCTGACATTCTTTGGGCACTATATGGAACAGCCCACAAAAATACACATCCTCTGAAGACAGTGGTATATTCTAATACCGTGAAAAACTCTGAATTTGTTTAAATATCTTGTGTATCCCTTCTATAAAGAGCACCAAGCTGTGTTCACTCTTGTAAAAGCCAGCTATGTGCTGCAGGAAAAAACTGGAGTTCCAGTACACCCAGGGTTTAGAACTTAAAATAATGGGCAGCTTGCTTTAGTGTCTTCTATTCTGCTTTGCCAGTGACTTAAGGAGAGTGATCTGCATAGCAGTATCAGAGGGGCATGGGATTTAAGTTGTGTTACAGCTCTCCTTGATACATGGATTACTTACTTAGTCCATCTGGATGTCTTAGTTTCCTAAAGATCAGATCATGAAGCATAATCACATGAGGTTGTTTAGTTAGAGATGGGCAACCATCTGTTCCTTCATATTTAATTTTGTCCTTCTGTGCTTTATTTCTAAGATATTGACTAAAAAAAAAAAAAAAAAAAGTCCTATTGGGAAGTTATTTAACTGTTTCTTTATTTGTAGTCCAAGACCAACAAAGTTTACAGAACGCCCTCGGCCCGGAGTCCAAATGATCTGTTCTTCTTTCAGTGCTGGTAAAAGACTTTTTTACTTTTTTGGTTTTTTTCTCCCTTGCATCAATATATCAATATAAGAAGTGGTTTGGAGAGTAAAACGAAGTAGCATATTTCTTGTTAATAAGATAGAATTGAGTTAAAGTAGTTATTAAAAAAATCCCAAACGTTTAAAATAGAAATTCAGAAACTATGCTTTAATTCTTGGTGTGAGGGAACTTGTTGAAAACAGCTAAATAAAAAATGTTGAGAGCAAGTCTTGTGACTTGAAAGTCTTTTAAAACACAATGTATATCTTTTTTTTGAGGGTGATTCTGAGAGTAGGCTTTATCTGAGATAGAATTTATAGTGACTGGGACAAGAAGGTGTTGATTATCATGTCCTCACGGTCTAAATTTCAATGATTCCAGAGCTGGCAATTGAAGAATGCAGCATAAGTCATTGGATAAACAATCAAAATGATGCAAACGTATTTTCAGAAAGTGTACTGGAGCTGGAGTTCCATTCAGTTTTTGTTACGTTTGAGGGTTCTAGGGGCTCAGTTGCAAAATATTACCATAGTTAGTTAATATCTCAGATACATCTGCAAATGCATATTTATTTGACAGGAAATGTGAGGTAATTTTGAGTTTCTAAATTTTGTTTTTACTTAAAAGTCAGTTATAGAAATAGGTGAAATGAGAGACAGCTATAAATTTAAGGGACTAATTTAAGTATTTGCTGTCACAGCAATTTGAAAATACTGTAATAACATTAGATTGGCCTTTTTTCTTAAAACCTATCTGTTTGTTTTTCTCAGGTGGAATGTTTTTGGCCACTGGGAGTACAGATCACATCATTAGGGTTTATTACTTTGGATCAGGTCAGCCAGAGAAGATATCAGAGTTGGAGTTTCATACTGTAAATACTTTTTAAAATTATATATGTCTGCGATTAATATAATAATTTGTATAAATTTGGATGATTTGGAATTGTATTTGATATTTTTTCAACTCTCTTATATAGGACAAAGTTGACAGCATTCAGTTTTCTAATAGTAGTAGCAGGTAAGCACGTAACTTATTTATTCAGAGCTAGATTTTTGACCTTGTAGATGTTTGTAAATACCAGTTTCTGGAAATGGTTATTAAAAAAAAAAATCTCTTTCGGTTTTGAGGTTCATCTGGTAAAATAATATATAATTACTGTTTTGCTTTAATAACACTGCTTCAGTTGTACTGTTCTTTTCATTTTAATGAACAATTAAAGTATTTTGAATTTGCCAAAATAAAGGCGTATAAAAAGGCATTTCTTTAAGGAATATATATTTATATTCACATGTACAATAGATCCATTTTTAGATAAATTTAAATATTTAAAACATTTTTCAATTAAGTGACTTCTGGATACAGGAAAACTCTCAAACTAAAGCTAACAAGATCTTATTTAGCTAGCCAATTTTTTTAAATGTTTAACTTCAAGTTTTTGATGTCAAGGATGCTAAAGAAAACAATTCAGTTGATTATGAAGTTTCTGACACTTCATTTAATTGATGTTATAATCTACACTTGAATTACGATACGAATAGTGGTAAACCAAGCTTCTTTCTGCTCCATCCACCTCTTTCTCCTCCTTCTACCCCTGCACCTCAAAAAGGGGGAAGGAAAGGTGGGGGATAAACTAAAGCTGGGAAATACTTATTCAGATAAGTATAATTCTACTTACTCAACATACAGTGCTAGCTTAGTTGGAGAAGGGTTTAATTGTCTTAAATCATGTCTTTACATCTTGCAGGGCTGTCCTGGCCCTTCAGCTGTTTTTACCCTTTAGATTTCTTCCTTAGCTTTACCTGGTGTGATAGGGTCAGTTTTTAGGATGCTCATTGAATTATGGTGTCGCTGTGTCAGAGCAGTGTCATAACTCAGCAAGGTGCACCAAAGGTCAAAGTACAGTTAGTTTGGAAGGGGCTCAGCATAGGGAAGCAGGTTCTGCTTTTTGCAGGCCTTCAGTTTTTTACTGGGACAGGAAGTGGTTTTGTCCTCAAACCAGTTGTACAGCATTCTGGAACTGTTTGGATTTCTTACTTACGGCTTCCTTTTTTGAGTTATAATTTCAATTTTCAATCTCTTTCTGTACAGATCTGCCTTTGATCTCTGAGTAACTTTTTTCCCCCTTTTTGTTAGATTTGTGAGTGGAAGCCGTGATGGAACAGCAAGAATCTGGCAATTTAAACGAAGGGAATGGAAAAGCATTTTGTTAGATATGGCTACTCGCCCATCTGGGTAAGTCATGTAAAATGATCTGCTATCAGATAAATACTTGAAGGCCATTGATAAAAATTGCTAACTAAAAAAAAAGAAAAAAAAAGAAAAAATGGGGGCTTGGGGAAGGGTATCTGAAATTATTATTGCTTAAATGCACAATATGCTTGCCTAGCTCTTGAAGTCAAATGAAAAGAAATATTCACCTGTGGAAACTAGCTTTTCCTGGTAATAGGTCCACATTAAGGGTCACATTTATATGGTTTTTTACACATTTTTTTCTGCAGAAAGAATACCAGGTCAGATATGTTAGTGAGATTGCTTGCATTTTAGTAATACTTCAGGATATTGTGGAGTCTTGTGTGCTCAGAAAAGCAGCATTGGGCTCTTTCATACCACATGCCGGAGCAAATAAATCTCCTGATCTGTAATGGGTTCTCATTTGTTTAAACAACATGAGGATTTACAAGGCTTTGTAGGTATGGAAAACTTCTGTATGCTAGAAGAAGCAACCAAGTAGTCTTGGAGATGTTGGATGACTCAGTACAAATTGTGTTCTTTAATATAAAAAATACTTCAGTTGTTTTAGGGGTAATCCTGTGGAACGATATCTGAAAGACCAAGAGAGGAATGGAAGACAAGGCTGAATAAGCTGTAATTTAGTTAGATGTTTCTTGTTTCTTGACAGTATCTTGTCAGTTGTGGGCAGATGTAACCAAACATGAATATAAAACTGTTGGGCAAGAGTGTATGAAACACTTTGGTATTTTGAGAACAGGCCAAGTTACTCTCTCTTGAAAATGCAGCCTGTAAAAATTCATAGTTCTATCTGATCATGGGAAAAATAGGAAAGGATTCTTCTACATTGTGGTCACAAATGCTGAACTTTGAGAAACTAAACTGTTCATTTCATTACAGTACCTTTAGCTGAATTCTGTTTTGTCCTTTTGACTAGAGGGTTAAGTGCAGTTCCAAATTTGATCTTTTCTGCACAAGCACAGTTTTATCAAAGATAATTAAATTGCTGCGCTGAAAGGAAAGAGTAAATCCTGCTTATAAAGCCTCATGGGCTCTGCATTGAATCTTGAAAGGAATCTGACTATAACTACATTTTCTATTATTGGGTTGTACAATATATATGCTGTTGTGCAGTGTGGATTAATTATTATTGGGTTGTATAATGTATATGCTATTGTGCAGTGGAAGAGTCTGTGTTTTGTCTCCTACTTGGTGGTAACATGCTATTGGTACGTTTGGTTGATACTTGCCAAGAAGTGTACGTGCTAGAGATTTCAGTGGTGTTTCATCTTTAAACCACACTGACAATGATGTAGTTTTTTAAGTATTCTGGTAGATTGTTATAGATGACTAGTGTTTGATTTTCATAGGGATAAAAATAAAATACATATGAAGTTAAGTACCATCGTTGCTGGTAGTAAAGTGATGTAAGAGTGGTGGTATAGTACTGAATATAGCCTGAGAATCTAACTCATGTAAAGGTAACTGAATATTTCTCTCTATATTTATAACTACTTATTACAGAGATTTTCCTGAACGAGCTACTGTTCACTGGTTGACTATAGTTTGGATTTTTGCTCTTCAAATGTCACAACAGTTACTGTTGCTATCAAATCTAATTGGGTTAGGTCATGTATCAGAGGCTATTTTCTGGAAAAGCAGATCAACATACTCCTTAAGATACTAAGAGGACCCTAAAGGCATTGTTTAAACATTTAAATTAATTTGTGGTTGTAAGTGCCACATAATGAGAAACATCTCTAATTTTTCTAATTTCTTGAAGAAGCAATGCTTCTATTCTTAATAAAACAAAATACAGAAGTATTTTAACTTCTGAGGGACATAAATATTTTGGTAAACTAGGATTGCTTTGAAACTTCTTGCACTTTTGTTGTAGACAAAGTTTACAAGGAGTTGAAGATAAAATCACAAAGCTGAAAGTGACCATGGTGGCATGGGACCGCCACGACAACTCTGTTATAACTGCAGTAAATAATATGACTCTGAAAGTTTGGAATTCTTTCACTGGACAACTCATCCATATTCTTATGGTAAGGTGTTTCATCTTGATTTATCAGTCCTGAATACAAAATTTGCATATTCATCATCAAAATTCTTCTTTATGCGTTTTTTTCTGTCTGAAAAGTCCCTTAACATATGTATCCAGTTAACTGAAGTGTAATAGGCATGTTTGTCAGATGCTTATTAGAAAATAAAGCTTTAAAGTCACAAATAACCATGACTGTTCAAGATGTCTGAAACCAGTTTTAGACTTTTTTTTTTCCTAAAATGCTCTCTTGAAGGAGAGAATGAAGCAGTTGGGTTTTTTACCTTTATTTAACATGACAAATATTTTTAAATACATTACTGGATAAATTTGTCCTCTTTAAACAGGAGACACTTCTGCAACCTAATCATTCCATGAGTACAAAAAAATAATTGGCTAGCTGGAATAAACCCAACATTTTTACCTAAGTGATACTTTTTTTAACTGATAAAATAGGTAAATCTATGTAACTAGATGCTCTGTTAGAATCACAGGATTATAGAGTATCTTGGGTTTGAAGGAACTTTGAAGGTCATCTGGTCCAACTCCCAGACAATAGGCAGGGACATGTCACAATAGATCAGGTTGCTCAGAGCCCCATCAAGCCTGACCTTGAATGTCTCCAGGGATGGGGCCTCCACCACCTCTCTAGGCAACCTGTTCCAGGGATCCACCACCCTCATATTGGAGAACTTTTCCTTAGTGTCCAACCTAAATCTACCCTTCTCTAGCTTAAAACCATTACCCCTTGTCCTAATGTTACATGCCCTAGTGAACAGCTCTTCCCCAGCCTTCTTGTAGGCCCCATTCATGTATTGGAAGGTCACTGTAAGGTCCTCCAGGTGAGGTCTCACCAGGGCAGAGTAGAGGGGCAGAATCACCTCTCTTGATCTGCTGGCAACACTTATATTCGTGCAGCCCAGGATGGAGTTGGCCTTCTGGGCTGCAGTTGCACATTGGTGGCTCATGTCCAGTTTTTGATCCACTAGTACCCCCAGGTCTTTCTTCACAGGGCTGCTCTCTAGTTCACCTGGGCCCACTTCTCCAGCTTGTCCAGGTCCCTCAGAATGACCTCCTGTTCCTCTGGCAGATCAACTGCACCACCCAGCTTGGTGTCATCAGCAAACTTGCTGAGGGTGCTCTCAATGCCACTGTCAGTATCATTAATGAAGATACTAAACAACACTGGGCCCAGCACTGACCCCTGAGGGACACCACTTGTCACTATTTTCCATCTGGACCTTGAGCCATTGGCCGCTACCCTCTGGATGTGACCATCCAGCCAATGCCATATCCGCTGAACAGTGGAAGTTTAGAGATTGACGTATTTAATGCAAAGCGTTAGAATTTAGTATTAGTTTCTGAGATGATGTTCCCTGACTTCTAGTTACATATTTGATTCTAAAGTAACTTTTTTTTTTTTAATTAAATTTAAGAAGCAGACTTTTTATCTACTACTCTGCCTAAACAAGTTGAAATTTGTGGAGCATTAAGACCAGAAGTACCAAACATTGTGGATTCTAGTAATGTAAAATTATGGTTAAACTATTGGCACATACTTGTTGTGAAGGTGGCATACTTGACAGACTTCTTAGTCTGGCATCTGCAAAGGGAAGTGTATAATACACTGCTACAAAAAGAAGTGTGTGGTCAAAGTAGTTGTGGTTTGCTGGACAGTTTCTTAGATGAATCTTGGCAGTTGCCAGTGTTACCGTACTGAATTCCTGAGTTAAGTATTTGAGACAATCCTCTTGCTCATCTTGCTGTATCTTTAATTGCAGGGACATGAAGATGAAGTGTTTGTACTTGAACCCCATCCATTTGATCCAAGAGTTCTGTTCTCTGCTGGACATGATGGAAATGTCATAGTTTGGGATTTGGCAAGAGGAGTCAAAATCCGGTCTTACTTCAACATGGTAATTATTGTGCTTTATGCGGATGTGCCAAAGCAACCTTTCTAAACTTTGGCTTTAGTACATTCTTATATAGGCCATCTTGAAGCATGCATTTGTATAGGGCAAGATCCTGCATCCAGTGAAATCAAGAGAAATTCCTATTCGGTTTAGTGGGGTTAAGATGAAATGTAAAAAGTTGTTTCTTCAGCTGTATTTTGTAGTGTCATCTTTATATATGCTGCTGCCATGTGAAACTGGAGTGGTCATTTACATTGTCAGAGACGATGTGTAAGAGACGGGAGGACAGAGACCCTCCTTTAGTGCTCTGTTTCCTTTCTGGGGAACCAAGGTGAAATTTGATTTATTTTTGCATTACTAATTCTCAATCTGGCTAAAGCTGTTTCTTCAGGAGTCACCTGATTTCATACAAAGTTGTTGTATGCTCCTTGGCCCATTGTACTGAATACTATCAGCCTTTCTGTGTAGAGCTCCTCCACATGCAGGGTTCAAATTTGGTCTGTTCTTCACTAAACTAATTCTTCTGGAAGATGGATGCAACTGGTATTTCCATCTGTTTCTTGATACTACAGGGGTCTTTGTACATATCTTTTTCCTCAAAAAGGTAATGATGTGTTGTGCAATTTATACTTTATCTCCTGGAGAAAATTACAAAAGTCTTTCTAGAATATGAAAAATCATTGAGAATGCTGAGAGTAGGCAAATTGGCTTCATTGAGCCTTCAGCCATAGCAGGATGGCAGTCTTGGAGACCAGCATAAAGAATATTATCTGAAGAAGAAACCTGCCATAGTTGCACTTACAGAAATAAAGGTCATTTAGAAACTTAAGTCAAGCCAGGAAGGTCACTCTGAACCTGTAGAAAAGATTTTGAGATGTGCAGTGTACAATGCAGTTCATAAAGTCTCTGAAGAAATTCTGCCAAGCTTAACGGGAGACAGCAGCCCTGACTCGTTCAGCACTGACCTAGGTTCAATATTGTTCTCTCTGCATTGATTTCTGTAACTGAATTTATGAAGGGTCCAGACAATCATCTTGGAGTTATGAGCACAGATCTTCATTACTTGGTACTATTCACTGTAACCAATTGAGGTGTATGTTCTCATTACGTGGTTAGGTTGCCATTCCACTGTTACGACGGTTGTCTCGTAAGTTTCTGTGAAATGTAAGGTCAAAAGAGGCTGAGCACATCTGCGTTTTATAAAAGTCCATTTAAGAGCCATCAGAATATGAATTACAGATGCCTGTGATGTTAGGTATCCTCCCTGTGAGACTGAAATATTTATTTCAAGGACACAATACAACACAAATACCTAGAAAAGGTAAACGCCACGTACATTTAAAGATCTTTGGAGTCAGAGAAACATGTAGACCATCAGATCTCAGCAGCTAGTAATCTGTGCTTCATGCTGGAAATGAATGTGAGAAAGTCTGCCTGCTGTGTGAGGTGAGGGGAATTGTAAATCTGGTAATCAGTTTGTCTCAAACCAATGAATAAGTCAGATGAGCCAGGTATGCAAAACAGGCACCTCTGTACAGTCTCTGAATATTTCACCAGTCTTTGATGCTTCAAAAGACATGGGTGGAAATTAAAGGTTTTCTTAGGTGATATGGAGGGGGAGATGATTCTAGACCATGAGACTTGATTGCATAGGCACCTCTGCAGAGTTGCAAATGGTAGGTGTTCTGTTTCAGTAAGGGAGGGCATGAATGCATACAGAGCTGCCAGTCTTCTCCCAGTGTCCTAGGTGACATATCAGCTGGGAACATCATTAGATTAGCCACTATTAAATTATTCTGATAACTGCTGTGACCCTTATTGACTTGCTCAATATGTCATCTCATAGTTCTGAAAAACAGTATTTTTATTCAGGGGGTGGGAAGATTTTACAGATTGGGTTCTTTTGGATGAGACAGGGAACATTATCTGGAGGAACCACACTTGTTTTTCTGCCACAAAAGGACAACACAAATCCATGCAAATGTTTAAATTGTGCCTCATTTCCCAGGGCCTAGATTCACTGAGGACTGTAACTGTTGAGGCACCTAAATTACTGGGAACTGAGATCCTTAGTCTCTGAAGTGGTGCAGTATCCTACCAAATCCTCAGTTTACTGAGCAGTAAATGAGATTTAGGTGTCTTAGTGGGTCATCCAGGAAAAAAAATAAATACAGTGAATGGTGGTGGGGTTGTCTAGTGATAAGCACTGTGTGATATCATACATAGAGTTATGGTAGGAATGCAGTTTCTTACTCAAGCCTGCAATGAGGTGTCTGGATTCCTTGTGCAGTAAGGCACCCTTCCAAGAACTGAGAGAGCTCCCTGCTCTCCTAAAAGCAGGACACAGGAGCAGGTGGCACTCATCTTTTGGGATTGCCTTAACTAATGTTAAGCTGTTGAACTGAGAAATAGAAGACCTAGTTTCTGTTCTCAGTAGCAAGGTGTTCAGTTCAACACCTGCCACTTACCCAGGAGGGTGTCTCAGCTATAAATGTCTAGACAGGAATTTTTTCCAGCTTCTTTTGAAGTTGTGCCACTGTGGAGAGGCATGAATCTGTAGCCTGTGGGTTTAGGTGCTTCTAGGTTTGTTTTCCTGGTTATGGAATTCATCATCTAGGTAAAGTCAAAAGTGGCTTTAAGCTTCAGGCAAGCTCTTGAACATGTGGGATTATTGCTCTGTTAGGTCATAAATAAAAAGTGTACACCAGTTGTTGTCACAGGATCTATTTTCTTTCAGGTGTTCTCACTAAGGTCCTTCTTAATAGTCCTGCCACTGTTGGTTTGTTAGGAATGCCAGGATTGGCACTCAGCTTAGCCCAATGCTTACAGTTCCTGTAGACTTTAAGCAGAAATTTCTCAATTCTCAGAATGTGTGAGAGGAAAAAGAAAGCTACAGGGACTTGAAAATCTTCCACATCGAAAAGGAGATGCCTAGTAGTGTTCAGTGGGTGCATGAGTTTTTGTTTGTCTTTTTAGTCTGAACAAAAGGGAACTGAGAGGAGACTTCATCACCCTCTGCAACTACCTGAAAGGAGGCTGTAGTGAGGTGGGTGTTGGCCTCTTCTCCCGAGTGAATACTGACAGGATCAGAGGAAATGGCTTGAAGTTGCAGCAGGGGACGTTTAGATTGGATATTAGGAAGAATTTCTATACTGAGAGTGGTCAGACACTGGAACAGTCTCCCCAGGGAGGTGGTGGAGTCACCATCCTTGGACGCATTCAAAAGCTGTGTAGATTTGGTATTTCAGGACATGCTCTAGTGGCTGACATTGTGGTTTTGTGTTTTTTTGTTTGTTTGTGTTTTTTGTTTGGTTGGTTTGGGGGTTTTTTGTTGTTTTTGTTTTTGTGTTGATGGTCGGAGTCAGTGATCTCAGAGGTCCTTTCCAACCATGACAATTCCGTTTGGTTTGGTAATTGGATTTTTCTTGATGTTGCAGTTTGGACATGAAGTACTAGTGTTCCACAGATTTGTGGTATTACGGTGCTGCCCTTGATTTGTATTATTTTGGACTTGAATTGTTTCCTTTAAGCATGCTTTCCTTTAAGCAGTACCTTTTAGGACTGAGCTCTTCTGCTGATTCACGCTGCTTGCAAAAGGTAGTGTCTGGAGCCTTAGAGTGTAGGATTCTCCTGTGGTAAAACTGATAGTCCTTGTCCCATGAGTGAGCTACCCTATAGAAGAATATTAAAAAAAGTTCCCTAAAGATTTCAGGATATGTTCAGGTCTGTAGCTCTGTGCTTTTTATCTTTCTCTCTTTTTTTCGTTTCTTTTGTTTTTGTTTACAGCAGAGCTTTATGAACAGTTGCAGGAACATATGGTGACTGCAGTTACTTAAAAGTATGTCATTGTAAGTATGAAAGCTGTCCTATAGTAGCAAGAATGAGACACTATTGGAGAGCAAGCATTTTTACAGTCATTGTATAATACTGGATTTTTGTACTATATCTTTGAATGTAATGGCTTTGTCTGAACCTGATATGTGACTCAGCAGGCATTGCAACTACTGCACTGAGAAACTTGTTTGTTAATTGATAAAGATTAATCTTAAAAGCATTTAAGAAATTCTTGTGTAATGTAAAAATGAATCAAGTGGGAATACTGCTAAGAAATGGTTCTCCCAGTCAACAGATTAAAAAAAACCCAACAAACTACAAACAAGACCAACAACCAAAAGATCTTTAATGATTAGGTATTGTTCTTTTGTTGTACTGGATTGACTCTCATTGTGAGTTGCATCTTTGAGAAGCTGGGCTTTGCTGTAGCTGGTAGTAGGCTTTCTTAGGACTGACATGATTCACATGCCTCAGAGGCCTCCTGTGTGCCTGAATGCCTGTGTCAGACTTTTGCTTGTTTGTAATCTTAATGTGTTCCTCCTAGTGGTTGTGAAGAGTTCATTTGGGTTGATTCTGTGAACGTTAGTTTAGTGCTAAGATAGACTCTGAGCACTGTCGTATTTTGGTGTTCTCTGTAACACACTCTGCATGGGTGGTAGTTCTGGAACCCACTTTGAACTCAGTGCAAAGGTGACCTTAGTCCTGTCATTGTATTCTGAAGAACACTTTGAAGTACTGATACAAAAATAATATTTTTATGATTTTGCATTAAATTTCACTGATCTGAGTACTTCAAAATCCTCTTACCTTTGTGACTTTATCTGAATTGCTGAAAGACTAAGCCTCCTTAGCCTTTGACGCTTAAAGGTCACACTATATATCTCTGTGTTGGGGCTCCAGAACTGGACACAGCACTCCATGTGGGGTCTTAGGAGAGCAGAGCAGAGGGGGAGAATCACCTCTCTTGACCTGCTGGTCACAATTCTTTTGATGCAGCCCAGGACACACAGTTGGCTTCCTGGGCTGCAAGCGCACATTGCCAGATCATGTTGAGCTTCTTAGCAACCAACACCCCAAGTCCTTTTCTTCAGGGCTATTCTCAATCCACTCTCTGCCCAACTGGTATTTGTGCATGAGATTGCCCTGACCCAGGTGCAGGACCTTGCACTTGGCCTTGTTGAACTTCATGAGGTTAGCATGGGCCCAACTCTCAAGTCTGTCAAGGTCCCTCTGGATGGTCTCCCTTCCCTACAGTATATTTACCTCACCTCACAGCTTGGTGTCATCAGCAAACTTGCTGAGGGTGCACTTGCTGCCATTGTCCATGTTGCTGACAAAATGTTAAACAGCAGGGTCCCAGTACCAACCTGTAGGGAATGCCACTTGTCTCCGTTTGGATGTTGAGCCGTTGATGGCTACTTTTTGAGTGTGACCATCCAGCCAATTCCTTATCCACCGAGTGGTTCATCCATTGAATCCGTATCTTTCCAATTTAGAGACCAGGATGCCCAAAACACATTTCATTATGGCATATAGTACACCATGAATGTATTTCAGAAATGCATTACTGCTCAAGCTCTGTAAACTAGTCATTTGAAACAAGCTTCAGATTCTCTTTTGACAAGAGGTAAGGAAAAAAAATAATTTCCTCTGTGATCTTTTGTTTTCTGGGGCATATTTTAATCTACATCTTTGTACCAGAATCCTAGCTGTTTGCTTGCATTGTGGGCACTTTTCTGTTGGAAGCACGTGATCCATAGTCCCACACTTTCATGTAAAATACATTACTTACATTTTATGGAAATAGGCATTGTATCCAGAACTAGGAAGCTTGTGACTTGCGTGTGTTCATTCCAAAATGCTTATTAAACAGCAGTAAATTACGAAACTTATACCTTAAGTACGAATATTTTAAAAACAAAGTAAGGACTGAAACACTTTCATGTTTAATTCACAGAATTTTAAATAGCTTATTCAAAGATTTGGCTAGTGTGATGAGCATGGTTTCTTCCATCTGTATTAAAAATCCTTCATAAAACCAAGTATAGTGTAAGCAGCTGGCTTGAAAAGTGTCAATTTTATAACAAATGTTTTTGCAGTTGCAATTTTAATATTAATTTAGTAATATGTGAAACATGAAAATGCAGAGCTGTGCTTGAGGAAGCTGATCAGGGTTTCCTAGCAAGACTTAAGACCAACTTAATATCTGTTGGCACAAATTAAGGAGAAAATATTCTGAAAAGGGAAAAAATAACAAAGCTTCATTATGTAGTTTTCAAGCAAACATGTATAGTGCCTTCTTCAATGTTAATTTTTATAGAAGGGACTATATATTGTTACTTTAATTATCAGTTAATTTTAAATTTCTTTTTTAATCTCTGTGCATCCATGTCAGGTACATGAAGAGGTTAGGTATTCCTGAAGTAATAGTTGGGAAGAATGTAAGTTTTATTTCCCTAGAAGATCTCTGTCTCTGTATTTGAAAAGATGAGACTCCAGTATCTGCTTTCCACACTTAAGGGATTACAGCATGACTGTCTTTCTAACAGTTACCGCTAGAAAGGTTAGGTAGAAGAAAAGGTGTGTTGGAAGGATCTTGTGGTGTTGCTATGACTGCCCATTAACACCTTATTTACTTTGGTGCAGTAGCTTTCATTAGATTAAGTTCTGTCTTGTTACATAGTGATGTATGTAATGCTTTCATATGATCAAACAAATAGAGCTTTTATTTGTGAATACTCTAGTTATTTTTAGGTCTTTTGATTACCTGACCAGTCTTAAAGTTTAGATCCAGGCTCTTGCAACTGAACTATAGTAAAGAAAAAAGGACCTCTTCTTGGTCTTTAGTTTTCAGGTTGCTTTTTTCTTGAGAAGCCTTGGGCTGAGGAAATAAAAAAAATGCATTTCATATGCTTGTTTTGAAGGTGATCTCTAAAATTCCTTTATTCTATTTGATTGCCTTTGAAAACAAATAGGCTAATGGTATCAGCAAGCAAATACTAACCTGCCTTGCAAGGCCACCCTGTTCTGGTTACGTTGTTATAATAGTTTGTATAGCTCTAAAGTGCTGCTGCTCTTCCAAATAGTGTCTTGATGAATCTTCTTAAAAATGCTAGCACAACATCAGAAAACGTAGTCATGTGTATTAAAGCATTAAGTTGTGTTTAGAACATTAAACTTGGTTTTGAAATTGAAATGTGTATTGTCATGCATCCAGTGAGAGCTTGAGGCAAGGGAATGCATTCATACTAGTTTTGCTTTACCTACATTGTGAAGTTACCATGGTAAATATATGCCTTTTCATAGCCAGGTACTAGTTAATCAGTGTAAAACTGGTAATGCAGAGAAGTGTTTTATATAAAAAACAAACACAAAACACATGGTGTTAAGGTTGAAAATTCTGGCCACATAGACATGAAGGAGTTAAGGACAAGATTGCTGAAGCTAATGTCTGAGGTTTTTGTCCTCACATCTATAGCTATGTGGTTGTCTAATTAAAAGTGAAGTTGTCTGATGCTATTCCTGGTTCCACATTTCTTTCCAAGTGGGTCCTTAATTACTTTTATAGGATGTATGGTAGTTGCATTGCATGGCCCTTCTTCAAGCTTACACGTTTTCCCCAGCTTTCTGACACGTAATATATCTGTTGATATTTTTTAACAGAAATATTCTCTTAGGCTTGTGAGCTTTGGATATATTGTTGGTTTATTTGAAGCTATTAGCATAAGCAGTGACTGAAACTGTCATATACAAAACTTGACCATAAAAGGGTCAAGCTCAAGCAGCCCATAAGAATTTTACTGATTTATACTATGGAAATTGTAGAGGGTGTAATTTTAACCCTACTTGAAGTTAATGGAGAGTCTGCACTACAGCTGAAGAATCAGACCGTCTGGATGTAGTGATGTGTTGGTTGTTCCTCACCCCTAAGTCTCTCTGCCCTCTTCCCATGTCTTATGTTTTTATATAAATCAGTGAGAAAATTTGGGAAACCTCATGGAGGTGATAGTAGTAATGTATTTCATAATGATGATGATGTCTAGGTTTTGTGAATTTGGACACACACATTCCCTGTTAATGACTGTTTGAATGTTTTAGTACAGTTCAATCCTTGTTTTGCTTAAAATTTACTACCAGTGCTGTGGCATCAAATGTTACAGGTCAAAAGGGTTTCTTCCTGCAAATTGTCAATCAAGCAGAGGCTACTAAGTTGTAATTGGATTTTTCATGTGCTCCTGCTCCTTCAGAGAGCTGGTTGTTAACTGTCCTTTATTTTTAGTTTTGAGTGAACACTTAATTACTTAACACTTAATTCCTATACTGTGCCTCCTTCTGTCTGTGTATCTTAATGCTTTTCCTACCACAGCTTACGGGGTGTGAGCTTTCTCTCATCTGTGTGATGCAGTTCCTTACTTTCTAATGCTACTTCTACTTTCAGTGCAATCTGTTCAACTCTGAAGCCCTAACAGCATTATCAGTTACAACACTGTTTCTTTTTTGTTAATGAGTTAACTTGCATGGCCCACCTAGATCTTTGTTGATAACTACTTGATCAGTTTTAGCCTAAATGGCATACCAAAAAACAGGAGTGTCTATCAGAAGAGCAACATGGAAGATCAGATTCCATCTAGGACAGCTCAGTAGAATGATCTGTACATGGATTTTCTGCCCCATGAGGTGATTTCTTTTGGACTAATGTCTGAAAAGGCAACTGCTCACTCATATGGACAACGCACTGTAATCTCAAGTGCTAACTAGAGATTTTAAAGCAGTTATTTTTTATGTATGACCTTCATAAACTCTGAAGAGATTTCCAGCTTTGCTGGGATTATATGGGGTTGTATTTTTAGACCTGGTTTTGTAGTCACCTGAAATACAAAATTACTTAGATTATAGATGCATTATTTTTTAATCAGACAGCATGCATTCCTATTGCAATGTTTTTGGGTTTTTTTTGAGAGGTTCTACCTTTGAGTAGTATGTAAAAGCATATCCTGAAGAGCAAAGCCAGCATAATGCTTTAGTAGAAGCCAGTACTGAGTTTGTAGAATGTTTATTAAGAAAAATGGTGTCCTTCCCCCAACTTTTTTTTTTAAAAAAAAAAAGCAGAAAATCCTTTTTATGTAGCCTTTATGTAACTTCAGGCAACCATATGGTGGGTGATCTCTCAGATCTTTTCATTTAGTATTTTTATCTTTAAAATATATGTAGCATTCCTGAATGGAAAACTGACTTGGATGGTAGGAAAACAGAAACATTTCTATGTTTACTCTTAAATTACTTCTTGTCCTCTTCCTACCATTTGAATCTTTGTTACCCTTCTGGAAGCAGTGTAGAAGCCCTGTTAAATTATTTTTTTTTTTTTTTTTTAACGGGCTTAATAAAAACTAAGTTCTTTTTTACTCCTCCAAATCTGCAGCAACCTCTCTTCCTTTTGCAGAAAATGGTACCTAGTTTTTGGCTTGCCATTGTAAGCATGCTGTGATCAGAAATGGTTTCATAAAGCAAAGGAAACATAGACTTGCAAAAGCACTTCAGAATACTTGGGTAATGTTTGACTTGAGCAGCTGCGATGTAGTTTCATCACTTATGAAAGAGATAATATGTTTTTAATAACTATTTGTTTACTTTTTTTTCCGCTAGTTTTAGAAAGTTGTTCTGGCATACCATTTTTGTGATCATTGGAATCTAAATTTCAGTTTTCAAGTTTGAGTGTTGCTTCGTCACTAATCTACATTTGTTCCTATGCATTTATGTAGAGTAGTTCTCTCCTGCTAAAGTTATTTTTGTACCTGCATATAAAGCAGTCCTCTCCTTAGTGTCCATGTGAAGAATCTGAACTCTTAGATTTTGTGTTATGATGAATGGAAATATTTCTCTGTAACTCTTCCTCTTAGAATTTACTTATCTTTAACATGGGAAGCAAAAATTATGTATATTGCTTTGAAGGAGTTTTTTCTTATTGTTATCTGCCTGTCTAGCATGTGTGCTCTTTCTTTTCTCTTCTAGACAGACTTTTGGTATATTTTAGGATTTTTTGTTTCAACTCTGAAGCCCTAACAGCATTATCAGTTACAACACTGTTTCTTTTTTGTTAATGAGTTAACTTGCATGGCCCACCTAGATCTTTGTTGATAACTACTTGATCAGTTTTAGCCTAAATGGCATACCAAAAAACAGGAGTGTCTATCAGAAGAGCAACATGGAAGATCAGATTCCATCTAGGACAGCTCAGTAGAATGATCTGTACATGGATTTTCTGCCCCATGAGGTGATTTCTTTTGGACTAATGTCTGAAAAGGCAACTGCTCACTCATATGGACAACGCACTGTAATCTCAAGTGCTAACTAGAGATTTTAAAGCAGTTATTTTTTATGTATGACCTTCATAAACTCTGAAGAGATTTCCAGCTTTGCTGGGATTATATGGGGTTGTATTTTTAGACCTGGTTTTGTAGTCACCTGAAATACAAAATTACTTAGATTATAGATGCATTATTTTTTAATCAGACAGCATGCATTCCTATTGCAATGTTTTTGGGTTTTTTTTGAGAGGTTCTACCTTTGAGTAGTATGTAAAAGCATATCCTGAAGAGCAAAGCCAGCATAATGCTTTAGTAGAAGCCAGTACTGAGTTTGTAGAATGTTTATTAAGAAAAATGGTGTCCTTCCCCCAACTTTTTTTTTTAAAAAAAAAAAGCAGAAAATCCTTTTTATGTAGCCTTTATGTAACTTCAGGCAACCATATGGTGGGTGATCTCTCAGATCTTTTCATTTAGTATTTTTATCTTTAAAATATATGTAGCATTCCTGAATGGAAAACTGACTTGGATGGTAGGAAAACAGAAACATTTCTATGTTTACTCTTAAATTACTTCTTGTCCTCTTCCTACCATTTGAATCTTTGTTACCCTTCTGGAAGCAGTGTAGAAGCCCTGTTAAATTATTTTTTTTTTTTTTTTTTTTAACGGGCTTAATAAAAACTAAGTTCTTTTTTACTCCTCCAAATCTGCAGCAACCTCTCTTCCTTTTGCAGAAAATGGTACCTAGTTTTTGGCTTGCCATTGTAAGCATGCTGTGATCAGAAATGGTTTCATAAAGCAAAGGAAACATAGACTTGCAAAAGCACTTCAGAATACTTGGGTAATGTTTGACTTGAGCAGCTGCGATGTAGTTTCATCACTTATGAAAGAGATAATATGTTTTTAATAACTATTTGTTTACTTTTTTTTCCGCTAGTTTTAGAAAGTTGTTCTGGCATACCATTTTTGTGATCATTGGAATCTAAATTTCAGTTTTCAAGTTTGAGTGTTGCTTCGTCACTAATCTACATTTGTTCCTATGCATTTATGTAGAGTAGTTCTCTCCTGCTAAAGTTATTTTTGTACCTGCATATAAAGCAGTCCTCTCCTTAGTGTCCATGTGAAGAATCTGAACTCTTAGATTTTGTGTTATGATGAATGGAAATATTTCTCTGTAACTCTTCCTCTTAGAATTTACTTATCTTTAACATGGGAAGCAAAAATTATGTATATTGCTTTGAAGGAGTTTTTTCTTATTGTTATCTGCCTGTCTAGCATGTGTGCTCTTTCTTTTCTCTTCTAGACAGACTTTTGGTATATTTTAGGATTTTTTGTTATTGCATTATATGCAATACATTGTAATGAGTACACAGTGATCTTTCTCCCTGTGTTTCTAACTAGTTGCCTCAGTCTCTCAGTGTGAAGGACATGAGAGAACATTATCTACCTCAGGCTAGTAGAGCCTTAGCTCGCTGACTTTTTAAGCAGCATTATTGTCTTGTATTGGAAAGTGTGACAGAAACATATAGTGTTATTTTGTAACCCAAGTTCCAATTTTTTGTTTCTGGAAGTATGTGTATTAGTAAGTTATTTCTAATAATCTTACTAGATTCATGGCCTGTTGGCATTTTGTCCTGCTGCCTTTTAATTGCTTCAGTCGATGTCATTTGTGCTGTGTCCCAAATGTGTCCTCAGTGGATGATTTCCTAATGTTCACTTCATCAATGGGCTCTTTTTTTTTTTTTTTTTTTTTCTGTAGGCTTGAGGAATTTAACTGATAACATCCTTTCAGCTCTGTATGCCTTTCCAAAACCAATAACTGTTATCCTTTCTTTAGCAAGTTTACCTACTCTGCATTTCCTTTAGTAATCACAGTATGTTCAATTTGAACTAATTTTTCAGTGCCATATGGCCGTGAAACCTAGCTAGGTTGAATGAATTGTGTTTTCTTTGTATTAAAAAATCAGTTATTTTACTGAAGAAAGTCTGCTAAGTTTACCTGGTACTCTATACTCTTGACTAATTTTAATTTTACTCTATTTGTTTTCCTTTTCTCCTCTGTCTTTTCTTAAAAACTAGGATTTAAGTATGAAATACTATCCATTGATAACAGGTCAGAAATGCAGATTATTGAGCTCTCTATAGTTGAGACTACTCTGTTTTCGTATAACAAATTATTTCTCTGGACCTAAGATGTGTTACTTTGTGTACTAGTTTCACATCTGTTCTCCTTGGTTTTGTGGAAAACACTAAGCTCTCTTCAACACTGAGAGGAAATAATAACTTCCCGTTTTCATTCTCTTATTTCATTAAAATTCCTCTCTTTGTGATGTACCAATGTCCATCTGTTTCCTTACTAGTTAAAATATGAGCAAATAGCTTAATTCTTGGTGTTAAGACTAAAAGTAGTTTTACCTTAGTCTTTTTTGTGTAGCATCACTGGTTCTTCCTTGTTTGTGACCAAGGAATCCTTGTTACTTCCTTTGCTACTAGTAGCATCTTGACATGTTCACTCTTGGCAACCATTTGTGACAGCTCTTAACTGACCAGTGCTTTCTCTATTCTCATGAGCAGTCTCTTCCCTTCACTATTGATAAAAAAAGAAAGGTTCCAGACAGAATGAACAGCTTATCTGCTTCAGATATGGTCTTTTTATAGTTCTTGCATCTTGCATTTAGAAGAAATGGAGTGAGGAAAGCATCTGCCTTCTTGCTGAAGTCCTTTATTTAACTTGCTGAAGTTACAGGTTCACTGAACTACTACAGCTTCCCCTTTTGCAACTTAACATTTAGTTTCATTCCTCTATGTTAGTTTTATTGAAGAAAATTCATTGTAAATTATAATTTATTAATCCCAAAATATTTTGCTTATTGAAATTCTACTGACTACACACTCTGGTAGGCTTTGTCCTTTAGTTTGTAATAGGACTGCTATATTGGAAATTTATCCCCATCAGTAATTTTGTTCTTATAATACTAAAAATATTTATTTCCAATTAATTGTACATCAGGCTTGAGTGGATGTACTAAAAGGTCTTACTGCTATCCTTTCCAAAATCACTGTTTAAAGCAGATTGTAGCCACACTTAGAATAAAACTATTTGCACTGTACTAATCACAGAATAGTGGTAGTTCACTGTTCTTCCAATTAAATCTCTAATTTCCAGGGATTTCTTGAAAATGATCCTTACAAATAATTTCTTTCTGGGAAGGATTAGAAAAACCCATCATCTTCTGTTGTTTTTTTTTTTCTTCTATTTCTTATTTTTCCCCTAACAACGGTGAGCAAATAGTTCTCCCATGGCATGCCTATTTTTCCTTTGTAAAGCAAAAAAATATTCAAATCTTAGGCTCTGGGAGAACCCTGAACTCGTATTTATGAAGGACTTGAATTCATTAGGAAGCTTGAAACTTTAATGTTTCCTTTGCTGGAGGAAGGGAAGGGGAAGAGCAATCTCTGTGTAAGTACTCCTTTCCCAGGTTTTTACTATACATCTGAAAAGCTTAATCTTGCCTGCATTTCCTTACCCTTTCCACCTGCCTCCCCAAGTGTCTCCTTTTAATACGGTGAGCTTTCTACATAAAAAAAGCAGCACAAAGTTGTAACTTTGCCTTGGTTGTTGGATCTTGCTTAGCTTACGTTATTTCTGCTTTGTTAACTGTTGTGGTGTTAGTGTCTCTTGCTTAAAACTTTGTTTTCCATCTCTTTCTGTAGAATACTTCTGTTAAGGATTCATTTCTGGAATAATGGGCAAAATAGAACATAAAGCTTGCATAGACTTATGTTCCTCTTTTGCTAATCCAGAAACTCATTTGACTTAACGGAATGTACCCGTAGTAAGAAAATACCTTTGTCAAATACCTGAAAGTGTTGATAGTTGGTGTAGCAGCCTCTGACGCAGAGGGTGCGTGCAGGAGTGTGGGTGTGGATGTGTTGTAAGACCACAGGCAAAAGAATTGGACTGCTTTCTTGCCTTTGTCTCAGCCTGTAAGTTAGTAAGAAGAGTACTTACCTCACAGGTTTTTCCAGGCTTGGTTCATTAACTTTTTAAAATAATACTGCTGGCCTCTGGAAGGTGCTGCAGAAGTGCATAGTGTTACTCCCTGCAGGCTGAATACCATTGTTTTTTTCTGGCACTGTGTAGGCCTGCCACAGTTAGGGAAAG
>NW_009952048.1:2270859-2272528 GCF_000747805.2 Chaetura pelagica
TGGTGTCTCTAAAGAAAATGCAAAAGTGCTTTGCTGGGGAGAATAGAAAGGGGCTTTCTGAAGAGGTGCTGAAGACATGAAAATTCAGAGTGGTGATTGGTCACCTCTGCTTGATTGACAGGTTGCAGGGAAAAACAAAAACCCATTTGTTCTGGCTTAATGGAACTGGAAAACAGAAAATGAGTATCAGGTAAAAATTCCTTTTTTAAAATCTTTGCAGTTCTCCTTTAAAAAGTGGAGTTTTTACACAAATCTACACCTCCCCCACTCCAATAAATTAGGAGTAGGAATTGCAGAAACAGGCAGTTGCTAAGTTGTGTAATGTGGGTTGTCTATGTCAGTGCGTTTCCTAGCGGGCAGGTGTTCTGAAACACCGCAGCAGCCAATGCTACTGGGCTAGCTTAGCAAAAAGGCAGAGGATTGGAAGTGTGTAGTGACTAAAGCCCTGAACTGGACCCAGCTCTCTGGTTAGGCTCATTAGCAGGACGTTCAAGGGGAAGCTTTTATTTTCACTTCCTATACTGTGCCTGCTTTGTGGATAAAGTCTGTCAGTTTCTACTACTATCAATTTGGCATCTCTCATGAGCATTATTACAAAATTCGCTAATTAAATGAATAGGTTAAAATTAAAGTATGTTTTAAAATAACTTCTATCTAGCAGTATACTGTCTTACAGATTTTATGATAAATTTCAACATCACCACCACAGTTTTGAGAATCATAATTGATAACTATTTCTGGTAACTTAATTATTTTGTATGTTGATGTATTTCAGATTGAAGGACAAGGACATGGTGCAGTTTTTGACTGCAAGTGCTCTCCTGATGGACAGCATTTTGCATGTACTGATTCTCACGGTCACCTTCTGATTTTTGGCTTTGGTTCCAGTAGCAAATATGACAAGGTACAGTGCAAGATGAAAATAAAAATGTTTGTCTGTGTTGAATGCGTTTGTGCAAACTCTCCTTCAGAGCTTCATTTCAAGAGGGTGTATCTGAACACAATTTTTGAGCCATTTATAAGGAGTATTTCAGATTCCTTTTGTTGACATTAAGCTTTCTTTCACTGTCTTTTTTTAAACTGTGGAAACGTACTGTTAAGCTACTGTTTACATGAGAAATGAAAAAGTATTTAAAAACTTAAAAAAATTAATCAGTCACTGTCTACTCTCTTAAGTGACAATGTTACAAGTGTCCGTTAAGGGATCAACATGGATAATGTGAGTGAAGTGCAGTGGAAGCAATAATAGTTGAACGTTTTGCTTTAACTTATATTAAAAAAGGAGGCTAGAGGGCATGTAATAGAACTAATCCTGCTCTCTGTATTTTAATATTGCATAAGCTGGGAGACTGTTATTTACAAGAAATGTACTATTTGTTCTAATGATACAGTTTTATATTTGCCAGTGAAATTCTGTTGTGAATGCATTGGTGCTTGCACAATAATGTTCACGGTTACTGTGTAGTTAAGATACTGAGTCTTTATTCTAATGTTATAGACTACATTGTGTATTCTAAGTGTGGGTATCTTGCCACAGACTCTCATGACTATAAAGATATATGTTGGGTTTTTTTTCCTCTGTGGATTAATGTACCCTGTGAACCATACAGGTTATCTAATTTGGAATGCTCACATGGTCCTAGTTCTCCTTTTACCACCCAGGAAAGAG
>NW_009952048.1:2272625-2327216 GCF_000747805.2 Chaetura pelagica
AAAGAGTGTGTTACTTCTCCCTCTTTCTAAGACTGAAGCAGATGTATCTGCTTCGGGATTTTAATTTCTGCTTTTGGTAGCTGATACTGGAAGCTTGTTGATGAAATGCTGGCTTCTGGATCTTGCTTCTTGCTTCGGATCTTTGGATCTTTGGACTCTGGCTGGCCTTGAAAGTGTTTTGGCAAATACAGGGCTGAAGAAGGGAGACCAAAAGGAATTTTAGTCTTTGTCTTGTAAACCATTGCATTTCTTTCTGTAAACTCCCAGCTCTTATTTTGGTGCTCGTTTAAGCAGTATTTGCATATTCCGGATTTTTTTCTTTTCTTTGTCTTTTAACTATAATTTGAAGTACTTGGTACTTGGCTGCTGTTGCTCTTCCTCAGTTATTAATAGCTGTGCTTTTCCCTTCCATCCCAAACAAATAAACGAGGAGACAAACCACAAGCAAGGAAAACCAGGATTATTAAATAATTTTTAAGGTCTTTGTTTTTTGGAATTCTTGCTCTTTGGAACGTTAAAGCCTGTTGTAACATTTTTTTTCTCGCCATGTCCACGGGCTGTTCCGGGTCATTTTTCCCTCCAGTCATTTTTGAAATGTGTACTCCTCTGCTACTCAGAAATGTTGGAAATTAAATTGAAACTGAGTCTTTTTGTCTCTGCTGTGATGGACCAGGAATTTCCTTTACACTGTCACTTGAGAATTTACCTTGTGAGCTATTAGATCTGTTTGAAGAATGAAAGGAATTGCTTTTCACTTCTTGAATTGATTTTTTCCTGTTGGAGTTTTGGATGCAGCCTCTGAGGAAATGTGTACCTTTTTTCACTTATTGGGTCATTTTTAAATGATCCTTTCCAGCTGCTGCTGTGCCAGTGGTCATCTTGGTTTTCTTGGTCATAGAAGAAATGGGAGCAAATAGGACTTAATTTGTTACCTCTTTAATCTCAGTTTTCATCTCTCCAAAAACTTAGCTTGGAAGTTTTTGGTCTCTTCCTCGTCTGGTTCCATCTCCCCTTTCCATTTCTGTCTGACTTTATGGAAAAATAAACCTACAGGCAGGTGGGTGCTGGAGATAAAGTGTTCTTTTTTTCTATCCTGCTAGCCTCAGATACTTGTGGGTTTTTCAGACACTTTGTGAGCATATACTCTGGTAGGATCTGTGGGTTTTTTTGCTTTGAAGAGGTTTCCATCCATCTTGGGGAATGGTTTTTACAGAAGGGAGTGTGGTAACTTCTCCTATATTCCAGCCTTTGTGAGTTGTGCTCAGGACGACTATAGCTGAGGTAGTGCTAGCTCTGCTGAGAGGTCAGGCTCCTGGTTTTCCACATGTATGTTTCTTCATCTTATATTCTGATAGTATCTATGTTTCCTAGTTGACTGGAACCACTGCCCAAGCCTTTTTTCCCCCAGTGTGATCTTGGCCATTATGAATGCAAAGAGGTGTTCTTAGTTAGTTTTATTTTTTCCTTTTTTGGTGACAGATGTTTTTGTGAGGTAACTCTGGGGATGGAGAGGGGGCAGTGGGGAGGGGGAAGAATACATTTGCTACTTGTTTAGGGCTCCTTTGTTATTTGACCCAGTTAAGGGAACCTTGAGCCAATTTCAGCTGAGATTTCTGAGTTTGTGAAGGTCATGGGAGATGAGCTGAACTCACTGTCAATAGGACGTGTGCACTTAAAGAAGTTATTGCTTAGGTGGAAGCTTGTCCAGGAATGCTTAACTGTCCTAAAGCATAAGGTAACTTTTTGTTGATTTTAAATCTTAGATTGGAATAGATCTCTGAGCTTTCTAAGGCTTTAGTTGCTGTAGGCTGCCTAAACCACAGTTCTTTATTGGATGTTAACAGCTCCTGTGCGGTGGATTGGTGCACTGGGGGGGGGGGAAACCTGTTTGCATTTATGTAGGTGTGCCCATTTAGAGAAACTGAGTGTTCTGAATATGGACTGTAGTTGCTGAAGGAGAATCTATTTGTAGACCTCAGACCTCGTGGAAAGGTTTCCCACTGAAACCCAAGTGGAGTTTGAGAAGTCATCCAAATGGTGATGTATCTTCTTTTTGTCGTTAATTTGATCTCTAATAGTACATAATAGTACATCAAGAAATAGTTCTGATTTTTAATACTTTGAAATACCTGCCTGTTGAACATAGCCATTTAAGATTCTCTAAAACATCTAATTCTTCTGGTTTTTCTCAAGACTTGGTAAGATCGTTGCCCTGGATTCCAGTAGGGACATTCCAGTGTTCTTCTATCTGACATTTGGTCTGAACCTGGGTTCTCCATGAAATGCCATTCTCATGGGCTAAAAAATTGTTGTTTATTCTCTCTGCCGTGCTTGATTGCAGTATAGAGTACACAGAAGGGTAATTGCCAAGTCTCTCATGATTTTGCACCAGAGGCTCTTCTGGTTGAGGTCACTGAATCTAAGGAAGGGTTTTCAGATACTCCCTTTGCTTACCAAACCTGGAATGCAGACAACACTCTAGCCAAGTCACAGCACATGAAAACTCAGTCTATATGATCATGCTATTAGAAACTCTTCTTTCTCAGTGTGGAAAGTACTTAATAGGAAAATTTACACTAGGTGAGGGTACTGGATACCCTACCATTATGATTCTAGGGAAGACCCTAAGTTCTTTAAAAGGACATGAATCTTCATCCTCTCTTTGATGTCCTTCAGCTATTTGAGCTGAAAGAACAAAATTGTTAAGTAGGCCTTGATTCTGTCAGTCAGGCACATAAAAGTACATCTGTCATTGTCATTCAGCCTCTGTTAAGTTAACAAAGAATCTGGCAACAAGACCTTATCCAGTCAGGGGTTATTACTGCAATGGGATGTCACCTCCTTCACACACACTTCGCAAGGGTAACCTTTTGAATCCCTGAAGTAAATTATTTTTGATGGTATCTTTTAATGCATCTTGCCAATTTTCTTCCTGTTACTTTCCTGATTTTTGGGGACTCTGGATCTCATGATTCCTATGATTTTACTTATGTATTTATTTATTTTTAAACCACTTCATGTGGATGCATGTAGGCACTTGCTGATGGAACAATGGACAGGTGCTTGTCACCATATTTCCTTCGTCGTCTTGTCACATTCAGGAGAGGAGAACTTTGTCATTGAGAGACCAAACCTCTGAGTAAATGATTTAACCTCTGCCTTACTGATTTCTACATAACAAGTTACTGGAAACTATGTTATGGACAGTCATGGTAGAGCATTCACTTCAGAAATCAGAGCACGCTTTACGACATCTCAGGCATTCCTCCATCCATGCTCAAATGCCTGTCTTTAACGCACAAGACAAGATTTTCTTGAGATCTCTATGCTTTGAGTCAATTGTTTAATAATTCTTATGCCACATTGGAAATCTATTTTGTGTGAATGTTAGTTTTATGATTTTATTTTTACTCGTTCAAAGTTAAACAGAATACATGACCTGCCAAGAGATTTTCTTGACAGTTGGGATGTATAGCATACACATCAGCTTGTCTTCTGTATTCTTTTCTCCTTGTGGTTCACTGTCTTTCTGACTGCATGATACTGAGATGCATGTATCAGCAAGGGACTATTTGGACAAAAATTCCTCAGTCTTGAGTGTCTGTGGAAAGTAATCCAGAAAAAATTGTGAGCAGATGGACTGAAATATAAAATACATGTTTGAGCCTGAAGAATTCAACTTTAGATCATTTTCATTTTATCTACTGGAACTTTTCCCACATATCTTGCATTATAATAGGAATATATATATGTGGCTGCTGATGTTGAAATATTTTGCAATGGTGTGACATGATAAATATTATCTGGTTCCTCCTCTTCCTGCTCCTTAGCTCATAAGTCTGTGACACAGTTTGTATTATCAAAATATATATGTATTCATATATTCAGAATATAGAAGAAAATTTGTAACATTTAATACTGCCCCATTCCCCTATTCTTTAAATGCTCCCCACTGTCATACATGTAGATAATTTTTCTTGCTCTGTAATACAGAAAAAAAATAATCAGAGTCATTAAATTTTCCACATTAAAATGAGATAAGCAGATTGGCTTATAACTGTGTTTCTGCAAAAGTGAACAGTAACATTGCTAAAAATACTTCTGGTAGCTATGTCCTGTATGCTTCTTTTTTAATAGATTATTTTTAAAAAATTACAAAATGACTTTGTTTACAGATAGCAGATCAGATGTTCTTTCATAGTGATTATCGGCCCCTTATCCGTGATGCCAACAACTTTGTCCTGGATGAACAGACACAGCAGGCTCCACACCTTATGCCTCCCCCATTTTTGGTTGATGTGGATGGCAACCCTCATCCTGCAAGGTATCAAAGACTAGTTCCTGGTCGTGAGAACTGCAGGGAGGAACAGCTTATTCCTCAGATGGGAGTAACATCTTCAGGTATGGAAAATTTCACTTCAGTACACAGTAGTCATTACTTTCAGGTGTTCTACACTTTCATTTTCACTTCTTCCTTTTCTTCATTTATGGGCATAGTAGTGTGGAAGAATTGCAATGTCCTCAGCATTGACTGCTTGTGAAAATTTCACTAACAGTATTGTAACGGATTAAGTCAGAAGTAGTTGATGCTATAATGCCAGTTAGCTTAGAGCTCATTTTGTTATTGGAACATAATGTGTGATGCTGAGTGAGCTTTCAGTTGATCTCTTTGGGGTAAGATTTCCTGCTTCAGAAAACCTAGGAAGTAGACTGATCTTATGCAGATCAGTTGTAACAGGTAATACCTAGAAGAAATAAAAGATGAGAGGAGCCCTTAAACATACAAAAGCATCTTCCCCTTGAGACGAAGGGAGTCATTCAACTTAAGATGTGATAGTTTGGTTCAGAGCTCTGAAGGCTTTATGAGGATACAAAACCTAGAAAGTTCCTTGACAATTTTATTTTCCATGTACACAGTATGGGAAGAACATGTATATTTTGGGCCAGTGACTGGTTGTTGGAAAGGTGGCCCACATGGGTGGGGATGTAAAAACAATGCCTGCTTGTTACGTGTCACTAGTTTGATATATGTATGAATGAGCAAACTGTGACTGGTTGAAAGTGGCTTTAAATGTTTTCAAGATAACCATTGTTTTTTAATATGCTTGAAAATACAGGAAAACTGACGGTGCCTGTAAAGAGTTTTATATGTACATCATATACTTAAGCATATCATGTCAGACATTCCAGGAAGTTTAACTAACAGTGTTGTTACCAAAAGATCTCTTTATCCTCATTTGTAGACTAGAGGTTAACAAGCTATTGAATTCTTACATAAAGCTCAATAAAAATGATTACTTACTTCCTCCAAAAATTGTAGGAATAAATGCTACCTGAGAAGGAACTGCAAGAAGGAAAAAAAATCCTTTCTGGTGAATATATGTTGTGTTTTATCTCACACCTTTTTAGCCAGTGGCTTTGAAGCTAAATTGATTTCCAAGGAAGGATGCGATTTTAGCCTGTTGTAACAGTTACAGCACAGAGCCATGACATTTTGAAATTCTCCACGTTTGAAAATGTCATATGCACATTCTTCAATATAATACCTTGAAACAAGTCAGACTCTTTTCACAGACTCAAGACTTCAGACTCAACAATACTAAGTTTAATGCCGTGGCTGCATGACACATGAATGCCTATAGGAATATGATGTCCGTAGTGTTCTGTTCAATAGCAGGAAGCCATCAACCAGGCTGACAGCCAGATATTTTGGAGAGACAGAAGATGTTTTTTCTACCTCTTTACACTTTAGCAACAATACGTGCAGTCTTAAGCTATGTCCATCTATTTCATATGTTTCCTGCCACTAAGGAATCTGCTTGCATTCTGAAACTTTATTGTGGGATTTCATTGATCTCCTTCAGAGCACTGTCAATTAATTTCTTGTCAAGTTTTCTGTACAGGCATGTATGTAAGAGTAGGGGGAATTCAGATGGTCGTGCTTGATCTGCTGCTTAGATGTATGTGAAGCTCTTTTAAACCAAATTATTTGAAAAAATCAAATATGTACCAGTGCCTTTATTATTTCATTAAAAAAACAAACAACTTGCTGTTACTTGTGAAAGCAAAAATTCATAAGCTATTCGCCTAAAGAACATTAATTTTGTAGCAGTTTCCTTATTTAATATTATTCTTGGGTTATTAGTATTTCCCAGTGTTTTCAGTAGGCAGTTGGCTCATGAGATCACCAAATAAATGTGACTGTCTTGTCACATGAGTCAGAAGACATCCAGCTGTGGTTATACTAGAGCTCATTCCATGATTCCAAGCTTCTGCTGCTTTAGGGAGGTTAACTTCAACCACAATAACCTTGAAGCCTTTAGACCACTCTCTTAACTGTTCTTTCTGCATACCATCATCTATTAAGGGACAGCTGCTTCTGTCTAGCCACATAATCAAACCTCTTCATTTCATAGCACAATTACTATAATATTTTGTATTTGATCTTGCTAAATCAAATTTATACTATGATGCATCTTCAAAATCATGCTGGAAGAATAATTCCTGTAGCTTGTTTCTTTGAACATTGTCATCTCTCATTAAAAAGTTTTTCAAGTTCTGCTTCTCTTGACCAGAGCTTCTTATTTGTGTAATGGGAACCTAAGTATTCCATGTGGAGGTATCTGACTTCCTTTTCAAATGGGCACTGTGTCCCTTGCCTTTTTCTCCATACCTTTCTAATTTTTTGACCATTGTGAGTATTAAGAGGTTTTGTGGTGTTTATGCTTACATGATGCACTCTCTGCTTGCTGCACAGAAACAGTATTATTACCTTGTAATCACTTCTGTGAGACCTACCCAAAAGGAGATATCCTGGCTGTTTGACATAGCAAAGAAAATCAACATTAGTTAACCTGTCTTTATGCCTATATTGAGCTCAGTCAAGCATTTTTAGTACTCACTGTTCTCCAGTATAGAAAATTAATTTCTTATTCAGTTAGACCTTCTCAATGTGGATCTTATGTTGAGGCTTATACTACAGTGTTTTATAATGCGTTTGAGACAGGCTAAGCATGCATTTGAACAATTTACATTGACTAAGCTGACAAACAGCAGTTGTATGAAGCTTCTGTGACTTGTTGGCACGTGATCAAATTTAAGCTTTTATTAGGAGTGACATGTGGTCATCTGGACCCTGCCCCAGAAAATGCCATGCTCTCAATATTAAGCAAAAAACTGTCTTGTTTAAAAAATGGCTGTTGCAGAAATATGCATTAGCCCACAACTTACACGTGATTATACACTGTACTTGTAAGTTTCAAAGTTAAAACTTAGGTCAATTGTTCCTAACATTTGTTTCTTCAAATCAACATTTGTGTGTTGTTTTTTTTTTGTATATTTTACTTTACAGGATTGAATCAAGTTCTTAGTCAACAAGCAAATCAAGAAGTGAGTCCGTTGGACAGCATGATTCAAAGACTTCAACAAGAGCAGGACCAGAGACGTTCTGGGGAGGCAGGAACCAGTAGTACCAGCCGGATAAGCAGAGGTAGGTTACTGGGAATGGGTGTTGTGGCTTTTTTATTGAAACAGCTGGGAGTTGGAAAATGTAAGTCACTTCATTGTGCATGATGTGTGCATTTTGTTGAACTACCAGAAAGGAGGAGACACAGAAAATAATACAGCTCTCCCATCTTTTTTTACCTTTCTTGCACTTAGGGTTCTTAACATTGCAAATTTATCTTTGTTAAAATTATTGTTTACTCACTCAGGCAACTTGCAGGAACTGTGTTCCCTTAGAAGTAACTACACTACTGTTTAATCTGGAATTGGCCATCTACTTGATTGAAATCTGAATTGTCTCAGATAAGGAAATAGGAGGGGGAAAAGAGGAAGAATCTTTTTGTTTCTCAGTACAGCTGATCACATTTCAACGTCCTGCACTAGATTACACAGTAGTTTTCAACGCTTAAGAAATCATGATTGGCAATCCACCTGAGTAAGGAAGAACAGTTTGTGTGTGTAAAGGTGTGGAAAATGTTTTGAAATTTTGCTACAGTGTAAGTTTTTGAAGGATCTTGCATGTGTGTGTGGTTTAGTTGTGGGCTGTTGGTTTTTTTCGGTCATTTCAATTTCTTGTCTATAAATTTTACAGCTTTGATTCCTGATGATATCTAGTGTTGTGGCTCCAGTTTTTTTTGAAGTGTAAGACTGTTTAAGGAATACACTGATTCAGTGAGATAGCTCACTTGTTTTATAATATGTATCTGGAGTGCAGTAGCAATAGTCAGCTTTGCGTGAATGTTTTCAGAAGAATTTCCAAAGAAAAAGCAAACCAAATAAAGATTTGCTTCACTTCAGATTGTTGATACATCTGCTCCTTTTCAATTTGAATATTTAGATACTGCTGCAGCCCAGCAGCTGTTTAAGTGTGTGTGTTGTGGTGACTATGGAAATTGCTGAAAGAGTTACATTCAGTTAGTATACGATTTCTTTTGAAGTAGCAGATCCGAAGTATTTTTTTTTCTTCTAATTTTGAGGTTTTCTTTTTAAATACTTCCCTTAGAATTTCAGACCAAGTACAACTATCGCTTTTTGACTTTTTAGGATCTGTAAGCTCTACCTCAGAAGTACATTCACCACCAAATATAGGATTAAGACGTAGTGGACAAATTGAAGGTGTGCGTCAGATGCACAGCAATGCACCGAGAAGTGAAATAGCCACTGAGCGAGACCTTGTGGCTTGGAGTCGAAGGGTTGTGGTGCCTGAACTGTCTTCTGGTGTGGCCAGGTAAATACAGGCCAAGATTGCAGTGAGTTTTGGTTTGGTGAATTAGTTAAGTTGAAAAGTTTTGGAATTCATGTTGCCATAGAACTATTTGTGTGGTATTTGCCTGTTCCATGGTCTCATATTTCTTACAAATATATTACAGTTGGAAAAAAGTTGTTCGCATATCTTTTGAAAAATCTGAGCATTATGAAAGTATTGTCAATAAAAGCCGTTTAATAAATGACAGGATAATTTTAACTTAGATATGTGATCTAGCTGTCTCAATGTTTTCTCCGTGTTTGTTTTGGTTTGGTTTTTGTTACTCCGTTTGTTCCTGGCACTTTACAGCATTTCATGACTGGGACACTGACCTAATCCGTTAGGTGTTTGAGGTGAATTTTGATTTCCAGACTAGAACTTTATTTCATTCAGTAATTAATTCTTTTGATGAGTACTTACATCAGTAAGGCAGAAAACCATACTAGCCACAATCAAACATAAAGTGCTCTAGCTTTTTGAAATAACATTGAAATCTTACTTTGTTTAGAGAGGGTAATTTTGATGCTACATTCTGTCTGTAAAGAGAACTACTGTTCAAAGACTAAGTGTTGAACACTACTTTTTTTTTTTTTATTACTCAGTTGTAGTATTTTGCTTTAAAGTTAACATCTCAGTTTTCTTCTTGCAGTAGGCAGGAAGAATGGAGAACAGCAAAGGGAGAAGAAGAGGTAAGAGTGTATCGATCGGAAGGGAAACGGAAACATCTAACAAGTCACATGCCAAGAGAAAATAAAATACCTACTTTCCCTAAGGTAAATAGCCACTTGTACCTTATGGTAATGAGAAGCATAAAATGTAACTCATTGTGTTAGGGTGCATAAATTTATGTTCCTCTTCTCAGTTTTACATTTAAAACACAGGGGTAGAGGAATTTGTTTACCTCCCCCAGAATGAGAAAGCATGTCTCTACTGATGTTTCACTGTGTTCTGAATAAACAGCTGGGCTTGATTTTAGAACTCCCAAGTGGGCAGCCTTTGGAATCTAGTACTGGGGACATGATTTGCTGTAGGGAGTCTGTCACTGTTAATCAATACGTTCTGCTACTGTTGTCTGCTGTTTGACATACTGCTCTGTGGAAAGGTTAGATTAAAACTTGAGTCATAGCTCTCAACACATTTAAATACCTCCTCAAATACAGAATTGTTGGTTCCTCTCATGGTACCCTGATAATCGTATTGTGGTTTTGTATAGGGTGTTTTGAAGTCATGCTTCTTCCTAGCACTGGAGTGTATTTTTCAATAGAGAGGAAAAGGAGATAGGTGAAATAGAAGGGAATGAGTTACATTAAAAATGAAATCGTCAGAACTGTTCTGATGTTTTCACGTGACTTGCAAAAAAATTTAGTCTTATGCCTTTGTGCTAATAAGAAAATGTGAAGGATGGAAATTCTGCTTCTTTTTTTTTTTGGTTATAAATTAGTTTTGTCTATGCTTGTGGTATGCTTATCTGTGCTTTTCTAGCTAAATAACCAACTCTGGTTTGTTTGTAATAAAGTAAGTAAGTTTTGAGCAACTGTAAAGGAGAAACCTATGCTTTGGGTTCTGTAGTATACTTGTGCTAGATGGGACTATTCCACTTTCCACTCTTAATCAAAAGCTTAGTAAAATAGAGGCTTTCAAGAGTGAAAAGTAAAAATAACTTATGGGATTCAAGGTAGAAAAATGAAAAAAGGATATGTTAATAGTAAGTATACAAAAGACTCTGCAGCTCTTAACTTTATCGGGGTGCTGTCCTTACTGCCTGTGCTGTTCACTATTCGTTTTGGGGAGGAAAGGACCGAGATCGAAAGCAATTAGAAAATAAGTACATTTCAGATGCTTAGTAGTGTTTCTGTTATTTTTTAATAATAATCAATTAATTTTATATGCACTAGGAGTAAATTGAAGATGCGCAAATTTCTACTTTATAGTAAATTTCAACGTTCAGTTTTCCTTATTTTTTCGTAGTCAACCAAATTAAGCTTTCAAAAGAAGTGAGATGAAGGCTCCCTCACCTCCAAACAGTCCCCTAATAATTTTCAGTTTCTTTATAAAGTTTCTTGAATTTTTCTTTGGTATCTTTCTGGTATTAAAATTTTGTGCTTTGCTATCCTAAGAAGCAGTACTGATATGCTTATTTCAACGTTGCAGTCAGCAACATTAAGTATGTTTGCCCAGAATAAAGCAAACCAATACTTTTTCAGTTTCATATGCAGTTTTTGTACATAGAGGGAGGAAACTTTACCACTTAGGGTTTTGAAGGTGGCTATGGCAGTGCTCATTACAGAAATACCAGGACATCAGAAATCATAGCAACTCCTACTCTTCTCTTGGGAATAAAAGAAAAATGGGCCTCACGAATTCAGGTTTTGAAAAAATTATTTGTATTGAGGCAGTGTGTTTTTGTGCTGAATTACATACTTTCTTTTAGTTTAATTAAACTGTTAAACTTCTCAGAGGTTTCTTTTTTTTTTTTTCCTTTGGCTGCATCTTAGTCAAAAGATCTTCCTGGCAATGTGAGTTCCTGACAGCTTACCCTTAAATTTGTAATTGGGTTACAGTTTTCCTAAAATATCACTAGGACATGAAAATAGAGTAGGCTAGTAGGTCCAGCATTTTGGTTTCAACAATTACTTTTCTCAAATCTTCAAAACAAAGAAAATTGATACGAATGGTTTTGAAAATCTTTCTCAGAGGAGAGTTTTTTAGTCTCTAAACTTTAAAGGTAGCACTGGATACTTTTGAGCCCCATGTTTTTATCATAGTTATTGATACCCTTAAAATCCTTCATAAAAAAGCTTGCTTAGGAAGATTTACCTAGAGAAGTATGTGTTCATCATTTATTTCAGTCCATGCAGGGTCCGTGATCTGGATTCTGATGCCCAGAATTTGAGGGAGAGATAACTTGGTAAATCCTTTAGTCAATTCCCGCCTTTGTTCTGAGGAAATGCTGCAAAAAGTAGATGGTCACGGTCTCTGCACTTGAGCACATTGATAAATTTTCCATATAGAAATTATTGCTGAATTCAGTAACACTTTCAGAACATTTAAATTAATCTTTCTTAGACTCTAGAGAATACTTTTTATGCTGTCTTGGGCCCAAAAAGTCATATCCTTCCATAGCTTATTCTTTATTAAATGTATCTTTTTTTGAAGGACTTGGGTTGTTGAGAAGTAAACTAATTCAAATCCCTTGAGAGGAATCTCAGAGGGATTCAGGAATGAGTAGGTATCAAATGGATTTTAAATAAACAAATTTGCAAGAGGAAAAGGTGCTTGATCTCGAGTAATTGAGTCTCCCAGTTAAACTGCTCAGATTTTAGCAATTTTTATTGTTGGTTGTGACTAGCCTGAGCAACACTTTGGCTCAGGATTGACTGCAAATAGGTATGGTGAGTTGGAATTGTCATTTTCTGTAGTGACCATAGTAAAATCAAATAAACACCTGGGAGGAGAGACAAGATGGGCTGCATTTCAGGAACTTTTGTGTGTTTTTTTTCAGTTATTTTTAAAAATGGAAATAAGTAACTTAGTTGTGGCAGCTCTTCAGTTGCTTTTCTTTAACAGTGACTGTGGCTTTAAATACAAGCTGTGTTAGGTTAAAGATAGAAGTGAAGAGTACTGTGTAGATCTTCCTTTTCCGTGAGTGCAGGCAGTAGGTTTTACTATTGATACCTTGTAGTTTTTATTACAATAGTGTTAAGAGACTAGAGGCCTTTCTGTGTTGCATAGTGAATTCTTAAGGGTGTAGAGAGATGTATGATAGAGACGAGATGGGAAATACCTCAGAATACAGGAGGAAATATCTTACAGTAATCCATAGATCTAAGAATTACAGTGTTACAAATTCTAGAAAGTGTGTATTTTCTGCAGTACTGTCAACTGGTCTGGTAACATAGTAAACAATGCTTGTATTAAAACATAGTACTCATGCAAATTCAATTGTATTCATTCCAGTAGGAAATACTAATTTTTTTATACCAACTTTTGAAATTTATCAGTTCCATTCATATAATAATGGTAAAATAATGTTTTCTTCTGTTCCCTTCCAACTGAAAGTAGTCAAAAATACAGAAGTTAAATGAAAAGGAAGATGGTACCAGATGTTAGCATTTTCGGATTACACGCTTCAGTGTAGGTCAGTAAGGAGAAACACAGAGCAGCTGTAATTACTTTTTGAGGAGATTCCAAAATCCTATTACTAATTTTTATTCTAGGGTCATTATAGGTTGTGTTAAAAGTAGTACAGAATTATAGCTTAGTCTTCCTTCTTTAACAATATCTGCAGCTTGGATAGAAGTCACATAAGGAGTCTGATATTTAAAATTCCACATTCTGTGAAAAAAAAACTGCTTTATGAACTAACGGCTTGGAGGATTTGTTTTATTTGTCATCTGGGAAGAGCTCTAGGTCATTAAAGAAGGTTAAATTTGGGCAAAGGCCTCAGTAATGCAAAAGCATCCCTCTCTGGAAAAATAAGAACTGAAATTCAATAAGGATAAATTTAAGTTCAGAGGTAAATTTTGGGGTTAAGACTCTAAAAAGCGTATCTAGTTAAGAATGAAAACACTCAGGCTACTTGACAAATTGATTTTTCTCACCTAGCATTTCACATGTAATGTTGTGAAAAACGTATGCAGACAAAAAAGCTAAAGTTTCATTTCTTTGCCTTAAAGAGGCTGTGAGCATCTATTTAATGTTGGAGTTGTGGTGCTGGACATAGGCTTGTGCCCTGCCCCTACTTAACTTTCTGATAGAGGCTAATTGCTTCTGTTGAAAGGAAGGAGGAACCATTTTCACATAACAAATAGATACTACTGGTGAAGAAATACTATGAAATTGCTGCAGCCAAACCTTTCCAAATTTGCTACAGCCCTGTGTGAAAGCGCAGCAAAGCTGTGCTGCTCGGTGGAGTCAGGGTCATAAGGACGACTGAATGCAGTAGTCTGGCACATCAGGAGACCAGTGAGTTTCCACTGCATCTTTCACAAATGGTGCTACAAAGACCCTCAGCAACGTCCAGATTACATGTTTGTATCTATCCCTCTTAAATAAAATAAATGCCATAATTTATACTACGCAGAACTTTTCTGACAAAACGTATCTAATATATCTATAGATATTGACTGGAAGCCTCGGATATGGGACAGACTGCTTGTCAGTGTATGATGACTGTTCCTCAAAGTGTATTGAAAGATGAAAGCGAGGAGTGAACCTCAAATCATAGCTTGTCTTTATTTCCAAGCCGCCCATTAGAGCAGAGAGTCCAATTTCAAGCTCTTTCTTTAGGATAAATATTGGGGGTGGGGGAAGACCATAAGCTGTCTTTCCTCAGTCGCTATTGAAAATGTTGGTGATAGATATATTTTGTCAGAAAACCTTGTGATACTTTCTTTTTAGTCAAAACTTCACACTCCACTCCACCCCTCCCCCAAATAAATAAAGATCTGCCTGAAGTGCAGGTTCTTGGCAGATTTTGGCAAAGCTGTATTGAATAGGAGTGATGTGAAAATAGATTCTTTGGCAAGATGTGGAAGATGTAAACCTTATGGTCGCTTTTCTGGTCCCAGCTTGAGCAGTGAGGTTGGACATGGCCCCTTCCAACTTCAGTCATTCTGTTACTTACAGATAACTATTTGTGGTTTTGTTTTCTTTTTTTCCCCACCATTCTTGTTTTGGCATTGTACCTTTCCCAAAGCAGCTTGTTACCCTTTGGCATCACTGTGGACTAATATTTATACATATAGATGTTAACTTGCTTCCATGAAAGAGTTATTTTTGGGGGAAGTTCTGGGGTGTGGTTTTTCTTTTTTCCCCCTCAAGCTTTGAACTCTTTCCAGCAGCAGAATGTAATGCAAAGTGCTTTGGTTCTTCAGTTTTCTGGCATAAATAGGGAAATGCTATATTTATAATAACCATTTGAGAAATCTCACCTGAATAGAAATGAGGATGTAAATTTCTAAGACTTTTTTTTTTTTTTCTAGAGAGAAAATGTGAGCATTGCAATTGGGCTGTAATGTAGCTTCCACAGGTTATGTTCTCATTATTGTAAAGGATACTTAACTAATTTGTTTTGTCCATGCTTTCTCATACCATGTTTCATGATGCTAAGATGGGCTTTATAAAAAAAGTCACAATTCAGTAGCAGAAGCAAGTTGCTCTAACACTGTCTTTTGTGACCTCTCTGCTTCAGCAATGAATCTTGAGAGTTTGATGAGAAGTGAGCAGCCTCAGAAGCCTGAGGGACAGAGGCTGTGTCATGAACTCAGCCACTAGTCTTAGGGCTGCCTTGGAGCTGTTCTGTGTCAGGAAAGATTTTTTTTTTTTTCTAGAGAGAAAATGTGAGCATTGCAATTGGGCTGTAATGTAGCTTCCACAGGTTATGTTCTCATTATTGTAAAGGATACTTAACTAATTTGTTTTGTCCATGCTTTCTCATACCATGTTTCATGATGCTAAGATGGGCTTTATAAAAAAAGTCACAATTCAGTAGCAGAAGCAAGTTGCTCTAACACTGTCTTTTGTGACCTCTCTGCTTCAGCAATGAATCTTGAGAGTTTGATGAGAAGTGAGCAGCCTCAGAAGCCTGAGGGACAGAGGCTGTGTCATGAACTCAGCCACTAGTCTTAGGGCTGCCTTGGAGCTGTTCTGTGTCAGGTCAGAGCAGCTTGAGGAGATCTGGTACGTACTGATGGTTTGATTTCAGAAGAAGAAATGCCTTAGGTGTCAAAAGTCTTGGCAATGTTCAAGTGCCAACTGCTGAGCAGTCCTGTTAGAAGTGTCTTGGGCAGGTGTGTTGTCAGTGGTAGCTTCCCCTATTTGAATTAACTGGACAAAACAACAGGAACAGTTCTCACTGAATAGAGCATAGAGTAATTTTGTGTTGGTCCTATGTGCTTTGGTGAAAACTGTATTGCAGTTGTACAGAATGGTGTGCTGGCCTCCGCTACTGAACAGTTGTAGTCATGCCTGAGGAGACATATATCTTCTAATAGGGGAGGGTAGGAGAAGAGCTCTAGCTGTCAGAGTTATGTATTGTAAAGAAAACTGTTGTGGCTAAGGAAAACTAAATCTTAGCTACTGCTGCATACCCAAGTTGTAGTTTTCACCAGAAGTGTTTGGGTTTTTTCCTTAACAAGAAAATGTAACCTAATGAACCAGCTTTCATCACACCTGGCAGGAATGGTCTTCTCTTTCCTGTAAAAGAAAAAAAAATCCACGGTAATATTGGTGCCTTTCTCTGGTTTGCTCCAGTTCTGCTTTCTTCATCTTTGGTGCTTTTTTTTTTTTTTTTAACTATATCAGCACCTAATAGATAAGATATCTGAGATGTCCTTTATGGAAGAAAGAAAGCACTGAGGAGGTGTACCTCCTTTTGTGGGATCTAGCAATGTGTCCAGAAACTACTTCATTGGCTCTGAGCTAGACTGAGGTTCAAATATGGGTGCCAAAAGAAGTGAGCACAAAACTCTTGAAACCGAGATTGTAGCTCTTCATTTTTTTGCTAGAGCTTGGGGACTAATATAAGATTACACACTTTGTGTTGAGAGCAACTGTTTGCGTAATATGTATTCTATGGGAGGGATGATATCACTTTCTACTGGAGTATGAAGTATTTCTTAGTTACAGCCTTATTTCATTCTTACAAGCTTCGTGAGAACTCTCATTCTTTCCAACTGACTCATTGATTTGAACTCTTCCATGCATCATCATACTATTTAAAGGCCTTCACTCGGTAACAGTCATCTTGGTGTGCTGAGGGGTGTATGATTGGATGAGTCTCCTTTCTAATACATCTCTCCCCTCAGCTGCAGAGTTTCTCTCTAAGAGTCTCTTCCTCTGATGGCCATTTCTAGTGTAATTTTGAACTGTTACACTCTCTTAACTACCTGTCAGTAGTTAACTGATAGATTGTAGAGAATGAAGAGTTCTTCAGTATAAGAATTTTATATCTGGGAAGAAACTTTAATTATTTCCAGAATATGCTGAACTGCTTGTGCTTACAACTGTGCATATAGAGTGTTCTCTTTAGCAGATCTTCAGTTTTGGACTGGTGGCCTGTTTGGAGTTTTGTGATGTTGAAACTTTTGCTGCTTCCTGGAATAGTATTATTCAGAAAAATTCCATGTAGTAATAAAATGTATGCTAAAAATTTTTGTATTTTGACTTTCATGTCTCCACAGAATCATTCTCATGATAATTTACTAGACACTAGTGACTCAAAAAAACAGCAAGCTAATCAGCACAACTACCGTACAAGATATGCAGTAGAAGAAACTGCAAGGCCGGCTGAAGAGTTAGAAAATGGACACAGTTCTTCAGATGTAAGATTGTTATTCATTACACCATCTTATATATTCCATTTCCACTCATTCTTGTTTCAGCTAATTAAATATGTTTCAAAGTATGTGTGTGCAGTGTTAAATATTCCCTATATTTATAAGCCTAGTTAGTATGGCTCATATGGCCTGTCAGTGTGGCACCAGCTCTAGGTGGCCGTGCTTGAACAGAGAGGTTGGACAACATGACCTCCAGAGCCTCAAGTATTCTGTGCTTCTGTTAGCTACACTGGAGAAATGACTAATAAGAGTATGTAAGATTTGTACTGGGATTTTGTGTTTATTAATTGAAAAGATGTGGAAATACTATGTTAAACGAGGGCTGGAAATACTTTTCAAAAGTAAGCTAGCCTTTTTAGATGGAGGTTGAGAAGCACTCAGGTCTCCCCTGGCTGTGTGTTCAAAAAATGTTGCTCTACATTGTGCATCTATCCAGGCATAGATATTTTCTTACTTGTTTTCATTTAATTAAGTTAATTAAAGTGTCTGCAAACAAAAATGTTTTTCTAACAACAGAAATCTTTTATAATGCTATATGTTTATAACACAAACAAAGCCTGGAAGAGTCTTAGTCATACTGTCATGTATTTGAGTTCCAAAGAAAATGCTTTCTTTTTCCCTGCCGTCTCCTCTGCCCTGCTCCTCTTCTTAGGAGGGAGAAGTAGTTGTTGCCAGTGGTGGAACATCAGAAGATGATGAAAGAGCATGGCACAGCGATGGCAGTTCTAGGTAAGTGACAGTATACCTTATAGAGGAAATTCCTGATAAATTTTAAATAATCTTCTCTGTAAGCATTTAATTAGTAATAAGTAAAACTTGTGCACATTTAGAATAAAATATTTAAAAGAATTTAAAACTTTCAGGATTTCATTTTTACCTTTTTTACTGATAAAAATTTAGGGAAGGTTTCATCCTTCTTTGCCAGACATCCTCTTCCAACTGGTTTTGCAGGAGGGCTGTTCCAGGCATGTGGTAGCAGTTTCCTATGTCTGTCAGTCTGAGCTGTGTGATTGTCTCTGTTAGAGAGCAAAGATTGAGGTAGCTTCAACCTGTGCTTTCTTTCTTAAGCAGATTTTGTTTTTATGTTAAACCTTATTCAAAACCAGACGTTCTGAGAATAATATCCAGACTTGATCACGTATCATCTTGAATTGACCAAGTGAACAGTGGGTTTACTTCTAGTGGTGCTAGAAGTTAAGCTTCTTACAGGACAGAGTGATCTCAAGGCTTTTTGTTTACTACCATTTAAATTGTAGATAGAGTGTAGGTGTTTAGGCCCTGGTTTTAACTATTTAACTCTTTTACTTATCTAGATTGTTAACTATAATCTCATAGTGGGTTATATTCTATAACCCAAGGCACTCTGAATTGCTTTTTGACTTTCATTTTCCTAATTTCTCTTTTCTCTGCTGTATCATACATAGCGATTACTCTAGTGATTATTCTGACTGGACAGCAGATGCAGGAATCAATCTGCAACCACCAAAGAAAATTCCTAAAATTAAAACAAAGAAAGCAGAAAGTAGTTCAGAGGATGAAGAAGGACCTGAAAAACAAAAGAAGCAAATTAAGAAGGAAAGGAAAAAAGGTATTGAGGACAAAGATGGACCATCAACATCACCAAAGAAGAGGAAACCCAAAGAGAGAAAACAAAAGGTTAGATGTTCTTGGTATATTACAAGGATGCTCACTCCTACTGTTTTAGGATTAGATGAATAACTCAGTTACCTCTGCAACTTAATCTTTTCTACTTTGAAAACACATCAGAGCTTTTACTAGTAATAAATTAGAAATATTGACTCTTGGAAATCTAATTCTAGATTGCTGTAATGATATGCCTTTTAAATAAGATGTGTTTCACTTAAGTACCACTTCTCATGTCCTTAATGCCATCTTCTCTCAGGACAGAAGCTGTCTCTCTATGGATGTTTCGAGTACTGCTTTCACTTGTACCTGTATTTTTTCAGTTGTACTGATTGTTGCCTTGCTTGACTGGAATTTCTTTTAGGTTTGCACAGTCATGTAATTTTTTTTTCAATATTTGCATTATGCTTGCTACTGTACTTCCCTCAATGGAAGTTTTGCTTGATCAGAGTTCTGTTGTTGACTGTTTTGTTTGCTTTCTGGGATAACCATGTCATCCAGGTTTATATCAGTACTTGGAAATTTTCAGTGACTTGTGTTATTTTGAGTGTGTTGTGGTTTGGGGGGGCTTTTGTTTGGGTTTGGTGCTTTTTTTTTTTAGTAGTTGGATCTGAAAACTTGGGTGGTTCTTTCTTTACAGAGACAGAAGTGGTGTATCTGGCAGATGCCAGTTGCTTTCTTAAGCTTGTAGCTTCTACTTTTGTGATACCCAAGGAAACCAACTGTGTCTTCTAAGTAACTAGATAACTGTATTTTTTTTATTTATAAGATTAGGCATCCTCATCATTCCTTAAGAATATTATTTCAGTATTTTGGGCCTTATTAGAAGGTAGGCTGACAAAACAGCTGTTTTATTGTGCAGGTTGGCATAGTATCAGCTTTACTGTGAATCTTTGGTAAGATGTACAAGGTGTTAGGTGGTAGTCTTTACTCCTTGGTTAGTCTACTTTTAATACACAGTCATTGGTTGTAGTTTCAATACTAATAGTTTCTTGGCATTTAGACAGCCTGAAATCAGAAAAATAGACAGGGTTTAATGGTTGAAATCTCTTAATTTAGATTTTCGTTATAAAAGAATGGCTGACAGCCAGTTAGTTACACATGTGGACAGACAGTCTGAAAATTCCCCTCTACAGGACCTTATAATAAATATGCTAGTAGGTAACACGTATGTACTCAATCCAGGTTTTTTTCCACATGCTTTACCTTCGTTTATGTTTGTTAATCTCTTCCTCATTTTGTGGTGTTCCTTAATTGGAAGCAGCTGTATAGTTGTAGTTTCTTATGGTTAAAGAGAATGGCATATTTCAGTTTTACTTTTTGGGCATGAGAGGTTGTTACTGGAGTGTTAATAAATTCAGTCTTTGTTAGAAGAGTCCCCACCTCCAATCCCCCAAAACAATAAATTAAAAAAACACCTAGAAACGCAGTTAGTTTTTCAGATTATTAATGTTTTGGGTCTTGGTGTTACTGTAAGAAGTAAGATTGATCTTCACACTGGCAGCAATTTTGGTTTTACATTAAATATACTTAAGAATTGGCAGTTGATTTTGATAGAACATTTTCCAATATACACATCTTACCCAAATGTTTATTAATTTTAATCTAAAATGCATTTTTTTCAGAGGCTGGCTGTAGGAGTTCTGGCAGAAAATGGTTTGACACTGGAAGAATGGTTGCCTTCAGCATGGATTACAGACACTGTTCCTCGTCGGTGCCCGTTTGTGCCACAGATGGGGGATGAGGTATTGTAGTTTTTCCCTCTATGTTCTTGCTTCTTTCAGCTTTTTTTAAATTTTCATCCACGCCTTTTTTTCCACGTATTTAATACTATTTCTTATCAAAATACTTTGGATTTTCTGCAAAACATTCTTTGATCTGGCTAAAATTTGCTTTTGTTTCCTTTAGTCTTTCCCATACTTAAAAAACTTTCTGCAGTGTTGCTTTGACTTTCTTTTATTCTATGCTGTTGCAGCAACACTCGTTGTTGTATGTGCAGAATGTTAAATGACATGTATAAAAGCTGTGTGTTTTAATTTAATGAAACTAGTCTGTAGTTGCAGAGCATCTTGTATGCTGGACTGTAGGTAAGAACTGAAATTGGAAATTAAGTTGTTTGGAAAACTTCAGTTTGGGACTTAAAATGACCACCAGGAATTGAACTTGTGGGGGGAGTGTGGGTTTTTTTGTGTTTTCTTTTTAAAATTAATTTCTTCTGAAGCAAGTATCTGATATTTTCCTCTTCACTTGTGTTTCTGATAGCTGAAAACTCCTGCTGGTCTCTTACAACAGAAAACCACAAGAGAAGTTTTATATAGATGTATTTTATATGAACTAGACTGTAAACACTTAATAAAAATGGCCCAGATGTTTCAAAATACAGTAGGAACGGGGCACCCACCCAGTTTCTACTTTGAAATCTGCAGCATGTGAACATTACAGTGAGTTGTGTTCAAAAGGTGCTGTTCAAAAGGTCAAGTCCAAGTCAATATATTTGGTGCCTGATTCAGTCTGGATACAGTGAAGCAGCCAAGGATTTATCCATACCTTTTTACTCTTAACATTTCATTGGTTTAGTAAAATAATCTGCTGTTTTTGGCACCTGCTGAATAGCTTGAGCAATGTGTACTAGGAATATCTAGATAGCTTCTTTTGCTGAAAAATACTTTATATTGGTGAACAGGAAAATTCCTGCCTAGAAGGTAGTAGTAGTTGAACCAACAGAGGGGACGTTTGTAATCAAGCTGTTCTGTCTAAAATTCCATCTCTTGACACTTGCCCTTTCCAGATTTAAGCTGTGAAAAGAAGCTATGCATCTAGAAAGTCACTTTTGAGATCCACAGAAATAAAAGATCAGTTAAATTAGAGAAATATGATGAGAAGAGGCTGTGTGTAGCCTTTGAACATTTTGGTGGATGGTTGGTATGTTTTATAACATTTGGGAGGAGAGAGATTTCAGATTTGTTCTGTTCAAACAAGTAAGAAAAAACAGTTGTGCTGTATTCAGTTAGACTCTGTGCATAAGAATAGCACCTACCATCCCTTTTCACTTTCTGAATGCTGCCATTTACACAGACCTTTGTCATGTGTCTTGAGGATCAGTGGGAACGAACCAGAGATGGGACTGCACTTTCCCTGTCTGATTATCGAAATACAATGCATGTTCATTGTAGTGTTCTGCCACTAATGTGACAAAGAGTGCTTCTGTCTGGATACTACACAAAACATGCAGAAGCAGGAATTTATCAAGATTAAAAATATAATTTCCTGGAAAAAGGCACTTTTTTTTTTTTCCATAGATGTCTAATTTGTTCTTACAGAAGATGCAGTGCTTAGAGCCATTTACAGAGTACAAATGTTTCACTTCTGTAAACAGTAGGTGTAGGAGGAATTGAATGTAGCCTGTGCCACTAAGTTGATTTTTTTTTTTTTTTGTTTTATTTACTCGAAGGTAGGGGAAACAATTGTCACAATGTTGAAAGTGTTATTTCAATTGTTGTTATTTAAGATCTGTCTCTCAGTAGCCTGTGTTTCTTTTCCTGCTAGTTGGATTCTGACAGGAGATTCTCACAGCTTTCCTGCCTTCTATAGCTACTGTGCATTTTTTCCCTATGAGAATATTGTGCGTGTCAAATACTCTGAAAAACAAGAGTTAAAAAAAAAGTGGTGTGAAGCTGAAGAGTCCTCCATTTAAAAATAAATAATTATCATGTTACATTAGGGAAGTTCAGTGACTGTTAATGTAGAAGCTTGACAGACAGTTACTTATAATATATTATAACAGTTTGGAAAGCATGTGGAAATACAAATATTAGTGTGTTTATTTGTATACATGTATTTTTAAACTTACTGAGTGCTTTTCACTCTGCTTTTTTCATTGTGTTAGGCCTTCACATTTAAGATATTGTTCCCTCATTCTACTTGATGGAAGTTTCATGGTTATGGTTTGGAGCACTTTTAGAGGACTTTTTATTTGGAATGCATCATACCTGGAGTACAGCTATTACCAGATATTTGTCCTAATTTGTTTGAAAAACCTCTGTTAATCAGAGAATCACAGACCTCCAGAAGATCATTGAGTCAAACCTCCCTGCCAGAGCAGCACCAAAAAAAGCTAGGGCAGATCACTCAGGAAGGTGTCCAGACAGGCCCTGAAATTTTCCAGAGAAGGAGACTCCACAGCCTCTCTGGGGAGCCTGTTCCAGTGCCCTGTAACCCTGACAGTAAAGTTCTTCCTTATGTTGAGGTGGAACTTCCTGTGCTTGAGTTTTAATCCATTGCCCCTTGTCCTGTCATAGGGCACAAGTGGAAGAAGGTTGTCCTTGCCTTCTTGATGCCCAGCCCTCATGTATTTATAGACATTAATTAGATCCCCCTCAGTCTTCTCTCTAGACTGAAAAGCCCCAGGTCTCTCAGCCTTTCCTTCTAAGGCAGGTGTTCCAGTCCCTTCATCATCCTTGTAGCCTCTGTTGGCTGTTTCATGTTTCAGATCCATTCCTTGAGTATGTGTTTAATTCAGCTTCTTACTTCATTACAGTTAACTGTTTTTAACAAAAATATTTATCCACATGGTATCATATACAATTGGATCAAAGTAAAACTAAGAGACTCCAGATGTCTGAACCATGGCAATTTATAGTGGAAGCATTTGAAATTTTTTAATAAGTACTTGAAATGTGTATTTTCAGTTTGGTCACATCTTGGTTAGGTGGTTTGTTTGGTGATGTGGAAACAAACACCAAAATCTTACCAGAATAACTACAAACAGCTGATTTTCCTTCTAAAATGCATTCCTTGTAAAAAAAAAATAAAATTAGCCAGATTGTGAATTTAGTGATACTTGATTGTCCTCTTGTGTAACACAGGGTATTTTGCTCACAGGTAGAATAGTGTTCTAAATGTTTCCTGCTTTTTCTGTAAATGTTTAAATTATACCTGCTTTAATTTTCGACTACTTAATTTTTTGAGAATCTGTGACTTTCGCAGGAAAACAGAGGAAAAAAGTTGACTAAAAAATATATGCCTTACATGGCAGTGATATGCTGCATTTCAGCTCTTCACATTTCATTTTTAGGTCTACTATTTCCGACAAGGTCATGAAGCATACGTTATAATGGCAAAGAAGAACAAAATATATAGTATTAATCCCAAAAAACAGCCATGGCATAAAATGGAATTACGGGTATGACTTCTTTTTCATTTTTGCATGGTAACTTAATATTAAAAAAAATAAAACTAAAACTAACTGAAAGAAGATTCTTGCTTGATACAAATGTTTATAATGTGCTCTTCATATTTTAAAATAAGATGAAAGAGTTCAATAAATAGTCAAATGAAATCGGACATTAAACTGTAGTTTATTTAGCATCTGCTTGAGCAGATGAGATGGTTACACTTCATAGTACAATACTTTTCAAACAAGTTACATTGTGAAATTATAGCTTGTTTTGAAAGACTAAAATTTCAAATACTTGACTTAGACATGTTTTGGTAGAAATCTGGTAGTCTTAATATACCCATATTTTCATGTGTCAGAAAGTTGTTATAATAATCTTAACTTCAGTCGTGGTACATAACACTTTGTTTGTTCCAGGAGCAAGAGCTGATGAAAATAGTTGGGATTAAGTATGAAGTGGGATTGCCTACTCTCTGCTGTCTTAAACTAGCTTTTCTTGACCCTGATACGGGTAAACTAACTGGAGGATCATTCACCATGAAGTAAGGAAAGCAATGTTATATTCAAATTGCAGGCTTTTATTGTGGTGGGAGATGGGGTTGAGAGTTAAGAGATACTTGAGCCTTTGCTTTTGAAGAGTTAAATTTGTAGGTAAGTGCTTCACTTTGTGCTGTTGCTGTTTTATCGCTTAGTAGTTGTGTGTTCTGTTGCAATCAGGTACCATGATATGCCAGATGTCATAGACTTCCTAGTGTTGAGGCAGCAGTTTGATGATGCAAAACACAGGCGATGGAATATAGGTGAGTTGTGCAGGGGAGTTTTTTGGTGTTGTTTTTTGTTTGTATTTCTAAGTGTCTACCTATTTTAATAATAACTTACTAAAAGTAGGTTATGGTAAATAAATTGTATTATGGCCATGAAATCAGAGAATTAGCTCTGTCCATATTTGGATGTGGAGTCCTACTTTGTCCTTGACTGAAGCTACAGCAAACAAAAAGAAAGCGCAAAGGCAATCTCAGTTGTGTGTTTTTGGAGAGAGGAATTAACAGTGCTTTTTAGAAATATGGTGTTTATTGGTAACTGACAATGTGTTGTACCCTGCATATTGCTTGCCCTTTTTTTTTTTCTTCTTAATTGAAGGCCTTTTTATAACTGCATTTTTAGAATTTTAGAAATTTTTATTTATTACTTGTCACTTTCTGGAATTTCTGCTTGAAATATGGAAACAACATTCTCCAATATTTGAAATTTATAATATCTAGACTGTACAAAGAGAATGCCCTTCCCATCTCTTTTTACTAGCTTTTCTTTTAAATTATTTTAAATTATTTTAAATTATAATTCACAGCTGTGTGATGTTTTTGATTGTTGTTTTTGATTTGTGTTACTTTTGCCTGTGCTTTAGCTATTTCAAAGTCTTGAATACTGGAGTTATTTCCATGACAGAGGCTTGTCCTCCAGTCAGATCTATTTCTTGGTCATCTTTTCCATATAATGACAATTACATATAAGAATGATCAGCTTTCAACACTTAAATCTAACTAGGGGGAGGGAAAGCTGCATTATGACAAAATTATCCTCTAAGGTGTTCTTTTTGTTTTTCCAGGAGGTCAGGAAATACATATGTTCTTATTCATAAGAACAGTCTTAGGTTGTCCCTGAAACTTAGAAAATGAAGCAAGTATTGCTGATTCTTCAGAGTTCAGGATGTAATCTTTGTAATATGTTCCCCCAAGAGAGGAATTTTGATATGGTGCTATGTACAGAATTACAGGCACTGTCTTTTCCAGTACCTCAGTATATTCTGCAAAGTTACATCCTCCCAAAAGTGAAATATTGGTAGCCACCTTTTTTTTCTTTTTTCCTTTTTTTTTTTTTCTTTTTTTTTTTTTTTTTAAAAAAAAAAAAAAAAGAATTCTCAATTTTAAACATGTTTTCTATAAAGTAGCAGCAATTACTGTGCCAGCTCAGTTGCTGAGATTCTTCCATTCAGGAGCCAGGCTAGCATGTACACAGCTGACTTGGCAGCATTTCTTGCCACTTCAGGTGAAGCATCATAGGGGAGAATGGAGAATTTTAATGCAACAGCGTGATTGTGTATCTGATTACCTGTATAACAAAAACTGATCCAACATGCATATGCTGCTTTCTTAGTCTGTTAGCTGTTCTCTGTCCAAGTTCATTGTAGCTTAGTAACCTGAAGAAATGTCACAGCTGGATATTAAAAGCTCTTTTTTAATTGTTTCTTACCTGATTTTTCTGCCAGGAAAGATGACTTGATCTCCTGTGTGTTGATGTACATCGTTATTCTTGCTTAGGATATGTGCCTTAGCAGTAGATGTATAAATTACATTATGCCATTTTAATAAGTTCCATACCATCTCATGCATTACTTTACATTGTCTGAAAAGATAGCTAATCTTCAATTCTGTAGGCAATTTGGTGAAGACCCTAAGCTTGTGATTTAATAGGAAATTTAAACCTTGATTTCTTCTTTAAAGATCCTTTCAGTTTAAAGATCCCTTCAGAGCCAAGGTTTGTCAACACCTACTAATACATCACTAAGCTTTCCTCTTTCCTCATAGTTATTGGATCTGTGGTCTTCTGCTCTGCCATGCTATACATGTTTTCCCACAAGTCAGAAGTCATCTGTCAGCTGTTGTGATAGGAATCCAGGAGTAGTGGACGGGCTTTGAAATGTTACCTTTGCTGCTCTCAAGACTGCAAGCACAAGTAGCATCTGCTTGCTGGGCTGGCAGCTGTATTTTTAGAAAATTGCAGAGCTACACAAAAGTATTGAAAGTGCCAAAAGGTTTTCTCAAACCTTTAGTGTAAATAATGTGAGTTTCAGGCCAGTAGTTTCTAATACTGGTTTGTAACTCTTAATACACACTTCTTAGAGTTCATTCTTCAGTTCCTCTTTTAGGTGGTAAAAGTAGTGGTAAAATAGTCTCCTCTTTTAAGACTGTATGAATTGCTAAAGCAGAGATAGCAAAGACACTGCTGTTAAAACTGCTCCGGGTCTTCCAGGGGCCTTCCAGTGTGCTTCCCTACTCTCTGCATTGACAGTTTGGATATTTTATCAGTTTATGCTTATGTACTTAAAATAAACCATGCACTGTTTTGTTGCAGTGTGGAACATAATATAAAGTGTTCCTTGAAAGCAGGTAATACTTTCTACCAAGATAAGGAGAAATTCCTTAGAACTGTACATGAAACTGTCTCTGAGTGATTAACCACATGAATTTGAAATCCCCAATATTTACCTTGACATGCTTTGAGTTTTCTGAACTTTTACCCTAACTCTTCGTCAACAAACTGACATTTTATTTCAAGTCATGCAGTTGCTGTTTGGTCTTCTCAGGACTACTGTTACTGTCTTTTCTTATTCTTCTATGATTTCTGGCACTTAGCCTACAAATCAGTATTTTTATAGCTACTTTTTGGAGAGTCTCTGGATATTAAATTTTCTGATCAATGTTTTAATGACTTAACCATTTTTTTTTGTATTAGGTAAGGATATTTGCTTATCTAAGATATTTATACTTTTTAATATTAAATGTATATTTCTGTATTAATCCTTTCAGAAATGACAAACTTAGAAAGTTTGAGAAGTTACAGGTTCTTATTTCTACTCAGATTGTATTTATTGTATATTTATATCTTATTACAGTTTAACTACATGATTAATACTTGAGCTAAAAGCTGCTCTAGTAGGATTCCTGTAGCTTTTGGTGTGTGTCTTGGGCAGGTTTGCATACTTGTCTCTTACATAGCAGCCACTTTTTAAAGTTCAATACGCATTTTATATTTTCATCAAGATAATGTCTTCTGGTGACTCATAGTTCTGCAAAATTATGCAAAATCCTTATTCTAATAAGAATTTTTGTCCTGCTGTCTGCATAAATGAGGCTACACAGAGGACACTGGAAAAATAGTGACTTAAGAGCTTATTCCATAGGCTTTTTCAGTCATGTTGTTTTTTGCTTTAGTGTTCTGTCCATAGCAGTGCTGGAGCACTTGAGAAATTGAAAGCAGCTGCCACTCCATTAAGTGGTTTTGAACCTCTTGGTATTCAGCCCCATGGAGGCATCCACAGTTGTACCTACACACATTTCTTTGTAAAACTGAGAACTAGGGAATGCCATATTGGGAGACTGTACTTTGAGAGCTCTTCAGAATAGTTTATTTCTTTAAAATAAAGCATGAACCCTTATTTACATTTTTCTTCTTGCATTTTGGGTATTTCTGGTATACTTGGTTCTGTTACAATCAGAACAATTAGAACCATTAATGGAATCTTTGTACTAGAATGACTTGTAATTCTTTTCTTTTTAAGTACAGTAAAGAAAGCGGAACATTTTTGACAATAGATATGCTTCCTATTAATTCAGACAACTGCATCAAGCATTTGGGCAGAATGTGGCTATACTGAAATAGAACAAACATTGCATTAATTGAGGAGGTGTGTCTATATTCAAATCCCATGAAAACAAAAATGTGCAGTTCTTGGAATCTCAAATTACGTTCATTCTTGCATTGAGTGAACTGAATATTTCACTAAAAATAATTTCTAATTTTTGTGGTGTGTGTCATAGAAAATGTTAGAATTGATGGTGGTGTGTATTACACATATTCTCATGTGTAATTTTTTTTTTAATAATGCTTCTGACCTTTTTTGTCAGCTAGGCAAATGCTTTGCAGTAGTGAAACCATTTCAAGTCACAGTAAATTACTGTTCTAACCTTTTGAAGAAGCTTTAATAAATTTTATTCTTTTATCAGTCAGATTGCCTGCATAGTAAAGGGAATTAATCTCTGAGTTACATTTCTGTAGCTGAAAAAGCACTTTAGAATCTAAGGAGAAGTGCAGCAGCATATAAATATTCCCCATACAGAAGTGCTATTTTAAGGTAGCATGTAGTGTTTAATGCAAGTAAATTTTGTCTTACAGTTAGAGGATTGAAATGCCTTATCTTTCATATGAATTTAAAAAAAATATAGAGAGAACATATTGATTTGCAAATTATTTATTAAATGCCATATTAATTTTCATTTTGGTTTAAAGGCAGCATTCAGAAATAATTTAGTAATATATTTTTTAAAACTGAGTATAACTAATGTTTGCCTGTTGATGCTACACATGTTCAAAAGGATTTCTGTATTCAAGATGAAGTCAAAGGTATCTAAAACCTGCTTTTCTTGGCAGGAGCAAGGTGCCTTGTATTAATGAAATTATTTTGTGTTCTTATCTAGGTGATCGTTTCAGGTCAGTGATAGATGATGCTTGGTGGTTTGGAACCATTGAAAGCCAGGAACCTCTTCAGCCTGATTATCCTGATAGCTTATTTCAGTGCTACAATGTCTGGTTAGCAAATTTATCTTCAATCTTGTATTTAAATTAGTTACTTTATTTGAAGTACTGACTGAGCAACTTGCTTTAATTAAATTCAGTTGTGCATCTCACAGTACCAGTTAATTATAATACTGTGGTATATAAATAAGCTATGTTACAAGCATTAAATAGTTATATTGTTGAAGCAATATTAGTGGATAACTTAATTGTGGTTATTTTTAAGCTGGGACAATGGGGATACTGAGAAGATGAGCCCTTGGGACATGGAGCTGATACCAACTAATGGTACGGTACATTAATAATACAGTTTGCTTTAAAGGTGTATGTAAAGAAGAAAAAAGTTGTGTCATTTTACCTAAATAATCACATTTTTCTTGGGGAGTGGACCAAAGGCCCACAAACCCGTTGCATTTGAAGAACATCTTTAAATCCATAATAAAAGTGTATCAAGGTAAATGAACTGCAAAATACCATACAGCCAGACTTAGGCAGACTAAATGTGTGTTGGAAATAGAAATCTTACAGAATGTACAGATGATGTACAGTTGTTGATGTTTTGGTGTTAACATCAATGTCATTATCTTAAACTGCATTTGAAAATAATTGACTGTTTATGACCAAAATAATTTATTACTAAAAATTCTAGGTGTTTTTTTTAAAATAACAAAGAAAAAAATTCAACTGTGGTAAAAGAGTGTCTTAGTTATTTCTAAAATAAATACTACCATTAGCTGTTTGGAACAGGATAAATCTTGTTTCATGGAGGACTTGCAGACCAAACTGCATTTTAAGGGTTTAGATTTAGCATGCAGCCAATGTACAGAAAGGATACTGGATGCATCCAGAATGTCTTTGAGGAAATCCAAGAATAATGAGTTTGTTTTGGTTGGTACAATGATGTTGCATATCTTTGAATTGCAGGTATTATATGTATTACACAAAATACAAGGTTTATGTTTCATTTAGTTTTCATGTTACATTCTAGCTGTATTTCCAGAAGAACTGGGAACTAGTGTTCCTTTAACAGATGATGAACGTAGAACGTTGCTCTACAAACCCCTCGATGGGGAGTGGGGTTCCAGGACCCGAGATGAGGAGTGTGACCGAATCATTGCAGGGATAAACCAACTCATGACTCTAGGTAAATCCTGAATAACATGGGAAACGTTTTTGTGTTATATTTTTCAAACTATGCTCATGTGTCCTTCTGACATTACCAAAATTAATGTGATAAAATAGTTTGTGCTTTTAAAGACTTTAGAGACTTTAAAGGGTTTTTCTGTTATTGTATTACTGTATTTTTGCTTGATGTGTAGAACATTAGCATAATGCTTTTAAGCACAGGAGGAAAAAAAGAAGTTTGTAGGTGCACATACTTGTAAATTGCTCAGCAGTCTTCTAGCATTATGGTAGATTAGTTTTAGAAGGCTTCTTCGCTGTTAGGTAGGGACACAAGATGGTGTTTCTATTTTCTGAGCCTGGGTTTTCCCTGTATCCTAATGAGATGGAAATAGTACTGTAACTTTCATGGTAAGAATTTAATGATTGTTTTGTTTGAAGATGGGAGAGTGGCAATATAAAACCAAATTATGCAAGTTCGTGTTGTAGATAACAATACTGAATTGCATGTCTTCATACATGTATGATTTATACATTTAAATCTACTTTACTAATGTGTGTGTTTTGCATACATTTGCCATGCCTGTGAGGAGTGTAGCTTTTTGTGCGCAGCAGAGCGGGTTGTCACTGCAGTGATTGTACTTGAAGCACAGACGTCAGCAAGCACTTTGATGTGTAAAAATATCACAAACTGTTCAGAATATCTAGCGTAGTTGTTATTTGGGAGAAAATGCTGGTTGTTTCAGACATAAAGAAACAGTACATCTTGGGGGGAGGAGCTGAAAATCTTTAAAATGCAGACTTACTTTTGTGGTATATAGCTGGAGTTGTCGGGTTTTTTAATTTATATTTTTTTTATTCCATCTAGATATTGCTTCTGCGTTTGTGGCACCCGTGGATCTTCAAGCTTACCCAATGTATTGCACCGTTGTGGCATATCCCACAGACCTCAGTACCATTAAACAAAGACTGGAAAGCAGATTTTACAGGTTAGATGCGATTCTCAGTTCCTGCTGTATTTTTGGCAGCTCTCTGTTTTGTCACACACAACTAGGAGATGAGTTCTGAGTTCAGGTGTTCTCTTCCCCTTTTTCCCTTCTTCTATCCTGAATCTAGTTTTCTATTTTATACAATTTTAAGAAGGATTGAACATGTCATCTTCAAAATGTAATTTAAAATTATGTGACATTCAGGTTACCCCTTATGCAAATTAGTTGCATCATGTGAGATACAAATTGCAGACGAGGTCAGTAAAGTGACTGTTAATCAGAAGGATTAAGTTTCCACTTTTTTTTTTTTTATTAGGATTTTTAAAGTGAAACCTGAGAAATATATCAAGTGTTAATACTCTTTAAAAAAAAAGATAATAATCTTGCACTTTCACTTCAGAAGCTGCACAGAAAATAGCTTCTTAAATTATTTGCCTTGAAGTTCTAAACAGTTGGAGAGCAACAAAAACAATATTGAACTATGTGACACTGTTTTTATGTTGTCCTAAACAAATTGCAATTGCTGTATTTTTTTGCAGTAAATACTGTCTGTGTAGGCTTATACTCCTTTAAATTACTTTGTTATCCTTTGTTTCTTGGGATATTTCTGGTTTGAAAATCACTGCCCCTCAAATACTTGTTTTGAATAAACTTGGATAAAATTTTGTTTTGGGCCAAATTTCAAAGTTAATTTGTAGTACTTTATGCATACTAACTGAAGATTGAATTCTAAATTAAAATACCTTATCATTTAAAAATAAACCAACCTACTTTTTATTACTGCACATTTATTGTTCCATGTTTATGGTGTGATGATATAAGGTAATACAGCTTTGACTTCTATAATGTACTGCTTTGCAGTCAGAGGTGGCAAGGACATTTTACTGGATTTTGTTTCTCTTGTCAGAAGACCAAGCACTTATTTTTGGTAGTGAGCATATCTTCTCCAGTAAATCCAGTTTTGTTAGTTTGTAGTATTTCCAAGGCCTTGTTAGGTAATAAGCAACCACACTGTGTTGTGCTTTTCAGTGAAACTTTTTCCTTTACCTTCTGCAGGGAGGGGTTGTTCAGATTGCTTCTGATTTTGGTAGCTTTTCATGAGACTTACCTTGGGACATATTTTTTCTTTTCTGATTCAGGAGTCTTAGCCTGCCTCTTATGTTTTCTGAAAATAAAAAATAGAATACGAAATAAAACAGAAAAAATACTATCTTTCCCAGTCACTGCTGGCATTGTATAGAGCTAAGTGCTGGAGCCATAAACATGATCAAATTGCATCTAAATGCTTATGTTGTTCTAAACATGTCAAATGATGCCCCACTTCACTCTACTTGTGCAGCATCTCTTTCATCATGTTTTACTAGTATGAAAACAGAAGATTGAATATAATTATGATCTCTTTGTTGTCAGAGTTTTTATTTGAAACAGTATGGATTTTATTTTTTAATTGCTTTTTTAAAATTTTGATTTAATTTTTGTCAGTTATTTTTGCTTTTGTGCAAATTTTCATAATGTTGTGGCTACTCTATGGTTAGGTCATTAAATCAGAGCTACATGAGGAATTCTGATAGTTGTCTATCTGTTAGGAAAAAAGTATACTTAATTTTTTATTAATGTTTTGTTAAATAGCAGCTGTGACTGGAGAGGTGTGATATAGGTTGGGTTATGTATATAATAAAGGAATAATAAAAGCTGAAGCATCACAGCAGAATTTTCCTGAGAAGCATCAGCTATATATTTTTTAAGCCATTTTTATAAATTACAGCAGGACATAACATGGAGCAGGAAGCCTGAGGAAGCTCCTTCTGCTGGTCACACAGGGCAGCATATTGAAGTGTGCATGCTGATTTAATGTAAAAAAAAAATATCAATGGCATAATACGTTGGAAGAAAAATGTGAGGCTTTTTCTCCTGTTTCATCTGTGTTGCTAGAAATGAAGTCCGTGTTTCTTTCCCCTCCCCTTTTCCCTCCTTTCCAATACAGGCGCCTTTCTTCATTGATGTGGGAAGTCCGATACATAGAACATAATACTCGCACATTTAATGAACCTGGAAGTCCTATTGTCAAATCTGCCAAATTTGTCACAGATCTCCTGCTACACTTCATAAAGTGAGTTGTTTAGTAGGTCTGTTACTCCTGCCACTTACCAAGGTATTGAGCCTTTTCAGATCTGGATTTTAAAGTGAGATAGTTCTGCAGCTTTAATAAGCTGGTTTTCTGCTGCTGGGCAGAAAAGAATAAAGCTTATCTCAAGACAGAATGAGTACGTTTGCAAAACAAGCTAAAGTTTTATAATACATTGATTGGCAAAGATTGGCATGGTGTTTTATTTCAAGAGACTGTGCTAAAAGATAAAATTTAAGTCTGAGTATCTTCATGGAGTGATAGATACATTTAAAGGTAAGTAGGGTTTTAATTTTGAGTTTGAATACAGCCTATCTTAATATAATTATGGGCATTTAATTCTAAAGTCTTTACAATTTGTAGTGTGATTGAATGTTACGTTTCATCTGCAGAATAGAAATTGAAGGCTTTAGATGACAGAAATAGTAGTTGTATTTCAAATCTTCTTTTTTGTTACTGTCTATAGAAAAACTCAATGAAAGGTATTCCAAGTTTCTCAGTCAGTTGACACATCTGCAGACTTGAAGTTTGTAAGAAGAGCTTACTGTGTCCACTGACTTGATTTGCTTGTGCACAGGGAATCCTGCTGTTCCCACCTTGTAGAAACAGCAAGATACTTTGTTGCTTCTACAAAAAGAATGACATTTTTAGTGATTCAGTTAGTGTTAAATTGAATCGTTTTCTTTTTTTATTTTGTGTGTTCTTAAGGATATTAGAGTTGCATTATGTATCTGGAAAACTAGGACTTAGACTCCATATATAAATCTTTGATACCTTCAGTGCCTGTGATTTGTGAAGAGTGGAAATTACTTAACTGCTTCAGGTGTTAAGTATTTTAGTGAAGTACATCCGTAGAAACAGATATGTATCTAAACAACTTCACTATTACTAGTTTTGTTCTTTAACAACTTTGTCCTTTGTGATTTTTGTCTGGTTAATTAAGCAGCTTGGGGTTTTTCAAAGTGTGTCTTTTTAATTGGCTTAGCTATATTAGCACAACACTTGGATCTTCTTATTTAATAATGGCCTATAGCTTGTGTCTATTAATATACTCATAAATTAACTAGCAATACATATAAAGCCCAGACTTTTTTTTTAAGGTTCTAACTGTAGGGTGGAAGGCCTGAACCGTGGAAGGCAAGCCCCATGGTTCTAATGAGAATGAACTCTCTAGATACTTCTGAGAATCTAAGGCTTAGTTTCTTAAGTTAACTAGGTCTTGTAAAAAGCAGAAATGGGGGTGTGAGGGGAGGGAGGTGGGGTGGTGTTGCTAGATTTTTTAATTTTTTCTCTTTTTTTTCCTCAGCTGTTCTAGTGATACTTGCAGTAGCCTGTATTATGGAGTACGATTCCAGTGTAGGGGCTTTATTTTGTATGTGAATTTGCTATGTTATATAAGAATTGAAAAATCAGTTTTTGCTTTGCTGAGTTAATTATGCAGGTTTCTACAACAACAGTCCTTACACAAACAGACATTACATTCCAGATGTCTTACATTATGGGTGCTAAATGTATTAAATTGCACTTTTGTGCACTAAATGTGTTTCTTACAAAGCTAGATGGGCTCCAAAGCTGTTTATGTGGTATAGTATCAGATTTTTCTAATGCTAATGAATTCATGGTAAAGGATTATGATTCTTAATTTTACATTTTGACACAGTTAAGTGATCTGTATTTTACAGTGCTGATAATATTTTACAGGTTTTTGAGCAGAAGATTAGCTTTTCTTGTTACTGCAGTCCTCTTAGCATTTATGTAACACTAAAAACTTTATTTGGAAATGGCTACATAAATATTTTGCTTATTCTAAGCAAAATACCATTGATTCCTTAGATGAAGATCGAAAATAAATGTTAGTGTGTATTTCTTTTTTTACACAGAGACCAGAGTTGCTATGACATAATTCCATTATACAATGCAATGAAGAAGAAAGTGTTGTCTGACTCAGATGAGGTAAGTGGTTGTATCAGACATTGGCACTGATAGACAGGAGAAATAGGATTGCTGTCTCTGTCCTACTGGATACGAAAGTATTGTTTTCAATCGCTGTAAGGAGTGGGGTGTACTTTTCTGTCATTTAAATGTTTCTGTTTGTCAGCTGAGAAGCTGGGTAAAACCCAGCCTCCTCCTCTAGTGCACACAGTCTTAACTTTAATAAAAGTTTAGATTTAGATGCTGCTTAGACTTCTGAGAGGGTCTCAAAACTGGCAGTCACATTGAAATGATTCCCAGAGGGACAGGGATAGAACTGTAAAGACTCAAATTATAAGTGAAGTATGAAAGAACTCACCTACTCATATATGCTTATATTTTTTTAACCTTTTTATGCGACTCATTATCTTGCTCAAAGGAAGAAGAGAAAGATACAAATGTGCCGGGAACTTCCACTAGAAAAAGAAAGGTAAATATTTTTTTTTTTTAGATTTAGAGTGCTATAAGAAAACATTTATAAACTAAGGAATGTAAAACAGAAAATGCTTTTATTATCATTAATGTCAGCTTTTAGAAAGTGACATGTTCTGCTGAGCTGTTCAATGTAAAAGCTTTTCTCTCTGTTCTGCTGCTTGTTACAAATTCATTAATTAGAATTTATATCTTGCAGAGTACCTTTTCCATTAATTTTTGTAAAACCAGCTAGTTTATTTAATCTATACCAGACAATATTGTAATTTTAGGATCATCAGCCAAAGCGGCGGCTACGTAATAGAGCTCAGTCATATGACATTCAGTCATGGAAGAAGCAGTGCCAGGAGCTGCTGAATCTCATCTTTCAGTGTGAGGATTCTGAACCATTTCGACAACCAGTGGATCTCCTTGAATATCCAGTGAGTACTTCAGTCTGGTTATAATCCAGTTATTAGGTGTTTGTTTGAGTTTTTTCAACTGCATCCATTTTTCCAGTTATTTAATTGAAACTTCAGGCAGATCTAGTGACAGAAATTGTTTTCAGTGCTTGATTGTCACTTGATAATAATGTTTATTGTCTTCTTTAAGTAATTAAAAAAAAAATAAAAATTACTTCTTTGCTCTCTTAAATACTTTAGTTGCAAAATGTTTTGTATTCAGGGATGCCTGTGTTAAGTAAATGATAGCTTTTGAAATGAAGATGCATCTTCAGTTTTCTGAGTTAAAAATGTTCATATATGAGGTGTATGTTTTTGGTTGTTCCATGTGCAAATGTAGTGGGTAATTTTTATTTTTTTTCATTTCAGAAGTGTAAAAACTAGTAATTTTCATATCACTGTCATCTGGGCTTGATGCAGAAAACGTACCCACTGAAGAACAGTAGTGAACCATTAACTGTAGTAACAATAACTTTCCAAAACTTTGCTTGCTGCCTGAGTGGTAACACTTAAGAGTTCAGATAGCCATCAGCAGCTGTTTGCAACTGTGGAGTATTTTAACACAAAAGTCTGTTTGTCTTGGATCTCTTTTAGCTTTTTAGGCTAGTTTAAGTAACAAAGTAAAGGTTTTGCCTGCTTTCCTTATAGCATGTCTTCAAGTTTTTATTTAAGATAGCACTCTAACGTGAGTAACTTGGTGGAAATTAATAATCCCAATGAGAGAAGAGAAATGCTTCTCATTTGGAAGTCACTAGTAGGTCTGTCTTGATGCTTCTGCAGGCGTAATTTTTTAAGTAGTCTGAACTACTACTTATGTCTTGGCCAGCTACAAGTGGGCTTTTGTATTTGAGATCCTCAAATCTTCTGGTAGAGAGCAGCTTACTAGGCTTGGGCATGAAACAGTCTGCTCTTTGGTGCCACAGACCTGTTTAATATTCAGAAGTGCTCACACAAGTTATGTTTGCTCTGATGGATTAAGTTAACTTTTGGTTTATTTTGTTATTTAAGCATTTTGTCATATGAATATTCCTCTGTTTCTTCCATGGTGTAGAAAAAAAAGTTCTGTCATTTGCTTCAACAGAGCCTCGTTTAAGCCTGTGGAGTTTTCATTATTTTAATATTACTTTCCTAAATTGTCAGGTCTCCAGTTGGGAAACTGTTCAGGTTTCAGCAGGGATATGCTAAGCCTCTGATCAGGTTCAAATATTGAAACCTCATATTTTAAGGCTGATATGTAAAAATAGTATGAGGCTTAGTGCCAAATTTGAGTTGTAAAGCCAGCCGGAGAGTTTGTAGTCACACTTTGATATCATGGTTGTCTTCATCACATTGTGTCAGTAACATAACCCTTAGGATAAAAAATGTTGAGCCCTGTATTTCAGTAAATCTGGTTACAAAATTAATTCAATCTTGTATCATTTAGCTTCTAACCTCAATCCTGATGAGTCTGTCTGTAAAGAGTTATATTGTGTATGAGTAGAAAGGAGCAAAATGTCTTTAGCAGTTTTCTGTACTGTTTTAAAGAGGATGTTTGGTTCAAATAATGAAAATTATACTTAGAGACTTGAAAAAAAATTGTAATACACGACTTTGTTCTTTTTAACAGGATTATAGAGATATTATTGACACTCCCATGGATTTTGCTACTGTTAGAGAAACACTGGAAGCTGGAAACTATGAGTCACCAATGGAGTTATGTAAAGATGTGAGACTTATTTTCAGCAATTCCAAGGCCTATACACCAAGTAAAAGATCAAGGGTAAGACTTCGTCTTTTTTTGTTTTTTATTTGAAAGAATACTTCTGTCTGAAAAAGAGGACAGAAAACCTGAGAGACAGTGTAATTGATTACTTTAAGAAGAAATTTAATTCTTTCTCATGTTCAAATATGAATATTTCTGAGACAGTAGTAAAGCTTTTTATTTTAAAGGAAAGGAGCACATGCTGTTTAAATGCCTAAAGTTGTGATGTTGTGCAGGTGTGTTTCAAAAGTAAATATTTTATCTAAAGGGAGAGCCACATTGAAAGAAAGAACATGTTTCAAAATACCTGCAGAGCCCCAAACTCCTCCACTTCGTAGGTTTCCCCAACCTGAAATACCCAGGTATAGAGAGAATAATGACTTTATATGCTCTTAATCAGAATGCAATGAGATTGCAATGAAGCACTTAATATTTCTAGGGAACAGAAAGTATGAGCCTACAGAGCTGTTCTTACTGAGCTGATACTGTTAATGTTTTCTCTCAAATTGACTGGTAGGTGCAGTATCTGTTAGCAGAGAAAGTTATAAATGTAGCCTTACACACATTCAAGACTTTGGTGTAGTTTTTCTTCTACTAATACACCTTAGGTGTTAGACTAGAATTATTAATAGCCTTCAGGTTTGGCTGCTTTAAAGAGCAAATCATCTGGACTTCATTAAAACTCAGGAACAAATTCTATTGTAGGTGACTAGCAAAAAGGACTGATCAGGAATTCCTCCCTCTTCAGTCAATAGTAAGACAATTCCATCCACTATTCAGGTTGCCTAAGAATCAATCTCTTGTCTTTTGGTTGCATCAAAGGGCAGGGCTTTTTGGGCAGGTCTGGATTCTTTTGTGGTCTCTGTCTTTTCTTGATCTTCTCAAACTAGGATAGGAGAATGGTTGACATAATCTTAGCTTGGGTGTGGTTTCACAGATCATAGTGAGCTATTTATTCTGACATTTTCAAATGTTTTCCTGTTTCTTGAAGACTGGCTGGTATAGTAGTAAACTTGTAGCTGTTTATTTTACTTTGAAGTAGAGGTGAAAGATTCTGATGTAAAGAATTTCAATATTCCAGAGCTTAGGAGCTTTCAGTGTGCACCATGTAGTTAGTTGTTAAATGGCAATGTTTTTACTCTGACTTGTCATTCAGTGATATTTTCAGCATCTTTAGATCACTGATGCTTACTTGAAGTGTAAACCTAAATCCATCAGCATATTTATTTTTCCATTGTATATTAGAAACATATAAGCTTTTTTAACGTATTTTCTTACAAAATTTCTTTGTATGTCCTCTCCAGTAATGCATTTGGAATATGTCACACCTACTGTTTAGTCTGTCACTCAGGTTATTTGTCTGGTGTGCCATTAGGTTGGCAACTGTTACTATATCGTCTTATTCAGAGAAGGTGCTGTGTTCTCTCTTGAAGTAACTAGGCAGTTCACTTCTGTGGTTTTATTTCCAGAATTAGTAGCAACTGTGCTCACATAATTAGTTGGGATCTATGCTGAGTTTGATTGGGTCTTTCTGTAAATCATCTAAGGCTAGAGAGAGAAAAAAAAAGAAGGGAAAAAAACGTGCATCTACATAATTCCAATACATTTATTCTACCTATTGCAACCAGTTCACTGGTATTTATCAATTGATCCGTAAGAGGAATAGGCTGACGTTCAAATGTAGGATATAAGGATGCAGCTTAGTACAGAAGAAAATTCCATTTATTGAGCCTAGGTATGATACAATATGATTCCGTTGAGGATCTCTCTTTGTGGTTTCTGCTGAAGCTAGGAGGGGGTGCTTTCTGGAAAGGTAGTAGTAAAGGTGGCTTTTCTAATTTTTCCTTGTGTGTCATCTTCAGTTGTTTCAAACCCATGAAAATAGCTGAAGCAAACCTGCACATGGATTAGTGTACCTTTGCTGAGACCAACAAGAAAATGGCCTTAAAACATTTCCATATTAATCAGTTTATTTTTCTAGCTTTTGTTCAACAATAAATACGTAAAGTGATATTTTGGAAAAGTATAAAACTTGCTTGTCTACTGGGTTTTCCTTTTTAGATCTACAGCATGAGCTTGCGCCTTTCTGCTTTCTTTGAGGAACACATAAGTTCTATTTTATCAGATTATAAATCTGCCCTACGTTTCCATAAGAGAAATACAATAAAGAAGCGAAGGAAAAAAAGAAGCAGAAGCAGCTCGGTTTCCAGCAGTGTTGCATCCAGGTACAGTAATTCCTTTACAGTATTCATGACACACTGCACAAGTTTAACATACCTAAACAGTAGAACTTTCTGTGTTTTTTTCTTAATACTTCCTTTACTATTCCCTATATTGCAGAATGATAGCTTTGACATGCAAGTCCCTATGATGTGGAAGAGTTTTAAACTTTACTTAGAGCTATCCTAGTGTAAGTGCTTAAAATTCAAATAACTGCTAAACATGTACAGTAAAACAGCATTGTTAGGATAGTTATGGCATCATGCTTTGTCATATAATTATAGCATTTATTGTAAAGATTCACTTCTCAGAGGCTTACAACTACATGAATTTCCACAGTAAATGTCATTTTTTTAACATACTTCATACAGAGATGATTGTTTTACTCCCACGATCTCAGACACTAGCAATTAATTTTATTTATTCCTGTAAAATAAAAGTGGTCACCCAGAATACAAATTGTTCCTCCTTTTTCAGCCCTGAAAGGAAGAGGAGATTGATAAAACCTCAGCTGAAGGCAGAAACTTCTGCCACCTCTTCATCTTCTGCACCTGCCCGGTCAACAGCCCTGAGACATGCTCCACCTCAGGTGAACGGAAAAGTGGCTGAAACCTCTTCCCTGGTGCGGACTAGAAGCAATAGGGGGATAGCAGATGTGGCTGTTACAGAGCAACCATCCACTTCTTCAGGAGCAAAGCCTTTAACAATAAAGCCTTTAATTACAAAGCCGAATACCACTGCAGGGCCAGGGAAATCAGGCAAGTTGTTTTCTTGAATGTTTGGGTTTTTTTTTTTAAGCTGTGAATGTTTTTAAGTGTAAACTTGCTTTTTGGAAATCTGTTGTTAAGACTGGTTGTTTTTTTGAGCTGCTGCTGGGCCTTTGAGGTTTGTCACAAGGAAACTGAACAAGTTAGGCTGTCACTTTTCCCAGGAAGCTTTCTCACTTCTAGATCACTGATTCAAATTGTTTGTAGTAGGACATAACTTCTGTTTTAGCCAGGTACGGTTGAATCTGGTAAAAACTACTTACCTGGCATAATTTATTTTTATTTCTTTTTTTCCTTGTAGTACTGGAGAATTCAACCAAACATTCCAAGAACCAGAATATTCTATCAATCCCTACTCAATCTGATTACAGTCATAACACTAGGACTAACTCCACAAGAGAAAATCCTGAGAAAGAGAAGCAAATCAAGCGCAAAGTAAAATCTTCAACTGTTAATCAACAAGGTACTTTTCTCCACCAGTTATTGATGCAGTGGCTGTGGTGTTGTACTTCAGTTGTGATAATTTGGGGGTGGTGAAGTTAGTATGCATTATGATTTAGTAGAATAGGGAAGTCTAATGGAACAACTCAGTCACAGTTGTTTCCTTCTCAATAAATTAATGTGGTTTTGACTACTCTTAACACCACTTTCGTGGTGTGGTAACTGAGCTGTCTAGCTGATTTGGATACATTAACATACCTGTATGTTAATTTAGATTATTACAGGGGTCATTTATGGGTCCTCAGATTCCAAAGCAGACTTCTTGCAGGGTCACATTTTAAATCCTGTGGGTTTTACCTAATAAAACTTACATAGATTTGGATCACTGCGTGTGATGACACTCTCCACAACCATGAGCATAAAGACCAGAGTGTCCCAGCTGCAATTTCTTTCTTTCATTTTTAGCCATGGCCAGATAGAACTATGCAGTGTTAATTGCATATGTTTATTTATTTATTTGTATGGACCGATCAGACCTCATTTCATGTAATCTTCTGACTGAACTTGCTCTTTTGGTGTCTGAATACCTTAAAACTCAAAGCTTCTGTGGAGACTGAAGATCTAGACATAGAAACTTTCCTGTTTATGAAGGAGCTTTGAGTTGTTATGAAGCTGCTGTGAAGCAGCTAGATCCACTAGGCATCTTTTTTCTGAAGATGGAGAAACTAGTGTGGAAATTGGGCCCCAGATAATTAATCTGGTTACTCCTTGTAGTCCTCATTGCCCAGAGGATTATCTGTTGTTTCTTTCTTTTCCATGCTTTTGCAACAGCAGCTTGTGGTCTTATAAATATTCTGTCCATTCCCTTCCCTAGCTTTCTCAAAGGCCTCAGCTGTTGCCACACTGCATGGCTAACTGTGCACCCATTATCCTACTGGATGTTTGGTCATGTTAGAGGCATCTGCATGTTGTTGATGTGATCCTTTCTCTCCTACACATTTGCTCATATGACAGTGGAGGCCTGTGCTTTCAGTGCATGATGGGGCACATTGAGCACAGCAGGAGCTGTGTGTGAATGTTCCATGAAAGGACTGACTGGGTGTGCTGTTGTACTGGCTATGAGTCTGTTCCTGGTCATGCTCTAGGCAACGGCTGCGATAGCCAAGCTTCTCTGTAAGGGGTCCTTGTGACATACCCCACTGAGGAAGCTGAGTCCTACTCACCCAAGAAAAACTCATAGCTTATGAAAGTCTCCAAGAAAACACTTTCTGCCATGTGTCTGTTAGTGTGAGAAATCTGTACAAATTGCATTATTCTTTATTTTGTTAAAGTCCCCCAAGTTTCTACTCTTTTCCTCACTTAATTAACTGGCTATAAAGGATGCTACCTCAGGCTGAAAGAAACTTTCTCCAGAGATGACCTCCTGTGAAGCATTCCTGGTGCTTGAAGCAGTGCTTCATGAGCAACTTTTTGCTGTTGCAGATGCCATATAGGAGGTCTCTGTCTGTCCACTGGTGTTGTATCCGCCAAGAAAAACACTTGAGCTGTTCCTGTTTTTTTCCCTCTTCAAGCTGCCTTGAGCTAAACCCAAGAAGTTAGTCCTTATTGCATACTGACATGAAGCTCTTTGAGCCCTACTTTTGGTTTCTTAGATTTTGACAGATTGACAATCCCTGTGAATCTATTCAGATATTTTAGTAAGAGTTTTATAGAGGCAGTGTGAAAATGAGTGTAAACGCAAATCTGGTATGTGATAAGTACTCTCATTTCTTTACAGCAGATTGCAAGAATAATGCTTTGGCATCAGGAAGCATTCAGGTAAATGGACATGGAGGACAGCCTTCAAAACCTCCAGTGAAAAGAGGTCCTGGACGGAAACCGAAGGCGGAGACCAATAACAGTAGCTGTGAAGTGGTGCACAAGAAAAGAGGCAGAAAACCAAAAAAGCTACAAATTGTTGAACAGCAAAAGGTTGCAGAGCAGAATACAATCCAGACCACAAGGGATGTACCAGAAGAAGCATCTGCTTCTACTGCATGCAATTCTCTTTCTGAAAATAATATGAAGGAAGACTTGCTACAAAAAAAAGGCCGTGGGGGTAGAAAGCCAAAAAGGAAGATAAAGACCCATCAGCAAGGCTCGGACCTCCTGGTGCCTGCGAACGTTAAAATGCAAACAAGAAGCAGGAGGAAAAAGATACATGAGCCAATGGAGGAGGGGTCTGAAGAGCTTAAAGATTCTGAACCACACATGAGAACTAGAAACCAGGGTAGGAGGACAGCCTTTTACAATGAAGATGACTCTGAGGAAGAGCAAAGGCAGCTATTGTTTGAGGACACCTCCTTGACTTTTGGAACATCTAGCAGAGGCAGAGTCCGGAAGTTGACTGAAAAAGCGAAAGCTAATTTAATCGGTTGGTAATTTTTACCAGGGGTTTTACTTCAGAATGCTATGAAGCAGGTACAGTTAAGGAACAGTGGAACAGACTTCTGCTTCCCTGCTGCTATTATGGGTTAGAAGAGTATGTTCTGATTTGGGGAGAAAAAAATTAGCAAAAAATAAACTGAAAGAACAGGCCTTGAAAGAAATATATATTTTAAACTTTTGCTATTTATTGCCCTCCAAATAGGTTCTGCATTTCAACAGTCATTTTGTTCACAGTTGACAATAATTGACGCAATTCCTGACTGACGTACACAGTTCAGAACTACTCTGCTTGAGTAATGCATAGTATCTCTACACAGTTACAAAAAGGTGATAGAACTTGAAATGCCACAAACTGAAAAGATATGTCTATTTTTGACCGAGCAAGGTACCCTTTGATTGTATTGTAGAGTCAAGTTGCGTAGGAAGGCAGGGTTTGGAAAAAGTGGCAGTAAATTCACTTAGGTTTCTATTAAATACAAAAATACCAAACTTTGCTAATCTGAAAATGCTTGATTTCAGTAGTGATGGAACGTTCAACTGCAAAGGAAGCCTAGCACAGGCAGTTGGTTTATCCAAGCTCTGCCAAACATAGCAAAAATGTAATCACAAATATATATATATCCACATTGGAAAAAGTTTGACTGATGTCTAATTTTTCAGACCTTGATTCTTGTATCAATTGCTAAATCTCTGTTTATTGTGCCAAAGACTGAGAATCAGTGCAGTGGAAAGCCTTTCTTTCTTTCTGAGTGTCAGTACAGCATAACATTTGCAGTGAGAAAAGCTGTGTATTGTTTTAAATAGTAAGTTGTTAACATTGTTCTGAAATGTATCCTTTTTGGTACTTTTGGTAGAAAATAATGCACTGGTGGGGTCCTTTGACAGAGATGTTTTAGACAAAATGTATAATTGGTTAAAGGATTCAAGGAAATTACAGGACAGGTATGGAATTATGATGTTTACTTTCTGATCCAGATTGATTGTTGTTTCTACAACTTCAGACGTGCTTAAGAGGCTAAAATGACCTACAAAGAAGAGTGTATGTGTATATATTAATATATACATAAACACATACATATAAAATATTACCCAGGTATAAATTTTTTTCAGGATTTTTTAGATAGCACTAGAGTTGAAAATAAATTTTAAAATGTCATACTTTATAGTTTAATTTTAAGGGGAAGATTGGTTATTTTCAATTATTAAGGTTAAAAGGCCAAATCACTTTTTATGCAATCATGTTTTATACAGTGGTCTCGTTGCACATTGTGTTTTTCTGCACTTTTTATGGTATATCACGCTGACATAAGTCAATATACACCCTAAAGAAAAGTTCCATTTAATGATTGTGCCTTGTATTCTATTATTTCTTGCATCCTTAGTAAAATTAAGTTGTCTATTGTAAACGATAACTATATGACTTAGGGGAATGTATTGTTATATGTACTGCTCTGGAAAAGAAAAGCAGTTATTTATTTGTTTATGGTACATTTAGTTATTTTATACCTTTACAAACAAACTTTAATACCATTTTCTATCACTTAAAGTATTGTCCAGTTTTAAGGAAAAAAATACAGAAGTAGTCATATTTTCTGAGATCTGGTATGGTACAAAAATGTAACCAAAATGTTCTGGTTATTCATTATTTTGGAAGTTTGGGTAGTGTGAAAGATTTTTTTTATTGATTTTTTTTATTTATTTTTTTTTTGGTGTGTGTGTGACCTTAAATTAGTTGAAAAATAAACCTGAAATGAAACCTCAATTCTGTACACCCTTACTTTATAATAATACTCTTTTTTTTTTTCTTTTTTCTTTTTTTTCCCCCCCAAACATCATTGGCAATATCTGGAAGGGAGGGCATACAGAATTAAGACAGTAAATTTGCACAGATTCTGTATACTTATTTGAGGCCTAACTCTTCACCCTCTTTATTTTCTATTACAAAAAAAGCTTGAATGGTTGAACAAGTAATGCTGGTATCTGGCCCCAGGAGGAATAGAAACGTGCTACTTTGGATAGCAAATTGGTATCTACTAAACCTACTTTTCTGTAGTTCATTGTGCATTTTGCTACAAAAAATGACTAAAATATTTTCCAGATCCTCTTTGAATTGTTACGGTGTAAATCTGGGTGAGCAGGAATTAGTTTGCATTTCATTTGTTGGTATGTTAATTTTTTTCTAGCAAGAATTTTTCATTCAGTTAAAAACGGAGTCACCAAACGTGTGGTAAGATAAGAAGTGATGGTCATACAGATGCAATACAGCTTCACAGTGCAAAGCTAATTGATTCCACTTGTTCATATTGTCAGATCTCACGGATGAAGGCAATCATTTGAAAATGTGTAATTTCCTGATGTTATCTGCATTGTAATATATGAAATAGATTCTATCTAAAATTCAACTTCTGTATTTACTCCATTTGTAATAATGTTTTATATGGCATGCTTATGTATATATTTATATATTGGAAGTACCTTGTATGTAAATTTCAGAGGCTGAAATAATATGCGTTCCCTTAACAATAGGTAGAAAATTGTACATCTTAATTTTACAAGGATAAAAGGCCTTATCTGCAGAACATGGGTACTGCTTCCCACCCAGTAATACCGGTGACTTTAGCCAGTAACTTTTTTTAATTCATATTAGACACATTAATATTTTTGCTTTGAAAAGAAACTGTGGATCATTTGAGTCAATTTTTTTTAATAGAAGTAACATTAAAATTTATTAGAATTTAATACCAGATTTATTTTAAAGCTATATTTTTATAATTTAATTTCACTAAGTTTCAAATTTTATTTATGAGACTTTAGTCACCATCAGACTGCATTTTTGTTGGGGAAAAACATATTATTTGAGGTTGTTGTGACATACTATATCAACACAGAAAAAGATCTTTTTTCTTAAGTTTTTAAATGTGAGCAATAAACTATTGGTCCATGTTCTGAAATAATTTAAGAACTGTACTTACATGCATGGTTTATAATGCCATCTCAAGTACCTAACAGCTGGCTCATAAAATGGAGTACCAAAATCTCGTGTGCTCATTTCACATCTGCACTGTAAATATTACATAGGGTCAGAGTCATCTGTCTTACAGACCTGGTGGCAATTAACACAGTTTTATTCATTAAATTCGTTTATATTTGACATGAATATGAGGATACTCTTCTGGTATTGCTACTCTATACTGGGAAACATTAAAATTGGTATTTACCACTGAGGGGTATCTCAATAACAGAGTGTTCTCTAAGTACCAATGAAGAAATAACTTCTGTTTCTGTGATACCAGTGTGCTCTAAGTGTTTAACAGAAATCATTGTGCCTGTGCCTATCTACTTCACAGCTCTTTCACCATTCTGTTTCTGTTGTTAGTGTGTTCTCTGGGAACGGAACTTAAATTTGACCACTGTAGTGTTCATTATTGTCAATATTGAACTAGAGCTCTTTGTCACTTGGCAATAACCAGTGATACAACTTGACAGAAAAATGTCTTCCTCCAGTGATTAGGCTGCTGTGATATATATCTGCATATGTTTATTTGTACAGTGTCGGTTTGTACATGTGATCAGTTTGTTGATAGACTTGTAAGATTGAGTTGGTTGAATTAAATATTACTATGGCTTAATATTTGTAAAACTTAAATTGATAAAGGACCCTGATGCAGCACGTAGGATATATTGATATCTATAAAAAAATAAATTGTAGTGTAGAGACAACTTACTGTATTGCTGTACAAATATTTTTCTAGTACCAATTCTCATTCTGTGCCAGAGGTTTTTGTCTTACTATACACAACACAAAAAAATAGTCCAATCAGTAGCTTCAAGCTTCTTACAATTTTTCCACCAAGTTATTAAATCTGTTGCTCACATTTGTTGGATCAAGGACTACAAGCAAGTGCTTTAGTGTGTAATTTGAATTTAGGCACATGTTAAAATGGTTGGTTCTGTAAAAGCAGTAGGCTTAGCTGGATGGGACCCTTTCACCCCATACTTACCTGGTGGATCGGAGGTTAGAGGTTTCTAAGCTCCCTTTCATCAACATCTACATTTAGTTGAAAGCACGTGAATCTTGCTGAGGTAACTTTAACATGTTACTAGTCAATCAATATACAGCCATGCCACAACTTACACTGTGTCCTGAGTCCTTACCTTATTCTAAGGTAACTAACTACTGTCCACAGTAGTTTTTCAGAGGTTTTTTGTTTTGCCTTTTTTTTTTTTTTTAACACAGTTGAGTATCTAACAAGAATTTAAATGCAACTCTGCAACAGTGCTGGGATGCAGAAGTTAGAGGGCTTTAAAACCTCACCTACAAACAGCAAAAGCTTGTTTTCTGTTTACTACCTAATGAAGACAAATTAACTGTAAAATTACTATTTTTCTTTATGGAAGTTCTTTTAACAGGTTGATTTCCAAGGGGACTTAGATATTCAACTGATAAAAGGGCTGTTAGTTTTCTGCTGTAAATTACTGTATATACATACTTGTTCATACACAGAGGAAAGTGTATTAAATTTTATTAAATTGGCCAAGGCTTGACACTGTGTTTCCAGTAACAAATGTGGTATTGACAGCTTATGTAGTTTCCTCTTTCTGAATCAGGAATACAGCTTGTATACTAAGTCTGGGGAAAATAACAGGTAGCTTTTAAACTAGAGCTCATCTCTAGGTGCTCTTGCATTTGTGCTAATTTTAATGTGGGGATTCACCCTGTCAATTTACAGTGTGTTAAGAGGAGGAAACGTGAGGAAAGCTGGATTAAAACACATCTTAAATTGCAGAAAAAGGCAATAAGGTTGGGGTTTTTTTTTCTTTCCCCAAGGGTATAACAGCCTCGAGGCACTCTAGAGGGAAACCTTATATGCTGCAATAAAATAAAGGTGAATAAATTTAGCTTTTAGGGCATAGGTAGTGAGACAAGTAATCATTTGAATCCTTTTTAATGCAGATAAATACATCAGGAAATTCACTTCAAATAGTGCAAACAATACATTTTAGGGATGGAAGGGTAGTACTATATTATAAATTTCTACCCGGAAAGAAAAAAGAATGAGGTCATACAAGTTAGGAGCAGAAAGAAATGTGAGTACCTATCATGTACACATGCCTGTATGATGTACGTGTACTTTTTTGTGCTTACAACTCTGTGTGTTGGTTTGCTAATACATTGGGATCGTACAGAAGTTACATTTTTGGACCATACTAAAACTGCAGAAGTGTGGCAGACAACTGGATAATGATCTTGTGTGAATTAAGTTCTGTCATAATGTTTAAATATGTATAGAATGAAGCTCAACTTCGAGGAAATTACCTAGAAAGGTTAATTTTTAAACTGACACATTTTCAGATTAAAAATTATGCTTATTTTGTACAGAATTATGTAAAACACAAATCTGTTGTATGTAATGAGTAACAGTTTTGAAAACTATAATTCTTTAGCTTTATCAAAGTTTTTTTTCCTTCCGGAAATCTGGATTACCATGTTATAACCTGAAGTATCTCACCAGGATAACAGTGCCCTTTCTTTTTTGTACATATGGATTGGAAATTTCTTTACTGTTATGTGGACACTTTCTATGTTAGTTTTGATGCATAATACTTTGAATCCTTTTATACAAACTAGAATGTATGTGTAAGATTACTGTCACTGCAATGTAGTAACTACAAACTTATTTTTAAATAAATAGAAAACATGTTTTTCTAAGCTGTCCAACAGTGTTTGTTTCTATCTAGTGATTTACTGTGTTACAGGACAGTTGCTTACGTGTTCTTCAAAACAGCCTGAAGTTGGCTCCTTTTGATTCCTTGTGGAATATGGTACAGCAGTATATGGTGATATGATACAGTGTATTCTGTGGGAGCAGATAAAATTACAACCAAAACACTCATGATGGAGATAAAATTTGCTATTTTGTAGGGTTTTTTACTAAAAACCACAATTTTTGAGGCAATATGAAGGCACTCGCATCTGGCACTGAAGACATGTTGCCAGTCCTCACTTGGCACATGCAGCAGGGTACCTCTCATCCTCCCAAGAAGCCACCTGTGTTCAGGTGACAGCTGTTTGTACCAGAGCTACTTCTAGTCTATGTGGGAATCTCTGCTTCCCAACAGCTCTAGGAGAAGCTACAAACAGCCAAGCAGAGAGGAGTCCCCCACCTCCCTGCAGACAAATACTGGCCTCTGGTCCTGCTGCCCTCAGAGGGCAGTGCACAACAACGTCCAGGCAGGATGTGCTGTGGGGTTGGTTTGTCTATACCTTCATGTTTCTGCTCAATAGGTGGATGACATAAGAAGTCTTTAGTATTTCAAATACTGCACCGTGTGGCTCCTGTTTCATTTTATGCATAATTTGCTTTATCGGATGACCTCTTCCTTCTCAAGTGCCTTACATGAAATCACAAGGATGTGCTAGAAGATACCCTCACTGCCCTCCCAGATGCAGGTATGTGGGCTGCTGAGCAGTGGGACTGGGGAATGGTCAGAGGGGAATGAACTGAGTTCCTGTAGCTTTCCAGACACGTCCACAAGTCTGTTGCAAAAGCAAGACTTGTTTTACCGAATGAGCAAAAACCTCTGGTGTCTGAAGCATCTGTGTGAATTTTAGTAATTGGTGTGTTCTGCTTGGAGAGAAGTAATTTTAGAATTCTGAAAATGCAACACACTTCCCCTCTTTTTCTGTTAAGTACTGGAGGTGCTACTTTTATTGTATAGGCATCTTCAGTATTACAGTATTATAATAATAGCAGTGTGCTCCTCCAAAACAAACCACCCCAGGGCCAGGGTTTTAGTTTTAGGTCTAATTTTAGTTTTGTTACTGTGAATAGCCATAAGCAGTTTGTAACTGTTTGTGTCTTCTAAGGGAGATTTTATAAGGCCTACAGTCTTTTCTTTTTAAAAGATCTTTTCCTGTGTAACTTTGTACAGAATCCTTCAAAAACAATCAAATCCCAGTTCTCACTTGTGTGACAGGTGCCTTTTTGAAACCTACTGTGGTTATTTTACTTAAATAGGAATCAAGACTTGGCTTAGGATTAACAGATGCTGTGAAATGTTGGTCTCTGACAGCTAAATGCTGACTGTGTAATGCTTCATTACCTTGTTAATACCATTTACTCCTATAATGCTCATTAAACAAAGGGAATTTATATATAATTGTTGAAGCTGACCATTTTGTTTTCAAAATGAGAAGTTCTTGTACCAAACCCTATGTTCTTTTCTGCTCTGGCAATCAATATGATCTTCACAAAAGATTGTGTTTGTCATTTTTCCCAAAGACAAATGAGCAAAGTGTAATGGCTTTACAAATTAATGTTTCTATTTGAAGCACATGTGAAAATAAAGCAAGTGCCAGAAAACTAAAACCAACAAGCAATGTAGAAGCTGACTGGAATTTAAATAGCATATAATTAAGTTATTTTACACAAAATTAGTTTGCAAAATGTAATTTTTGTAGGTTTTAGTAATGTGGAGAGGAAACTCAGTGCTCGGACTGTCAGGTTGTTTTCCTAGCTTTAAGAAATCTTGTGTGTTAGATACCTGCACAACAGGCTTAATTGGCTCCTTTTTGAGAGTGTAGTGAGGATTTATGAATCCTGTCTCATACTGTGAAATCTGTGTGTGCAGTGAAGGGAGGACAGGGTAGAGAATTCTGGAATGCTGCTTCTAGTCTGGTAACAGACCTACTAATTTCCTTCGTGCTTCCTTTTCTTGGTCCTACCTGCCTCTGATTTTACTGTAGCTGGTAGACATGTGAGTGAAAAAACAAGCAAAGAGGAATTGAGAGCAGAGGCGGGGAATCAAACTAAGTGTTGGTATTCAAGGGCCAGGCAGCCTTATCTGTTAATTTGTGCTTGTGTCTCAGTTCTCTGAATTTGACTTTGAACAAGGATATTAAAAATAATAAAGACTAACTTACAATGCAAAGCTAGTTAGAATATGACTAAAACACTAGAAAGAATTCCTTTGTTTACATTTTATAGTAGAGAGATCTAGTGCGATTATTTTTCTCGTATTTGAGCACCATAATTCAAAACCTGAATTCTCTTTATTAGAAAGGAGGGCAGTGTAAACTTCCATTGACTCCTAAGAGAGGGAATACAGCAGTCAAAAACATGCCTTTCACCAGGATTTTATGTTGAGTATATTTACAGAACAAAATTACCTAAACCAGTCAAACCCATGGATTAGTGGTCATGCCAGCATCTTTCCATTCAGTGCATATTTTTACCAAACTAGAATCTCAACATAAAGAGCTGGGTGCACGTGCACTCTGCACTGTTGCTGTCTTACAGTGACATTGGTTAATTTGAATGCACAAGTACATCCATAAGAATTAAAAATCTAATGCTTGTGTTTAATGATTAAAAAGTGTTTGAGGTAGTAAAACGTGTTTTAATAGTAAACTCTCCTGATAGGCAAAATTATAAAGAAAACAAGAGGTTAAATTTTTTAGGAAAATCATTAGACAATGCACATAAACCTTGTACTAAGAAAGGTCGATCATCTGAAATGATCTTACGGACAGGATTTTTTTCTTACATGCTAATCTATCAAGTTGTAATTTTCCTCTGGCTTTGTAAATGTTCCAAGAAAATGCTTCAGTCTGTGTAGCAGTGTGTCAAGCATTTTTACAAAGCCTATGTTTTACAAAACTTTTTGTGAGCTTTGGACCTTATTTTTGCACTGGTCTTGATGCCCTTGATTCCCTCTCAAGCCTCCTCACTCCTCCTTAAGGGATTATTACTGTCAGGGAAGACTCATGGCAGAAATGCAGTTTGCTGAGTAACAGTTCCCTTATCCATGTTTCACAGCCCTGTTGAAAATTGCAGTTTCTTTCTGTGCATGTGGTTTGATTCTATTGACTTTATGGACAACTCCGTCTGCATGAAAGAGGCTGTTTGTTCGAATTTTTACAGGATAGAAAACAGTTTTCCTAAAAAGAACAGTGGAAGCAGTGAGATTTTATGCAAGAAAACACAGCTCTTATGCAAGATTACACAGCTCTTTAATAAACAGCTTCCTACACGTGGTATCTTCCCCCAGCTCAGAGCACCCCAAATGGATGGTAACTTTTGACACGTGTCATTCTCTCCCCAGGTGTTCGAAACATCAAAAAAAATGATCTGGTCTCTAGAAACCTTTTATTCTTGCTCAAAAAATAAACTGACACTAAAAAAAAAAAAAAAAAAGAACAAAATCTTTGTCACAGGACTGAGGTTTCCTGATGACATCTGGTAGCCAGGATGGAGAGGAAACAGACCAGGATCCTCCAAGTGGAGGTGCTGACTGTGCAACCTCCCTCTAACACTGCAGCAGTTTTCCAAGAGTACAGCACATTCCTTCTCACTCAGCCTTTGGACTGGCTGCCTCTGCCCACCCTTGGCTTAGTGACCAAATAAGCACAGTGTCTGCTGTGTTTTAGAAGCCCTTCGGCTACTGGTGTAGAACACCAGCTAGCACAGGAGCTGTGCTTTCCCACCCTTAAGCCTCTACTCCTTGATCACTGGCTTATATCTCACTATGGGTGAAAATCCTATGAAGTAATGCTGAAAGGAGGCACCTGAGGTGAGACAGCAGCCAAGCCTAACGCTTGTTTTGTGTTTCAAACACAGCTCTGTCCATCTGCTCCAAATTACTTTCTCTGCTACACGCTGCTGCTGGAGCACTTTCAGTCAGCTGCTGTATGGGGTCTAAGCCTGCATGGAATATGTACTTTAAATAGTTCTTACTGGTTTTCGAAGGCTTGAGTTTCACTTGATCTTCCAGCTGAAAAGCTTTAGCTCTGTACTAATAAAAATGGTTTTGCTGCTCAACTGGTATCAGAGTCAAATCTGTAAAACTTGGCCAGCAATTACTACTATGAGCTGCAGTCAGCAGAGAAGTGAGACTGGAGAGATGGTAATTGTTGGCTGGGCTTCTGGTGCCCCTCCAATGATAAAGCTGGTAGTGCTGTCACTGAGTCACAAGCTTAGGGCTGTTTTTTTTGTTTGTTTTGGTTTTTGTTGCTGTTTCTTTTTTAATAGCAAATTATTCTCGTTATTATTTTCTCAGTCTTTCTACTCTCTATGTACAAGAACCATACAAAACAGCCTCTGATCTTTGTGTCAGTACAAGGCATGTTTTTTTCCCATGCATCTTCTCTTGTGTTGATGTGACCATGGTCTGTGACACCTTCATGATAAGCTCCAACTCTGACTTAGGTGTCATCAACAACTTTGATCGCTGCTGAAGTTACACCAAAGAAATCCCTGAGAAGGAGGAGACACATGAATGGGCTTCGACCCCCACACAGCAGCTCAGCAGCCACAGGCCCAGAGGGAGGCTCTTCCTGATGGCTGGCACGTGCGAGATCAAAACTAGGCAGGAAACTTCCGTTTCAGCTATGCCTTAATCCATCCGGGACAAAGTCAGGTCAGGGACCACCCCGTGCTCTCTGAAAGCCCAACAGGGTGGTTAGAGGCACGTGGTGAGGCCAGGTTAGACTCTTTCTGTCTGGTGGGTCTGGCTGGAAACGCTGCTTTCTGACACGGGAGAAGGAGCTGCAGGGGCTGCAGGGGCTGCAGGGCAGGAGCTGCAGGGGCAGGAGCTGCAGGGCAGGGGCTGCAGGGGCTGCGCACACGCGGTTCCCGCGGGTCCTGTCTCTGCCAG
>NW_009952048.1:2328581-2341695 GCF_000747805.2 Chaetura pelagica
CAGGGGCTGCGCCCACGCGGTTCCCGCGGGTCCTGTCTCTGCCAGCCCAGCGGGCACTGTGGTTATTTTGCTGAACTGGTCCAAGTGACTCTCCCTCTCCCCCCACCCCTCGACCAGCAGACAAGTACTCCAGCTGCACAGCTACCACTTGTGTCTACAGCCAGGAGTCGGGTTTTCTTTGCTGCGGACTCTGCACTGTGGTTATTTTGCTGAACTGGTCCAAGTGACTCTCCCTCTCCCCCCACCCCTCGACCAGCAGACAAGTACTCCAGCTGCACAGCTACCACTTGTGTCTACAGCCAGGAGTCGGGTTTTCTTTGCTGCGGACTCTAAAGCAGGTAATGCAGAAGTGGAAATTATAGCTCCTGTAGCTCCTGGCAGCTGCTCATCACACGCACAAGTATGTCCGTGTTCCTTACCAGATCCCTCAGGCCTCTTTCAGGATTACTGTTTGCTCATGGCTACCTCTGCTAGGCAGTTTTCATAAACCTAGTTTCCCATGTACACATGTACTCAATCTATTACAGCCATCCAGATTATTTTGTAAATGACATCAATTAGCAGGAGCTCGAAAGATCTTGGAAACGACTGAAACAATTCGCTTGTGCTTGCAAGCTGTGCAGTCTCCTAGAGAGCAGTGACTGTCACAGCCACCACTGGACACCAGTGAGACAGAAGGGAGAGTGGATGTAGATGACTTTCTGAATGCTTCAGTAAACCTGTGCATTCTGAGAACTCTTGCGTAGAAGATAAAAGTTTAACATTTCAACGAGTCTTAGTTCTGTTTTGAAAACCCTTCATAAATAAAAAAAGACAGTGCTCCTCAGCTGAAGGTGAGTATCTTAATTTGATGGGGAAGGAGGGAAGAGCTGTGAATATCTTAGTGCACTGGTAAGGTGTGGCAGGTGTCTGTGGAATGGATGGTGGTGGCAAAATCAGTTAGCATGTGTAAGCACTGTAAAATATGGTATGTAAGGCTTAAGTGATGGTCAATACATACACAAGTTTATGTATTCCAAAACTCTGTTAAGACCCTACATAATATCAAAGGGATACAAATTAAAAAATACATTCCTTAGTGGATGCTGCTTTGTCAAACATAGTAAAATTCTGAGGGGAAAAAAAACAAAGTACCTGTTTCCTTGTTTGCTTTGCGTATTTATGTATTGCTTCTCTTCTGGTAGAAGTCAGGAGAAGGTCTGTTTAAATGTTTAACAGACTTGATCAAACACTTACCCTTGCTAAGTCTCTTTCTCTGTTAAATTAGCATTCAATCATGTTTGCAGTCCAAAGCCTGAATGTGTTCAGTTCAGTGTGGGACAGATAATAGTCCACAAAAGATCTGGCTATTCAGGAGTTATGGTTGGATGGGATGTAAAAGCAAAAGCTCCAGAAGAATGGCTACAATGCAAATAGCCCCCAGCAAAACAGGTTTGGATGTTTTTAACTCTTTCTTTGTTAATACATACACAGAATAACTCAGGTTAAAAAAAAAGCCTCAGAAACAGTGCTACAGGGAGACTTCCTGCTAACCTGATGGAAAGTACGTGAGGGTCCCTCCCCTTCTTCTGCACTGTTGTCCCAGTAGAGCTTTGCTTTTGCACCACTGACTGGTTAAGCTTCAGAGGTCAGGACTGTACTGGACATGTTTCATATTAAATTTTTTTGATACACAGTGTTGTATTTAAAATACCAGTGTCAACAGATAATGTTAGAAGAGATTTCTCAGGATCTGTTGATGAAGTTGAGAGGTTGTTAAATGCTTTATCTGATCTTGCAGTGTAGGTATAATGGGTAACATCTTCATTGCACCTAAGAAATGTGAGTAAGCCATTGTGTTTAATAAATTTCAGTTAGAAAGCAATGTTTTGGTGACCTGGATTCTTGGAATGTAAATCTGTTTATCAATGTCTTTTTGTTAAAATTCTTGAAGCTTTTGAAATTCTCTACCCTAAGTCCTTGTTGTATTTGCAAATCAGATGCTAAATCTTTGCTGGCAGTGCTGGTCTGATAATGCAGTGTGGCCTGTTCTATGGGTTGGCTGCTGGACAGGCTGCTGAAGTGGCAGGAAGGCACTAAACCTTAAGTCAGAGGACTGAACATGAGAAAGAATTAAAAACTTTGCCTGTAGCAGAGAATTCAACGTTCAGCTGGAGGTAGACGTTCCATCCTAGTTTTGTGCATTTTGTTTCTTCCCTGCTGTAGTAGCTTTATCCACCTGCCACTCATTTTTGGCTTCTAGAACACCTGCATCCTTGCTATCTTTTCTCCACTCCTTTTCTCCTCTCAGTATCGTACCCAAGTGAACACCTGACAATTTCCTATCAGGTATTCTGATTCTTTTTATGTACCTTATATTGTTCTGTGAGTTCATCTGTATTGTTTTAATTTCAATAGTAATGACATGGTTTAAGTGTGTATTTTTTTTGTTGTTTTCTTACGTGCATCAGCTGTGCAAAATGCCTCCTGACCATTACAAGGCAGCTGCTAAGCCTGGTCCTTGCAAATCCCCTCTAAACATTAGCCAGGCTTTCAGCCCAACTTTTCCTTGCCTTTCTCTGACTTTCAGTTCTTTAGTAATTTGCTGAGCAGAGGCCACTGCCTGTCACATTGTTCGATACTAACTGCTTCATAAACTCCAGTTATCTGTCTGCATTCATCCATCACTGTTTTTGTGTTTAGATTGTGTTTTACTTTGGGCAGGAATGTTTATGGATAGCAGTGAGCATGGTGGGACCCTGCCCTCATGATTTGTTTTCATTGTAAAGGTAACATTAAGCCACACTTTTCCTTTCTTGGCTGGAAGATTTGTATATATATGTATAGAAGTTGCCGTAGCTCTGTCCAGGATCAGGACCAAGATTGTCAGAGGTGTTACTGTGCTCTGAATTTGCCTCTTTCTCTCTGGTCTTCTTTGTTGCCACTTCTGAAGGGAGAAGGGTGAATAACAAATTGTTATGGGACCTATATACAAAAAGCATTCTGAGTCATGTTTATTGCATGATCTATGGGATAAAAGGTTAATTAAAATATTGACTTTTCAACAGTATTTCAGATATGCCAAGAATTTAATATATTGTAATTTTGATTGATTATTAGATTTAATTTTCCAGACTGATGTCTGTAAGATCATAAAGATGAACTTTTATGTGTTGAGTGGGTTTCAGTTTTGTAAGCCTAGTGAGAGCTACCAGATTTATATAATGTAATCTTTAGTCATCATCTCCCCTTGAGGCTTTTTATTTTCCTTCTGTTTTTACAGGATCTAAAAGATACTCCTCACTATCGAATTCTCATTAACAAAGCATATGGATTTGGCAAATTTACAGCTTATGTTCCTGAGGAGAGATAACAATTATTATGGGATTAGAGGTGGTATTTATTTTTTCTTCATTTGCAACTTGTTTGTTACCCTGTATGTTTAAAAGCTGGCTGATCTTTGGCTTAATAGATACCATCTATTTTGCAAAGTTAGTGAAAACTAGTAAAGAAAGCAGATAAATTACTGCTGTACTTTCAAGTATTTGTTTTTGAAAGGTGATAAATTGCCAAACCCAGGTAGTATCTACTTCAGTTTCCAACTGCCTAGTTTTGTATTTTAGCAACTTGACTTCTGTACTGGCTTTTAGAGTCGTGGAGGTGTTTTTTTTTTTAGGATTTCACTGACCTATCTAAATTGGAGAAGTAATTTAATCTCTTTCTACTGGATCTAGCAAAGCACAGTAGTTTCTCAATTCCACTCTGAAAAATCTGCATTTCAAACAGCTCCTACTCACCTGCTGTCCAGATTGAATGATGTCTCCCAACCTAAAAAGGTTGAACCAGGTGACCCTTGAGGTCCCTTCCAACCTGGCATTCTATGATTTTACGATTCTTAACTGCAAAACTCTTGGGGAGCCAAAAATTCTGGTTTTTGTATCACGGTCTTGGTAGCTTTTGATTTTCAGCCTATGCAAGGTACATGATTCTTAAAGTAGTCAGACACTGCTCCAGCAAATGGCCTTGAGGTGTGCCCACCACACACCTTTTTGCAAGGAAGCCAGTGCTGCTGTGAATGCCTTCTTTTACACTGTGGATAGTGGAAGTGCTCGTCTTTTAAATAACAGCAAGTAGCTCAACCACTGATCTAAGGGGAGATACTTGATCTGGTCAAACAGAGGAGGTTACCAAAGGAATTCTGTAAGGCTGACCTGAAGACTCTCCATGGCTCTCTTTAAACTGTGCTACCGCGCATCAAGGACCCCCCTCAATCAATGGAGCCCAACAGTGTAGCACCTTTACCTCTCTTATCTGGGAGAAGCCTTAGCTCAAGTCCTTGTTTTTGTTTTAGGCACTGATTGTAATATAAAATGTGCTAATATGCCTTAACTTAGTAGCAGGAGTGATGCTATCTCAGACAAGTGTCACAAGGATTTAAAACTGGGTTCTGACCACTTGTGTCTAAAAATGCACCTTGCATTATGTTAGTCAGCTGGCTACCTTTGGTTACCTTTATAGTCCATGGGGAGAAACAGATATCTTACCTTAAACATTTACCTTTTGTAAACTAGCCTTTAAGATACAAGATTGTTTTATTCACCTGCATGACAGGCTAATTCTGCCCACAGATTATTATAAGATCTGATGGTAACAAGCTCATAAAATCAGGTATTTGAAATTTGTCTAGTTGAGATTAATTATAAGTGGTTGAGTCATGCCTATACCTCAAGTTCAAAAGCTCTGTGGATTGTCCTGACTCAGCCTTTCCTGCTACCTGAGGGGCAGAGTAAGTTCCTGAAGAGTTGAGACTGATGAGAAAATGCTTAGACTTGTCCTAACCCTTTCCCAGTTAACAGTTCTAACTTGCTTACTGTGGCTTTCTTCATCATGACAAGGCATGTAACCTGGATTGCCCTTTGTGGGTTTGTGTCTCCAAGTTGGACACTGTGGTACCTAAGGCCATCAAGTTGCTGTTGTCACCATTTCCCTGGCTGCTGCTTTACTGTTCCTGCTGCCTGATTGAACCATGTAACTGATCCAGCTGAAAAAAAACCCCAAACAAATAGCTCTACTGGCAACCAGTAAGTGGCAACTACTTCAATAAGAAATACTGCTGATTTTAAAACAGCACTGCCGGGGTATAACTAGCACATATCTCATGAGACATGTTCAGTGTTTGTAGAGTGCTTTGGCAGTTTGAGAAAGCTACAGTTCTGAGGACATAAATTAGGCTAAGGCACATGGAAAAATCCCACTGGAAGTTATCTAACTTCAATGATTATTTTATGGATCAGTTTGTATTTATTACTAATTCTGGTGCTTATTCAACTTGAAATATTTTCCTAGGTACCTCACCCTGATATAAAAGCCTGTTTCAGTGGATATGATGGATCGAAGTACATTATGCAGCCATACTTGAAAAAAAAATCTGTCCTCGTGACCAAAGTACTTATGTGTTTGTAGATGTAATGAACGTCCAGACAACAGATTTCCTTCTGAAACTTGAACAAGTAGAGACCAGGATCAAACTCATGTACATTTTTTCCTAGGACAAAATAAAACTTTCCTAAGCATGTCTTCTGTTGCATGTTCAGTTTTCTGTGATTCAGGACACAAATTATTTTTCTTCCAGGTTTAAACATAGTCCAATTTCAGCTAGAAGTACAAAGGTTTTGCCCATCAAATATCCTGCCCCTTTACAGGGTGCGGAGGAAGAAACTAAACAGTTAAAAAAACATTCTTTCAGAATCCATTGTAACCATAATTTTAGGGGATAGAGCTGAATAAAGGCCAAGAGGAACCAAAGTATTTCAGGGGAGGGCTGCATTAAGTAACCCCTGCAAGACTTTTGACTGCTTTCTATACAAAAGCATGTATTGTGCTGCTTTCAAATGGTATATGCAAAGGAGGAGTTAATCTACTCACCTGGACAAATGATGTTAAGAAACCTCCTACTTTGGCTCACTATGCAAACCTCATTCTTAATAATACTCTTTTAACTCTACCAGCTATTGTAAGAATAAAGTAGAAAACAACAACAAAAAACTAAACAACAATAAAAAAGTTTTATTAAGAAAATGTGTAGTATTTGAAATTTTCTAGTGCAACTTGTTTCTTCTGTTTTCTTTTCCCTTAATCTCAAACACAGCAAACACTCTACAAGAAGCGTAAACAGTAGCATTCTGGATTCTTTCCTGCAGAGTCAGTGGATCTGGGGAGTTCAATACATGACTGTCTATGTGGCCTCCCCATTCTTTTGTTTCTTCTTCTTTTATTAGTAAAGGTTTTCCCAAGGACTGGCCAAAGAGTCGACAGACTTCCTGAGCTTTCCGACGCGTGTTTCCCACAGCTGCAACGCAGACTTGACGGCTGAGAGGCAGAAAAAACGGCACAGTAACAAGCAGGGCCAACTGATGCACAAGAATTCCTGCCAATAATTTCTTTTTTTTTAATGTCTCAGCTTCTGTAACTGCATAAATGTAAGGCACATCACCTTCCCCAGCTTCTGGGTACTAGTTTAGGATTTAGAGGGAGGAGATGTGAGCATCCTCATCAGCTCTGATGAAGCATTTCTCACACTTGCATGCTGTAGGCATCCATGGTGGTGGTGCAGAGCAAGAGCTCAGCCCTTGCTCCAGGCACTCAGGTGACACAGCTATAGGGTGTGCTAGGACCTATTTAACCTCACTGGTCTGATCTCCAGATTCTTGTGTAGATACCTTTGAGATACACTGCTGACATCTCCAGAACCATTAGCAGCAGCTAGCTGAGCACTTCTTGGATCAGGCATGAATCTGTTCTTTAAAGAAGGCAAAACCCCAATGAAGATTAAACTTCCTTCTGGCTCCCCAGTGTCAATGGGAAAAGCAGGATTTTGAATAGTTAACACTTAAAAAACCAAGACCATGAGCTTCACGTTTTGATGCTGAGCAAGCACTGGGCATGGTTCTTTGCAGATCATGTCAGCAGCTAAGAGTAACAGGAATTGACATAGATACTTAGATGTATCTATGACTGGTAACACAGTTGTACCTTCATGAATGAATACAGATTAAATCTACACTTGCTGATGTAACCAAAGTCAAATTCTGTTGACCTCATATTCACAGTAAATTACACTTCCAATGGAAATCAGTTGGAAAAATGTTTTTATTAACTCTGCTTTTGCACAGGGACACAGTAGAAAGAACAAGCTGTATCTTGTAGGCTGAATTAATTTGTAAGTTTATTTAAAACAAATACTGCAATCTTTGAACATAAATTTTAATAGGTATGAAGGAAACTCTCTGGTCCCTTCACAAACAGTACAGATTACGTATTCACATTAACTGTTACCTGAGGCTGTAAAATGTGTGGCACAAGCCAGAACTTACCGAAGGGTGTCTAAGGCCTCTGGTGTATGGTAGAAATGAGGTGGACAGATGGTAACGGAGGTTCCTAACTTTTCAATGAGCAGATTGCAAACGTTCTGCATTTTTCCAAAATCACTGAAAATCATACAGACCTGGGAGTGAACACAGACATGACACAAGTAATTTTTTTTCATTTTTTCCGTGTGATTCAACACTTGTATTTAAATTTGTGTAAAGCCATACATGTACAAACTAACTAAACATAATACTCCTGTATATAACTCGCAACATTTATTTACTTGGAATGCTTTTATATAGCCCTAGAAACTATCATTAAGTTTGCAACAGAAAGAAATTCATAAAATGGTTTAAAATTGAGGATTAAGAAATGCTCTTTTGTGAGGAAGTACAGCACTTTTGATACGTAGACAATCTGGAGAATGAATGTGCTTTGGGACACATGACTAGATGCATCCTGCTTCTTCCCTTTTTACATTACTAGATGTTAATTATGCAGAAGCCCAAGCAAAATGATGTGGAAATCATTGTGCAGGAAGGAAAATTACATTGTAATTCCAAGCACTAGGTTCAAGAAACCTAAACTATGAGATTAAACTAAGCCCAGCCCAGTCCAGTGGGCTCAAAACCATGTGTTGGCTGAACAGACTCACTCCAATGCCTACAGAGAACTGGGCACTTCAGACTTGGATTAAAAGCAATTTGAACATGTATCTGTCAGCAGCTTTGGCAGTAAGAAACATTAAATGCACATGCATCAGGAATTCAGGTGCTTTCTCAAGTGCTACTAAGCAGGCATCGCTATTAGCCCTGGCTCCAGAGTCCTACAGCCCTTCTTTGTGGGGATGTCCCAGCCAGGTGGTGGCTTTGCAGGCAGGAGCCTGCAGCAGTGAAGCAATGATGCTGAGCTGCTACAGCATTCAGGAATCAGAAATCCTGGGTTCCAAACTCTTTTTTTAGGAGAACTAAACCCTTAACCTCACTTGCCAATACAGCACTCTCACCACCAACTCAGGCCCCCCTTCCCTCTTATCCCTCCCTGACTCCTTTCTTTCTGCACAGTAACAGCTTCAACAAGAGGGCAAGAAAAAAAAGCTGTATTAAAGAAAATTCCACTGCCAACCCCTGTGATGTACAGTCACCCCCTGGGACTGCTGCATAAACTGCAGCAGTCTATCCCAGGAAGGCACATGGTACAGAAATCCAAGCTTATGGCACATCAGCTGCACTGTGGTAGCTTCCTGTGTGCACACCACAGATTTACCTTGTGGAAAATGAGATAATTCAAGGAAGCTGACTCTCTCAGTGAGAGAGGAGGGGACTACTTCATATACAGGGTAAGGTAAAAAATGACTATGGAAAATTACCACAAAGTAATGAAAACACACATCCTGTTACCCTTGGTAGCCTCTTGGTACAGTACATGTACCTCATCTTGGCTTGAATCCTTGCACTGGCTCAACAGCTCTTCATACATGGGAGTCAAAACTGGGCTTAGGGCCTTAAATACTGACCAAGATGGAGCAGCAGGGCAATCCCACCTCCTACAAGGACAAAAGGTCATGCTTTTTGTTGTGCAAAACTGCACCAAGTCTGCACCCTCATCTCAGCTGTGCATCTGTAACTTGGGGCTTGGAACAGTTTGGGGAAGGTGCAGTACCAATTTGGGCCAAGACTGAAGATGAGACTAAACGCAGATTTCTTCCTTCGGTGGGTGTTCTTGCCGTGTACAAAAAGCATACACCCTCTTGTGCTGTTTTGCCAGAAAACTGTCATACTGGCCTTTTGTGGAAAGTTGAAAGTCTCACTGTGAGGACTGTGCTAGTGTCTTCCAGGTTGCTATCAGTGTTTACAAGATTAGTTCCCTCAACGGGAAGAAATAAAACAATGATCTAACAAAAGAACTGTGGGTCTTAAGAAAGAGATAAACTACTCAGAGTGGTGCAGCTCTGGGCACTCAGGTGCACTCAGGGGCAGAAAACAACTAAGCCATAACTGTAAATTTTTGTTGGGTTTCCCCCCTAAAAATCACAGTTTTCATTTAGAGCTAGATCCAATTCCATTTAGGGAGGATACCTGAGCACTAAAATGGAAAGCAGCGTTTCAATTTATTCAATTATAACTAAAGTTAAAAACTGAAAAAGTAATACAAAGGTATGCAAAGCCATGTAGACATTGCAAAATTGGGTAAAGCTGTAAAGGACAAGAAGTTATGGTTTATCAGGAGGCAAGTATATTATGAAATGCACAGACCCAACATAATCTTCATCCCATTAGATTCTCATGCAATAAATGAACTATTACAATTAAGATATTATAGAACTTTGTGATCTCATGCACAACTTCATCCTTCTGCATATTTGCCTTTGTTATAGCATGAATTAAAATGTATCTCCTTACAGTTGAAAGAGTATCTTGAATTCTTAATTACACCTTAGAACAGCTATTTGTCTGGGAATTTCTTCAGTCTTTTAAAAACTCTTAATTAGACAAATGGTAAAAAGAATTTTTAGAATGAAAGAATGCATTACTTCCATGATTCTACGTGTAACACAATGGCAAAGTCTTTAGTAAAGAAGTGAGTGGAAGCTAATTTTAAATTCATTTATATTGTTAAAGTATGCCAACTCATTGGTCAATGGAACTTAATTGGTTTATGAAGTTGCACTAATGAAACCAGTATGTATATAAAGGGAGAAGCAAGATCTCTGCATAAAGAGTGAACACACTGTTGCTTCAGTGTAGAGAGCAGCCAAAACAGCAGCACCATGGTGAGATGTTTCAAGTTCTGACACCCAAGTCCAAGGCAACCATACAACCTTGGAACAGCAACTACAGCTGGTCCAAGCTGCCTGCAGAGGAACACTAAACCCGTGTAACTAGCTCTCCACCTTTGTTGGATAAAAATCATTAGCAGAAGGGAGACAATTGGTTTAGTTACTACCTGAAGACTGATGTTGTCTGTAGCCTAAAAAGTAACTCCATACAATTTTATTAATTTTTAAGTACAGCTCATCTAAAACACAATGTGATTTAACCTTTCATGATGGTAGGTGTCTACACTATGAGGTTAAAATAATTCAGATAATGACAAAGGTGCATACCATTTAAGACTCATTCTAAATTCCAAATTCTGTTTTATTTCTGTATTTATTGCTGTTATTTAGATGTGAATATGCCTTAAGGCAAGCAAACTAAAGAGACTGAAACCTGTTTTAGGGGATTGCAAATGACAGCTCTGTAAAACAACTATCATTTTATTTCAGGCTTCCAGGTTTACTTCATAAGAATCTGTACATTTCCTGGGTAGTGATTAAAGTTTGATGCTCTAAAAAGATCCACTGACTGAAAACACATCATTTCCCTCAGTCAATGTTTCCAGCACAGAATTTACTTCTTACTGTGGCATGAACATGCAAAAATTACTCCCTCAAGCTGCTTCTGAAGTAAATGGGATTATTCCCATAATATTTAGCTTTAACACAGCACTTTTTGTTACCTACAGAATTACCTAGGAAACAATTAGTTTTGCTTTGGAAGCTGATGGCAGAGTCACACAGAACAGACCAAAGTCTAGGTGCTGCTTATCTGTGGCTTAAACAGATCTAGATTAGGGCTGCCACACGACTGTTGTCCCCCATCCACTTTTGTCCTCTGTCTTGCATTGTCTCCAGTTCAGGGAGCTAAAACAATGGAAAAAATAATAATCTAGAAAAATAAAGTAATAAACTGGAACAGCTTTCTGAACTCACCTATCACCTGACTACCTAAGTACAACTTCTTGCAAGAATCAGAGGGCATGTAGAGCTGTGGATGAAGGGGGTGAAGGACAGCGCAGAATTGTGGGTTTGCTCACTTGGCCAGAGAGTGACAACTGTAGAACCCCAGAACCAAATACTTCCTTCTGTAGCATCATGTAGGATTTTAAAACCACACATTAATCTCAGAAGAAAATAGTTATTTCTATATTACAGTAGCAGAAAATGAGTTCTGCACACAACAGAAGACTGAAGGTGAGCTCTGCTTTAAGCTGCACTCCTTCCATAGTTTCTTTGGCCTATTCTGGTATGAGGAAAGACAACCTGCAAATTTTCATTGGTCCTTGCTTATTACTGGCACTTATTATTATTTTAAAATTATTATTATTAGCACTTACTATTTTTTATTATTATTTTGTTGTTGTTATGTTGAATACATACCTCTGCTTCCATTTGGTAAGTGTTTTCTACTCTACTAAAATCCTCCATTATAGTAATATTTTCTTCCTAAAATAAAGTATAAGAATATAATCTTAAAAGACATAAATTAAGCATTTGTTGGAAATGTATATACATTGTGTCCTGTACAAGTTGAACTGTTTTGGCTTATCATTTATGACTTATCAACAGAAATGTGGAATTTTCTGTGCAAATCTCTTCAGTTAAAAACTAGCTGGATGTTAAGACTTCTTGACATTATTTAAACTAAATTATACAGTAGCTCTATAATGTAATTTTGCTGCTACTCATTTGAAGAGAACAAGAAGCTGTGTATATCAGTGTGTAACTGTAAATTCACCTGGTTAAAAAAACAAGAAGCTTCAATTGTTTTCTGAAAGTTAGTATGTGAAAAGTGCATTTCGGGCCCCTATTTTAACAGTATATTTAACAGATATTTTTACAGTAGCAGTTTGTATCAAGGTGATCTGAACAGTGACTGAGCACTGGTTGTTCTGGCAGAATGGCAACCCTTAAAAGAGGCTATGCCACCACTGACACTTTCACATTAACAGCACCTATATTATTCAACATAATGGCTGCACAGACCACTAGCAAAGCCTGTAAGACTGATAAGATACTGAACTCAGTTACAGAGTAACTCCAATTACACCTGAATATTTGACCAACCTGCTAGTGGTCTAACAATCCCCTTTCTTTTACCCATTTTGCTCTTTAGTAAAGTTTGGGGGAACAATTTATTGTCAAATTACTAGAACACAAAACCCCCTGCAGTTTACAATTCAACTGTAAATATAACTTTGCATTTAATACCCAGGAGCCAGAAGAGAGCAGATAATAAGCCTTCCAATTACTGAAAAAGTTTTACTTAGGAAAAGAGTATTTGCTTTCAGTGGTGACACATTTCAAAAGATGCTTTGTGTCAGATTATTTCCTACAGAGACTCACATTTCAAAGTTTATCATGTATCATGCATGCATAAATTTATAAAAATGAAATGAATAATAAAAAGCATTTTCTTTTTCAAATGTCCTATGTAAATTAGATCCATAATTACAATTGCACAGCAGCCTATAAGAAACACATTTTTAAATTTCAGTTTTATGATTGAATTGCAGTGCTCAAATACAAGCACAACAGTCATATTTTTTGATAATCTCTTCTTGTAAGGGCAAGGACCAGGGCCAGTTAGTCATTAAAAACTCTGTTTCCCCTTTTGCAGTCATAGGTTTGAGCTACTTTGGCAGCCTGGCTGGCTGTGGTTTGCTAAAGAGAGATCAAGTCAGCCCAGCACCACCAACTCATTTCATTTACAAAAGGGAGCTAATCTTATGATTTATGATAGAATCAAAATACAACTGACCAGAAAGATATTTTCTAGAGCTCTTACATATCTTATGGAAATAACCACACAGAAAAGCTTTCTTCTACAACTCATATTTTACAGAAATAACTATGCTGCAATAAGACTTCAAAGTAAACACAGAAAAAGTGCGTTTGTTTTCCCTTGTCCCCCCTCCTGAATCCTTCTACAAGTTAAGTTCTCCG
>NW_009952048.1:2341994-2345782 GCF_000747805.2 Chaetura pelagica
AACGGAGTCGTCTCTTCTCATTCGGCTTTGCCCTCCAGGAGGTTCCCGTGCCTTTCAGGACACTGCCATCCCGTGGCTCCAGGCGCTAGTGCAGGATCAACGCAACCGGAGGGACAGATCATTTTGTGCCACCCACTAGAACATTTCCCTCACAGCTAAATTTTCTCCCACCAGACCTGACAGTAGCTGTCTGCGTTGTTAAGAAATAAATGGCGGAAATAACTGCTGAAGTCACAACGTTGTTCTGGTTTGGGAGCGTGTTTGGATATAGAGACAGAAACGCCAGGTAGGGGATGAGAATTTTACACCGGAATTCAGGCTTCGATTACATCAAAAGCAAAAGGTTTTTCTTCTCACTGCTCCTGTCTACTGTTTTGTATTTTGGCTGAGGAACTATCCATTTGATTGCACTAGCCAGAGGAGAAGTAGTTTTCACTGTGACTTAGGGCAAGCTCCACTTCTGAAGTGTCAGGTGTTCTGGACTTCTGGAGTAACTTTATTTTTTAAACCTCTGGGCCAAGAATCACAGTAGGAAAACTAAATGAATACAACATAATTGTTATGACATTGCTCAATTACCCCAGAAGCCATTGAACAATTCTCAACAGAATCACACTTGCATTCTGCTGATGTAGCCACCTCTCTGTACCAGCCATAAACCATCAGTGCTGCAGGAACTCTGAAAACTAAAAAGAAAGTCAATATCCCACTGAGCTTATAACACCAAGTCTAGAGCTGTGTCTTGCTTTGTATTTTCCTTTTTTTCAAGATAACAAAATCTTACATAGCCCTTCCTCCTACCTATCTGCAAAGTTATAAATTAAAACATCTGAGACACCTGGAAATATCTCTTAAAATACACTTGTACAATTGCATTAATCTATCCAATATAACTTTACATTATGAAAAAGGAAGATATTTAAAAAGAGTTAGCTCCTTCCACCTGAACACAGAAGTTTTCTTCTTAGTACTAAAGAGAGATTCCTGATGTATGTTTGTATCTCCTAACAGTCCAACCATCCCTGGACAATTAGGGATGATGAGCACCTACAGCCAGCATGTACCCCAGCTGAGCATCTGGCACCTGTGCTCCAGCCTGTTTGGCATTGGACAGACACCGTAAAAATCTACAGTGAAGCAGTTTCTGCTGCTTCATGTATATTCAAGAAATGACAGAAGTATATGTAAGTTACTTTAAGAAAGGTAAAAAGCAGATTTGTACTCAGAAAATGTAAGGATTACTTTGGGGGTATTTCTTAAAGTCAGTGGTAAGTCTAAAAAAAGATGATGCCTTATGCAGGTTCTTATTCAAGGATATACTGAAATGGGAAAATTTGGTAACTGAGTAAACCTTCAAAATCTTTCTTTTTAACTGATGGTGTGGATGTGCATCCATAACTGTGAATCCTAAATAACAGATTAAATATAAAATTAGATTGCTAAAGTAAAAAAAACCATTACTTTGAGCAGCTGAGTAAGAAGAGATTGGTTTGCCCATTTATGTTACTTTCCCTGCAGCCTTCAAAGTAGATTCTGTGCTCTGCAGTGCTGCATATACTTACAGCCCTCTATAAATAAATGCTACTATGTGCATCTATTTCTGATTAAAATCCTGTGTAAATATATATGGAAATTAGGTGTTGCCCTCAGGCATCCTAACAGCTAAGCTGTTAATGCAAGCTGCTGCTACTGCAAAGGTTATGCACTCAGAGGTTATGATCTCACAGACCTCCTATGATAGCAACAAGACCTAAGGAAATTGTTATCTGGATTAATTAAAAATAAACATATAAAATGGCCAGCTGATTTCTAAAGAGGCCTTAGATAAGCTTACAACAACTGGAACCATATGGAGATTGTGAAGAGGTATTAATTTTACAGTATTCTGTAATGGTATTAACCACAAGTGATGTTAGCAAATGCAGTTAAGAACAAATCGCCAGCAGTGAGATTTGTTAGTAGAAAAGCTACAAGGCAGATAAAAGCTCCAGCAGTGGAGTGATTTAAAATTGGATAGAAAAAAGCACTAAAAATCATACCACAGGGAACTACTCTGAAAATAACCCCAAAATGCATCTTGTTTTTCTCAGAGTTCCCCAGAGCTAACACTTTGCTAATGCTGAGAAACCCACAACTCAAGCAGCATTTCACAATCCCTCAAGCAGGAAGAACTGACATTTCCATTCTCCAACTCGTGGCATCTCTGAAACAGCAAAAGATGACTGTGAAATTATCAGAACTATAATAAGACACAGAATGCTCTCATGTAAAAACAGTCCACTTTCCACCTGGTTTACCACCACTGCTGCTTACCTGCTCCTGTTACATTTCTGAATCTGACTGCATGCACCCAAATATAACCATTTGTTTGTCCTGGTCATACTTCATTTTGAAATGACTTTTTGCTAGTCTGGAGTAGTGTGCAGAGACCCTCTAAAGCCTTCACACTTATTTAACAACCTGCTATCTGCTATAGGTTGAGTGCTCCCTGCTATCCTAATTCAACCAGGCTCCTGTCAAAACGGGAGGTCTGTTATTCAGATTCACCATAGGGTAAATATCTCCAAATATCTTTTCTAATATACCCACATTCTGAAGAGCTATCTAATTGCAGCCAGGATGAAAATACCCCATGATCTGCTAGCTCACCATGGTGGTGGGCACAAAGCTTATCTTGTTCTCTTCTAATAAAGATGAATGCATGGTAAGTTGCCATGTTTTCTCCCATTTGTCTTCAAATCCACTAGACTTTAAAGTCCTATTAACTGACTTACTAGAAACTGAAGGCATTCAACCTGTAATCCCATAAAAATGCGTTGTTTCAGTGGAATTCCCATGACAGACACACCCAGCTGTGTGCAGGGGAAAAACGAAGGGAGCAGGATCACACACCAAGCCAACAGCAGCCTCCACTTCTCCCTGCCATCTCGTCCCACACCTGCAACATGACCTTTTCCTAAGTCAGGGGTTAAGGGATCTTTTTTATTGTCTTCTTTATTCCTGAACAACGCTTTATTTACCTACTGCACAAAAAAAAAGAAGCAGCACCACTATCGGTTTTAAAAGAAAACAGTCAATCCTATTCTTTTTGAAAAAAAGAAAAGTTGGAGCCAGCACTTCTCCTCAAATGCAGCCTTTGAGAGGTGGGCATGTGATTGCACTGTAAGCACATGGCTGTGAGGCCGAGTATCTTGCTCTCCTACTTTGCACTTCCTAGTACTGAATTCCACTGTAACATCATGCAGTATCAGGAAACCCTTCTGCAACTCTTTCCTTTTCACTACCTGGAACACTTAGGTGTTGATCACAGTCTCTGTCACCCCTGCTCGGTTGTGAATACGCTCAAGAGGCACAAACTCCCTGGGGAACTTCAATAATAACTTTGAAAATCAACCACTTATTCCATCGAAGATCAGTTTTTTCAGACTCCTAGGTTTGGAACACTGTCTGAAACTGTTCTATAAATACCAAAAACATCAGCACCAGAACTGCTGGGATGGGTATCGCCCTTACAAAGCGCGGACAAAGCTCTGACAGCAAATCTATGCTTTTCTTATTGCAGTAATGTTACTTCCCGAGGCCAAAACTTATGGAAAAGGGACTTTCCGAGTCCACAAGGACCTCGTGTCACTTCGGCTGCCTGGAGCAGATATTCCTCCACACCTCTCTGCTTTCAGCGGACCAAGAAGAAGGAATGAAACAACACACAACTTGGCAGCACCCGTGCCCGAGCTGCGATGCCCGCATACCCGGCCCCCGCACACACGGCACCCGCACACCCAGCACCC
>NW_009952049.1:0-204 GCF_000747805.2 Chaetura pelagica
GGCTGTGGAGTCTCCTTCTCTGGAGGCTTCCCAAACCTGCCTGGCTGCATTCTTATATGGCCTGCCTTGGGTGATCCTGCTTTGGCAGAGGGGTTGGACTAGATGGTCTCTAGAGGTTGCTTCCAACCCCTATCATTCTATGATTCTTTGATTCTTACCCCATCCCAAAGACTCTCTCACTCTCTTTGCCTCCTTCTCTTTCCC
>NW_009952050.1:0-275 GCF_000747805.2 Chaetura pelagica
AAAAAAAAAACAAACCCCAAACCCTGAAGGTTCTGTATGAGAAAACGTTTGCTGCAACGCATCAGTCAGGGCTGTGCCGGGAGGGCTCTGGGTTCTCCTTCGGCAAGAAAACGAGGCCACTCCAGCTAGAAACGTAGCCAGCTGTGGTGCAGGAGCCCAAGACAATTTAAAGCAAAGAGAATTTAACTATTACAGCAGCCATACGTTATTTTTTTTTCTGAGTTTGGGAAGGAAGAACCTGCTGGCATGGTGTACACTGCTGAGAGACCTGGGGC
>NW_009952051.1:0-3006 GCF_000747805.2 Chaetura pelagica
CTGAAAAAGGATGTTCAATGTTCCTCTTGTATGATCCACAGCTGGGATATAAGGTTGTTTTCAAAGAGAACTTTGGGGTTATGTACATGAAAATATGGCAATACTAGAAGAAAAGAATGTGTCGGTCTTTGCAATCTGAACATAAATTAGGGATTAGATTCCTTTAAGTTTTCACAAGTTTTTGTATCTATAGGTTTGTCTGAATGTCAGCATATTGGAACAGAGCCTATTAACTGATTTTATTATATTTTAATCAGTCTCCGTAATGAGAGAACAACACAGCTGGATTCATTTTATAATACAACCTCAAAATACTTGGTCATGAGTTGGCTACCATAAATAATACCTAGCTGTTCAACTTACAGATATATCACTTCATATTAAAAGCTCTATCAAGAATATCTGATGATAACAGCAAGAAAATCTCCAAAAGGAGGAAGTTTTGGGTTTGTTTCACTTTTTAAACACAAGATTTTGTTGGCTCCTGCATATTTAAACTTGAATAACAGTTCTGACCTGGTGCAATTGGCAATTTGCAAGAATAGAAGCATTTCCAACCTCTGGATGCAAGTCATGGAGGGCCAAAGCAACCCCTCAACTCAGAGCTGATGGGGAGGGAGATACATTGAAGCACTAATAAGAAAGAGCCCAGCATTTTGCAGGAGCTGGATATTTATATGCTCCTTAAAGTCTGCTCAGCACATCTGTGTCCTCATTTCATTCATGAGAACTGCATATGGATGTGTCAATCCAGACAGTTTTTTTCCTCTGGAGTATGCAAAATGCTGGTAAGCTCTCCAGATGGACTGGTCTCTTCCTGAGACCTCTCCTGATGCCTGCTCCTTACTGAGGGCAGAAACAAAGAATAAAGTCAGCAAGAACAGTTCTCTTCTCAGCCTTTAAGGCTGATCTGATTTCTAATGTCACTCAGAAGCTGAAAGAAGTTGATGAAGATATAGATGTTTTTTAATGTAAAGAAAAGTAATGTGAGTTGATGTATATTCATGTAGCAAATGGTTCAAAACTCCAAGCTGATCTGAAACTTGCTTTTTGGAACAGTATTTTTAGTACACATTCAGTCTAATTCTGCCTTCCTGCCTGTGTTTCAGACTTGAAACACTGTTCGTACCACCAGAACTTACATGGGACAAATCAGTGCAAAGTAAATGGCACATCAGACCCATGATTGATATCTAAAGGGTATTTTTATTATTTTGCATTTGTTCAGTACACAAAAACCTCAATTTTCTCTAGGCATTCTCACATTAGAAAAGCAGACTTCAATTTCAATTAAATATGCATTATTTCCTCTCCTCAAAGCATCTAATTTTATTTATTATCCTTTTTTTTTTTTTTTTAATTTATCTTTCAAATATTTCTGTGTGAGCCTTTTTAAAGGAGGAGGGTTTCATCATTCATCTAGGTCTAACAGGGATATTTTGATTTCTGATGGCACGAACATGAGATTTGACGGAGACTCATTTAGATGGATTCAGTCAAATGACTAATTAATGTGACATCAACACAGCCTTGGAAAATGTATGAAACATAATTGTTCCTGTCAACTCGTGACAGTCTCATTCACTGCTCCAAGCTGAGGTTATCAAGGCCCTTGTTTTGTTTGGTTTTTAGCACATCATCTTTCCTAGTCCAAGATTTCTTTCACTGTAAAATGTAGATCAAACTTACCCAGAGTTTTCTGTCAGGGCTGCATTATTTTATACAATTTTCCACTGAAAAACTGCACTTGCAGTGTTTGCAAAAAGGAAAATAACTCCAGGTTTCTCAGTTGTTTCTTACTGCTTCAATTTAATTTGGACTTTACATGCATTTTTATTTTTTTTTTAAGAGGAAAGAAATGAAATAGAAATCAAATTCTTGCTCCCATATCCTCTTTTGGGAGTCTGGGGTTTACATTTTTCTGTGAAAAAATAAAAAAGAAATAGTCCTGTGATTAATAAAATACTGTCCTCCAGTGATTTTTTTCTGGTTGAGTAAGTAAAGCAACATCAGTTCTTTACACAACAACAGAGGAAATGCAATCTATGCAAATCACTTAGAACAAAATCACAGAAGAAGACAATAATGTAATTACAGCTCAACAGCTGCCATTCCCCAATTATTGCATAATTACAGTAGCTCTAGACACGGAAGCTGAAGTCACTGCTTTGATTTTGTACAGACTGTATTTTAATGTTCATGCAACCAGATGAAGTACAGCAAGTTTCAGGAATGACCTGAAACATCATTCTTTCCTGTTATCAGTCTTGCTTCTGCCATCCCACCAAGACTAACCCACTCTCTGACTGAGACAGATGTTTCTAGAGCTCTGAATTAATGTAATGAATTGCATTTTCTCATGCACTAGTGCTGTTAGGAAATCAAACCTCAATGGAGAGGTTGCCAAAAGTGCTCATTACTGAGTAGTAAATGTGTCTAGACTGCTAATGATACCACCATCTTCTCTTCTGTAGGTACCCCTACAATTTGTGTCACTGTCTGGGCAGTGCTGAGACTTCACTTTGATGATACTGGGTAGGTATCTGCATGGGAAACCTTGCCACATGCTTCAGCACAATGGCAAGGGTGAAACAGAAATACAGAGATCTGAGGCCATGACTCATTTCTCCTTCCATTTCTGACCTTGATTTGTGTCTGCAAGTAGTTTAGGTCCAGTGTTCAATCTAGTGTGCTGTGTTGTTCAGCTGCATAAATAACCATAGACTGAAGAGAAAATTTAAAGGTCCCTTCCAACCCAAACTATTTTATGATTCTGTGATGTTTTTGTCTCTATTGCAGTGATGAATTCATGAAAGAAGGATTAGACATCTACCCTGTAAATGCATTTAGTGGAGAGGGTTTTTTCTACACATCTAGTAGGGAAGTCGAGTAGAGGTGAGACAGAAATCCCCACCCTGTCTTCTGTGTGAAGAAAACCAAAACAAAACACAGAGGAAATGGAATAATTTCTGAAGGAATTCAAGATGGTAGATTCCATCCAAATGG
>NW_009952051.1:3054-53693 GCF_000747805.2 Chaetura pelagica
ACCAGAAAGAAAGGCTGGTCCCAGGGATGGCCCTGCACATCCTGCTAGTCAGAGATTGACTGGGCTCAGAGAGTAGCACACGTAGCTGGCAGGAGTGGACATGGATGTACACCCTGAAAATGTAAACTTAGAAATGTTTTGGTTTGGATTGGGTTGATTTGGTTTGTTTGGGTTGGGCTGATTTTGGCTGATTTGTTTGTTTTGTTGGGTTTTCGGTTTTTTTGATACCTATGTTTGAAATCAGTGAAATGTTAGGAATAATGCTGGGAATGAGGGAGACTGAAATTGGACTAGAAGATCATTGTAGGTCCCTTCCAACTGAAATAGTTCTGTTCTGTTCCTTTCTGTTCCATTGCACTCCAGAATTTTGAAAATCCAGCAATGATCCTTTGAAAACCCTGATCCGAGTGAAAGGTGTTACTACCCAACTCCTATTTCTGAGACACTTAAGCTTATGTTTTAATTTCACCTTATACTAGAGGTACCTGGATCCAAAATTTGCACAAGCCTCATGATTCTCTCAGGTTTCCTTCATCCTTGTTCTTTCATGCTCTTTTTGGAAAGCACATAAAACCCTTCCTCCACTGGGAATGCAAGTGCCATGACCCAGTGTTCTATTTTGACATTAGGACAAATTAAATTGTTTCTTTCCATGCCAAATGAACCAGAAACCCCTGTTGTGCCATTATTATGATTACAACACTGTTCCTGAATGCATTAATTTCTCTTAGGAGTCCAAACAGTCTTTATATTTTGTGGGTAGAGGGAATGTTTTACAGAAGTAAAAAGAAGAAAAAGACAAAAAAAAAAAAAACACACCAAAAAACCCAACCCTTTCCTTTGTTTTTGCTAGACAAGCTACTTAGCATGCAATGCATTTAGAAAGGCTCTAGCTGAGTGTCTCAGTGGTTACTTTTTAAAAATCAGCAGGCATTGTTCTGGGGGTGGGCAAGCTGCCAGCATGAGCCTGAAAGCATTGCAGAAATTACTGAACTGGGAAACCACAGTGGCAAAGGAAAGGACTGAAATACAGACTCTGAGGTTGAGTTTCCTCCTGCTTCCTCCTTATAAAGCTGGCAGAGCTCTCTTGACTTCAGCTCCTGATGCACATCACTGTCAAGAGATGGGTTTGTGGGGAGAAATGGAACTGCCTGTTTATCCAGAGCTGTGCTACTGAGTTAAGTGGGATTACTCCAGATTATACACCAGAGATGTAACAGAGATCAGACTCTGGCCTTTTCAAGTGTAATTCACATCCTTACCCCATCCCACTGGCTCTTTTATCTTCATCCACCATGAAAAGGAGTCCTGCCTGGCTGACCTCCACTGTTAACAAGGCCTTTGAAAGAAACTAGGGAACCTGTTTATGTGGCACAGCTTGTTAGATGATACTACAGACTATTTTGTTGTGCAGTGTCACTGTTGTTTTTTTTTCCTTCTGGTCATGTTCAACTGAAGAGAAGATGTTTTTTCTTCCCACCACCTCCATTCTATAGATGTCACAGGGGCTCGACCAAAAAAAAAAAAAAAAAAAATCCTTGAAAAATCATAGAATCAGAATCACAGATTGGTTTGGGTTGGAAGGAACTTTAAAGATCATCTAGTTCCAACCCCCCTGCATGGGCAGGGACACCTCCCACCAGCCCTGGTGGCTCCAAGCCCCATCCAACCTGCCCTTCAACACTTCCAGGGATGGGGCAGCCACAGCTTCCCTGGGCAACCTGGGCCAGGGTCTCACCACCCTCACACTAAAGAATTTCTTCCTAATGTCTAAGCTAAATCTATCTTCTTCCATCTTAAAACCATTATCCCTTGCCATCTCACTACACACCCTGATTAAAAGCCCCTCCCCAGCTTTCCTGGAGCACCTTCAGGCACTGGAAGGTGCTCTAAGGTCTCCCTGGAGCCTTCTCTTCTCCAGGCTGAACAACCCCAACTCCAGAGCAGAGCTGCTCCAGCCCTCTGATCGTTGGTGTGACCCTTCTCTGGACTCACTTCAGGAGCTCCATGTCATTCTTATGTTGGGGGCTCCAGAACTGGAGCACAGTACCTTTGTGTGAGCTCGATCTAATTGATTCTCGACATCTTCAAGGTAGACATGAGCAACTGAGCTGGCTGGGGATACATCCTTCAAAGAGGAGAAACATTTGTAAGAAGAATCAGCATTTGGACGAGATAATGTATCTTCTCAAAGACACATTTTAAAATACCCTAACACCCACCAAGTGTCTATTTGTCCCAGGCAGAGTCTGAGATAATTAGCTGAGCTGTAGATGTCTTCAGTATGGTTAACTGGGACTAGAGCAGGTAATTTCTCATTTCTACACAGACAAATTGCTGGACATGGATGCCTGTTTGTACAGCCAGATTCATACTGAAGTTTGCCCATGTTCTTCCATCACTGGTCAACTCACTGAAGACTAGAGAATAGATATCTTGTGCATCTTAGAGAGGCTGAGCTCTCCAAATAGTGGGTCATTTTCAGCAGAGAGGATCTAATTTATAAATGCAAAGAGTTAAAAATGTAATTAGTGATTTTAGGTGCTTTTGGGGTTTTTTTTGTTATACAATTGTTGATAACTGAACACAGCCTGATTTCCAGACTGTGTGTGAGATGGGGTTCCCTTGGAACATCTGGCCCCTTTCAGATATTTTAGGTTGGCCATCCAAAGTGAAGTCACCCAGAAATGTTACTTTGCATTCAAAAATCTAAACTCTCAGTCCCATATATTGTGGGGGATCTTAAGTTTCTTTGCTTTGTAGATAGAAGAAAAAATAAGTCATTTTGAACACATTTTATATCTCATCTCTAAATCTCCTCTTCTCACCAGCTCTGCCACACACATCTTTATGGTTGGTTTTATGGGAACACAGTAAAATATTGCATAAAGAAGTTCCAGAAACATACCTAAAGCAAACACTACTCAGCTGCCTGGGATTTGTCTCACATGCACTATAATGATGGAATTTTAGCTCTGCCTCCTCACACTTAGCACACATACATAGATTTGTTTAGAGAGAAGATTTTCACTTATCTCCCAGCTGCTACCAGACTATCCTTTAAATGCCACAGAAGTTGCATGAAGCTCTCATTAGATCAGGAGTGGTTTATTCCTGTATGTTCTTTCAAATTGTTTCTTGGCATCTGATAAATGCACCATGACAACCACTGCTGGGATTTTGGGCTGTTGTCTCAGTGGGTGGGAAACCCTCCTACTCAGAACTGCAGGTACAAAGTAGACATTTTTCTGTTATTTGATGTTTTCCAGAGAGAACCATGAGGGGAAGAAAGCAGAGGCAAATAAAAGACATTTTTTAACTGACAGTCAGTTCTTAGTGACTTAAAATAATGTAGTGGGGGTGGTGTGGGAGAAGAAAAAAGATATTTCTTTCATTATGTTTTTTTTTCTAGCTTTAAAAATATATAGTAAAGTTAAGAAAAGCCCTCATATGCATATGGATCCTGTAATTATCTTGCTCTACAAATGAACATCCAAATGAATGTATATGGAATAAACCAGTAGAACCCTTTGGGGCATCTGGAGGAAGATTTTAAATACTGAAATGGAAATTACATTGTATTTATGATTTCTTACTTCCAACAGCTTAAAAAAAGAGCTGACCCAAACCAGTACTTAAACCTTCTTAGATGAATCTTTAGTCCTTGGTAGGACTTGCAGCTCAATAACTGGAAAACCATTCCTATATGTAAATATAACCAGTCTCTAGTACACCTCTGTGTACTTGATCTATGTAAGAATCCTCATGTCAGGTTCAGGAACCAACATTTTAACCTGTTTAACCTGAAAAAGAAGTGATTGAGACATCAAACTTTGTATTAACAATCTCTTATCCCTTCACGTATCCCTGTCTTTTTTTCCCTTCTGCTGAGTTTTTGGCTCAAAGGGATGATTGTAGGGTTGTGCTGTCAGTAGACACAGAAACACACATAAAGGCATTTTCCCAAATGGCCAAACAGTTTAGTAAGAGGCACCATGGAAATTGCCACAAAGATATTTATACTGCTTTCAGGTAACTTGGGTAAAAGAGTGTAAAAGAAATTTACAACAGGGTCAAACTAAAGAAATGGTATCTTTGCACTCAAATAAAATAATACAGTTACAAGTCAAACTTCCCACTCTCTGCCCTCTTAAAAATGGTTCTAAGTGTATTAACTTCCTTTTATCTTTATCTTTCTCATCCCTTCTCTTTTCTCACCCCATTCTTTCATCAATGACTGCAGCTGCTGGGACATGAATGACAACACTGCCTTGTGGTGGGTGATCAAGGGTCCTGTGGTTGGATCAATCATGGTAAGTAGCAGTTGGGGGAGTTGCTTCCTCAACAAGGTATCTAGGCTTCCTTTAGTTGATGAAGGTCTTGGATTTGATTCAAATTATGCTAGATACCCATGTATGGATGAGTAGGATGTTCTGTTTGGGAACAAATATGGGAATTTAGGAAATGAAATTGAGCCCCCAGACAGCCTGTTTAGTCTGAAAAGTCGTTTGTCTTACCACAAGCAAATGTTTTATTCTGGGCATGCTAAATTGCTCTCTATACTCCACTGACAGAATTAGCCAGGTCTTCATTGACTGTTGGAATTTAGATATCGAGCTCACAGCTAGCTCTCTTCATGTAGGTGTTTTCATGAGGTTTGGTCCTAAGCATTTGGGCAGTTAAAGTACAGGAACCTTCAAATACATTACAGGTAATTCAGCTAATAACACTGAAGGGTATTGAGATGGAGAGGGCCAATAATCCAGGGTGTTTGTGATATCAATGCATGTGAGCTCCCATACTTTAGAGATATATTCTATGAAAGAGCCCATTCTGGCTTTGGGGAATGAGTTTTACCCAGCTTCTGTTGAAGGTATTCAAGATTCAAATGACTAGCAAGGGACAATTGGGCTTCCTCATTCATACGTGGTCCTCAGATGAGATAGAAAATTCTTCTGAAAAAGCTGCTCACATGTAGTTTAAGTGATTTGTCTCCTAACAATAATAAAAGGCTGCATAAGGAACCAGCTAATACATCCCATTGCTTTCTTCTGGTATTGAAGCTATGGAGCTAGTGACAGCCAAATTGTAGCAGAAACATCAAAATAAACAGTAAAGATGCCCAGGGTGATATACAACTAAAAGACATAAATATGAATTTTAACATCTATTTTCCCCCCCCAAAAAAATAATAAATTCATCTCATCTGTCATCTCCTCTTGGACCAGATTCAGCCAAGTAGAGGGAAAGTGACAATACTGGGATTTTCAGGAAAGAGGAGACACTAAATAATGACTGAGAGATCCTGCTAAACTGAGAAGTGTCTTAGTTGAGAGGATGGGAGCTAAAGATATTTTACTGTTCAGAACTTTGCTCTCTGGTTTTGATGTGCAGGAACTTTATTCTTTGCACTGGTTGATAATGAAAAGTGTTGAAACATTTTTGTTCACATTTGTCTTATCTGGTGCTAGAGACTGAAGAAATTCTGCCTTACTTTAGCTACTGCAAGAAAAATTATTTTTGCCTGGAAAAGGGGCAATAAGACCCTTATAACTTTTCCTATTACCCCTGACCCTATAAAACTTCTAGACTGAAGTTTGGAGAAGAATAGGGCAATGGAGTCAGCAAGTCACTGGGAATGTCTCATTCTCATCCTTGAAAACCTGTATCACTATCATAATTTTTTCCTGTCTTTTTCCCCTAGATAAACTTTGTGCTTTTTATTGGCATAATTGTGATACTTGTGCAGAAACTCCAGTCGCCTGATATTGGGGGCAATGAATCCAGCATTTACTTGTAAGTACAAATAAAGCAGTAATCAATTTAGATTTCTAATATACACATAGGAAAAAAAGGACAAAGTCAAAAAGACACCTTGGCTGAATCAATTTGGTTTTCAAAAAGAGTCACAGGATCTATTTGGTTGACTTTTACTTTTTTTCTTTGAAATCCAAAAGCCACTGAAATGCAGATTCGTACCAGCTTTCACCTCTCTTGAATAGGTCAAGAAACTAAACATAAATACAAGATTTGAAAAACAAAACAAAACAAAACAACCCCCCAAAATGTCTTTACGGGTCAGTTATATGGAAATGAATATACTGACCAGGCATAAATATTATTCTTCTCATGGGACAGTCTATTGTGCTTCATACCTTCTAGGGCAGGGTCTAAAATTTTTTGAAAACAATAAGATTTGACAAAAAGATTTGGACTCAATTATATTTGAGGAAGATTCCCCCCAAATTGATTATGTTCATGTTTCTTATAAGTTTGAATTCTTTCCCCTTTAACCAAAGAATTCCCTCCTTTCACCTAGAATTGCTTCAGCATGCACAACAAATCTTAATTTTTTCCTTTAGAAGTTTTAAAACTTTGTGATACACATTTTTTTTTAAAACCAAACATCCTTTTTTTAGTTTCCATCTCATTAGAGGATAGAGGTTGGTCATTTGAGTTGATTGTCACTCCCATTTTGAGTGCATGCAGATAAAAATTCTAGAATAATTTTGAATTACTAGATTATGTGGCAGCACATCTGGTGTTTTCTTGGCTTTTCAGCCTAAACACCAAGCACATTTTCTTAGCATTTTTTAGTGAGATCTAGTGATTTCTATCACTCATGAACATAAGCAAGACTATTTGGTTTAGCACTGGATTCCTGGTGAAAAAAGGCAGGTCATGTAAGTCATAAATAAAAAGAAAGCTGTCAAGGTGAAGTAGAAGATCCTTATTTTGCAGTACCTTTTAAAAATAATCATCCAGTGATCAGTTTCACCCTAAGTAGTGATGTCATCCATCTAAATGACAAGTTTCAAGGGAAAATATGTCCTCCAGCTGCCTGCTTTTCTTCCCTTCTTTCCTATTGCCTTGTTAACATTTACACGAACTGGTAATGTTTTATGCATCACTTTTTGATGTCTGCAACCAGACATCTACTTATTGAAAGTATTGGCCTTCAAGCTTGCTCCAAGCTTTGTTTCCACAGACAAAAAAGGGACTTTAAGTTAATTTTGCAGGTGGATATATCTCAGAATTCAAACCCAGGAGAGAATGTAGTGGATAGGTTGACTGTATGCATGATTTGCCTAGGGCTTGCGTGAAGACTCCCCATGTAGGTGCTGCTGGGATGTCACCCACTGACTCTTAGGTTGCAATTAGCATCCAAAATGTGCAGAGCTAGTTCTGATTACGACCTACTAAGTGCATGTTTGATGTCTGGATGCACATCTCTCACCTATGAAGCAAAGCATGTCATAGACTCCAGTGATTTATCGAGGTTATAGAACATCCTTGTCATTTTTTATCAATATGGTGACTGGGTTTTACTGATATTTTTCCTATGTGTATAGTTACCAAACCCAAGAGAAAACATCATATTTTCTGTTCCATTCGCTGCCATTACTTTTCATATTTCTTTGCAACTTTATAAATGGGTGTGTATAGATTGAACTTGCATTTCTGTATGTGTTACGAAGTGGAGTGTTGTTTATCCAAACAGATTCGACCAAAGTCACACAGAAATGATAAAAAATGAAATAATAAGTCTATGAAGACATACACCAGGCGTATTCAATATTTTTGCACTCATATCCTATAAAAAGAGAGCTACTATAATGAAGAAAAACAAGATAGATCATAGTGTGGTCATGTCACCATATTGAAATCTCTGTGGCATTTAGACTGTGGTCCATATTAAGCATTTTCCATGTCCTATTTTGCTGTTTCAAATGATCCCATCAGACTAAACTCTCCATCCATACCTTTATTGAACAATATATTTAAGTACTTTGCCTTTAATACATGAGACAGATGAGTTGTGGTTGAAGAAGTGTGTTCAGCCTTCTTCTGAAGGCAATAAATATCACATGGTATCTGCAGTAGTGACGGACATTTACTTTGCTACCAATCTCCTACTCCTTGGAATAAAGCTTTATCCAGGACTTTCACCATCCAAAAAAGACCCCACCAAAATTTGGTTATTTATTTTGGGTAGGATTTATTTCCCTCTTAAATGTATGGTACATGTTGAGGTTCAGGCTGTTTACATTATTATTTTTGTTAGCAAAATCTACCTCCTGTTCTATTTTATAGACACTGTGGTCATGGTTCTGAAAACCACTTGAGCACGTATTTGGCTTTAAAGGCCTTGGGAATGTGCTTAAATTCAAAAATTAATTCTATGTGATTACCACTGTGCACTCATGATTAAAATTTCCCACTACTGATGTTTGCTGAGAGCTATGACAGGAACACAACAGAAGAGTGCACTGCTGGGTAACTAATGCTTAATTAGCACAGTGTAGCCATTATGAGACTTGCTTTTTTTAAAAAAAAAACAACAAACACAATAATTTGTATAATTTACAGCACAATAATGAGTGCTTTACTCCCATAAAAAAAACAGTCCCTGTCTCAGCAACCTGACGACCTAGATGCATCAGCCTTTGCCTTTAGGCTGACAAAAACTTAGAAGCATGGAGCTAATTCCTAACCATTTTCTGCATCAGTCAGATGCTTTCCTGTTTGCAGGCTTCCATTTTATCAGCTTCTATGTTCAGTCACTCATGACCAGTCTCATGCCTAATTGACCTTTCTTCACCCATTCAGTTGCCCCTCAAAACTGCCTGCATGCTGCTGATTCCATTTCAGACTGAATGGCTCCAAACCTGTCAGAGTCCAAGAAAGGAAGGACTCTATCCTTCTTGTACTGATGGTTTAGATGGAAACTCCTCCTTGTGGCTGAGATGTCTGAGGGCTAGATTCATCAAAACTACCTAAGCAGTTAAGGTAGTAACTAAAAAAGAAATTAAACCCAAATTTTAATATCAATTTTAATTTCATTATTTTATTTTTTTTCTCAGAACCTTAAGCAGCTTTCATGTGTCCTCCCAGTAGTCACCATAGTAATTATTTATTTTTTAGTGTTGGGAGTGAATGTGCCAAAGGCATAAAAAATACATAACTTTGTCTCTTGAACTGTGTTTGGTTTCAGTTGGCTGTGGATCAGTCCTGAATAATTCCACCAAATTTAACATCAAACAAAGCAGGGTCAGTGAGAAGTTCCTCAGCTGCTGGAGAGGCTAATGTAGTATTGATTGTATGCCTAGTCTTGTTAAGACAATTATCTGCATAGTTGAGACAGGTTTCTGGCCTGGTTTCTGGTGAAGGAATTGTATGAAGAGTTGGAATGTGCCATGGTCATAGACATGACATACTTAACCCAATAGCACAAATGGTAATGATATGTGTTGGTACCTGTATATTCAGTCCAGGTAGATTTTACTTAATGTGCTTCCAAACAGAAAGCATCACCTGATTTTTAGCAATCTCCAATTGCACAGTTTGTAATCATTTTGAAGGAGTAGAAGATGATTTAGGGACACTGTTCCACCGTATGCTGAAAGCCAAGTAACACCACATCAGAAGTCAGTTACTCCAATGTCCACTCTCAGTTCTGGGGATTAGAAACACATGTTCACAGACCTGCTATGACTGGTCCAGCACACATTGCATCACATCAGGCCCACATTATTTACATGGATTTTCACACACCAGTTCCTTGTCCAGAAATTTCGCAAACAAATGGATCTGGCAAGGCTTCGTTGTTTGTTTTTTCCCATGAGAAATCCAGCCAGTAGTGTGGAACATGGGACATGGTCAGAATCTGCTTTCAGGCATCCCAGTTTTAGTTATGTGGTTGCAGAGAGAGCACAGTCACCTTCCAACAAAGCCATATTCCTATGGAAATGCCTATGCCAAGCTTAAATCCATGCTGTTATTTTAATGAGCATTGTTGCACTGCTGAGAGTCATTAGAGACAAGAGATCATCTGACAGTGTCATTATCATAAACCACCACAGTATTTCAGTAGGTATGCATGATGTAGATGCATGCTGGACTAAACTTTAAGATTCAAAAGGCCCCCACATTTCCATCAATTCTTTGCTCACTTGTTCATTTTTGCAGATCAAACACATTTAACTTTAAAAGCTTACTTTATTTTTATTTTTAAAATTTATTTCCAGTTTATCATTAATAGTGTAATTTGGGAGGGGAAGCTTGTTTCTGCTTTTCCTTTAACAGATTCTTCATAAATTTTGTATCACTTGTTGAAAACTCAATGAAAAGAAAATAAACCCCACATATATGTAGCTAATTCAGGTCTACGTCATTCCTCCAATCAGCATCTTGCTGGAAAGAAAGGAGAATCATGGCATATATCATAGGTAGGTATGATTTTACATATGGTGCAACCTAGAGGGTTAGGGCAGGAGAAGCAATGTTGTAACACAGATGTTTTGGTAAACAACACTCCTCTACAGTTCACCTACAAAGTCACTGGACACTCAGTGATTCATTCTGCTACCGCTTCGTCTTGCTGCAAGTGCTCAGACTGCCAGCATTAATAATTATCCACAGGGTCTTCTTGTCAAAAGTCTCCTTTTTTTTTACAAGAAAATGGCAGATATTTGGTGATGGGTCTATTCTTTAGTAGGGCACTTGAATTTCTTAACCCCAGGTATTATCAGTTGAGCATTGGAATGCCCACTAACCCAGCAAGGAAAGGAACTCGTAGCCCTGGGCTGATCCTTTTTTATCACAAGAAAATACGAAGAAAAACATAGACAATGATCATTTGGTATCAGTGCATGATCAGCAAGGACTCAGTTCTCATTTCTATAAAAATGCTAGGAAAGGAGATGTTTGCTACTTTGATTGACACTACTTCTTGATTTATTTAATACTCTTGTTCACAACTCTATACTTTTCCTTTACGTTTCCTAAGACATATTGTGATTTTGGGTATTGGTTTGAGGGATTTTTGGTTTCTGTATTGTTTTCAGGTTTTTGTTGGCTTTTTTTAAGGGGGGGTTGTTAATCTTTTTGGCTAGGAACTGGAAAACAATTGAGTGTACTCCTTAGGAATGTAAGTTCATGTAGGTTATGTGCCATAATTACCAAGAATATATTTACACAGGAATTTATTTTCAGAAAAAGTAATAGAAAACCCAATTCTGCTTTTGATTATCTATCTATAAAGTGGCTGTGCTCTCAGCTACTGTAAAATCAACAAGCACAGAATATTTAGTGAGTTTATAATGTTGCTCTGAGCTGTTACTCCTGTTGAACACCTGAGGGTGTGATGCATACAGGGCGGCTGTGCACAATCCCCAGTGACTGTGGCAGCAAGAGGAACATGAACATGCATCTTGGATTGTCAAATCCAGCTTCCTCATCTAAACCCTGTCCTGTCATCCCTTGTCTATCTTTTACATTCATACAGTGATGATGGGATCAGACCTAAGACTATGTCCACCTTGAAAATGGTTTTATTTCATGGGCAACCTGTCAAAAGAATATTCCAGAAGAGTAAATCAATATTTTAAAAGGAAATTCCATCAATTTCCAATTATATACAAGTGCTTTCCTAGTGTTATGATAGGCTCTAATTTTGAAATCATTGATGACAAAATTTGCTTCTTGTGGTTACAAGCTCATCTGTGATGAATGCCATGTTAAAAAAGTGCTCTGCTTCTGTTATTTTGAAACCCTCAGCAGGTGGTTAGAGTGCAAGTCCATGATACCCTGGCCTGCACAGGTGATGTCTGTATGATGGAGGCTGTCTCCTGTTATTTTCTGTTTTGAAGTAGTAAAGAAAAAGAGGAGGATTTTTTTCTTTGAATATTATTTGTGCACATTGTTGCAAGGAATTTTTATGGGCAATTTTATGGTTTCAGTGAATATACAGACACTGTATACAACACTGATTTATGTAGTTGGTGAACTAGCTGAATTTTTTTTAAATCAAAGTTTCATGCTTAACAATTCTCTAATGGTGACTTCAAATTTCCACTTGACCCCATGATCTGTGGCAGCCTGAGAGAATGAGATTTTGTCCTAAATAAGCCAAACAGATCTTTTTTTCCCCTCTATCTGTTAAAAAAGCAAGCCATCAACTGGAAAAAGAACGTGTTTGCATTAAAAGAGAACCCATTCATAGATGTTACTCCTCTAGGAAGATTAAGGGGCCGTGCAGATCAGTGAGGGAGAGCACAATGCCACATTCAAGTGTGCTTTGCTTTATAGACATGTTCCTTCCACTCTTGTAAGGAGAAGCAGTAAAGTAAATCTTGATACACTCTCAACAGTCCAGTCAATGGTTGGATTAACCCTAAGAGCCCTGTTTCTGAGGAGGTTTAGGCACAAGAAAAGGCTGAATAGTGTCTTAGGGATTCCTATTGAAATGTTAGTAGTTCAGACTGAATAGTTCAGACCAAAATGTCTTTCAAAGCCAGTATCTAACATATTTTGGCTTGATTACCACAGCTGGTACCAGCACTCACAACAGCTAAGGGCTCAACCCAAAGTGATTTACATGTGTGTTTATGTTTGTGTTTGTGTACCTGGCTAAATACAGGTCTTTGCCTATACATACACTGTCTGAAATGCTACATATATATTCTAAAATTATTTCAATATTGCTTTTAAAACACCACAAATACTTTAGCAATGTGCACAATATAAAGCTTCTTACTTTGGAGTGAAACTGGCTCCATTGAACTAAATTCTCTGTAATATTCTAACTTCTGCCACACATGCAAATTCACTGATTAGCAAAAATAAGGCAGACTTCCAAAAGAAAATGTGCTTCAGACCCCAAGTGTTTCTAAAGTCACTGCACTACATCAGAATGGATAACTAGATTTTGATCTGTATTGATTAACTTCAGTTGTCATGGAGATCAGCAGGATAGGGAACATCCAGGGCCTAAGGCCACGTGTCTTTGCAAATGACCCATGGATTAAGGTGCAGTGTTACATCCTTTGTCAGGGTAGTTTACATACTGGGAAAGAATGGGTTTTGGAGATTCAGATCATTTTTCAGAAACCTCAAATTGAGAGCTAACTTGGGAGCATCCAAATTAGACCATTCTGTCTGTTTTCCCTTTCCTTCCTGTGTTGCTCATAACCAAGTTTGCTGTTTGGGATGCATTGTGAGGCTGAGAGGGATAGATCTGGAATCTTATTTCTCTCCAAATCAGTTTGCACCTTTGTTTCTTCAAATCAGTTACTTACTGTAAAGATAGGTGTAGAGTTGAAGCAACTGGTCATGCAGCAGCTGTTGCAAGACTGCAGACAATGGGGAATAATTCTGACATCTCTGATCTTGAACGTGCTTTCAACTTACATCAAAGCTTGGTGCCCACCAGCATCCATGGTCTTCCATTTACTTTTTGCTACCATTCACGTTTCTGCCACTACCATATGAGAACAAAAAGAGTTTAATTTCCCCTCAGTGTCTCTGCTTCTCCTTGCCATTGGTTTCTTGTGTCTCACTGCAGTGACCAACATGCTTCATGTCCAGTGGTTTTAGTTTTACATCTGAAGCTTTATTAGGGTGTGCTCCAAGCAAGTACATAGTCCTCACAGCATGAGGTATGGGAGGGGCAAGAAAGATGGTGCTGGAACAGTGCAGAAGGTTTTCTGATCTGAAGGCTTAACTTTTCATGAGGGTCTTGTTATTAATATTGTGTATAACAGGATCTGTGTGGTGCAAACTGGGTAATTGGTTAGCTACCCAGGAACAGATTCTACTTGCCTTGGGGGAGTGCAAGTACACACTCAAAGGCCACCAGGTTACAATGGTTTACTATTGAATTAAGTCTCAGTGAAGGAGGTTTTAGCACATGTATTCTAGGTCAAGACAGGACCTATCCAAAACTGTGTATATGGTTCACATCATAGTCTCAGTACCTCATTTGCTGCGCACCTTCATCATTACTGAGAGATTCCCAAATGTAAATCCTCTTATATTTCCACTGAAAACACTGGAGTTGTTCAGCTGATTAAATGCCTGCAAGCCCAGGTCTTTTCAGCCAAGACAACACTGTTTTCATTAAGGAGGAGTGTAGATGTCAGTTGAAACTTGGTTCATTGTCTGCAGGGATGTTGTCTAACATCAACATTGTATAAGTAGTGAGGCAGGTGAGGCAAAACAACATAAGTGAAGATTCAGAGCTGCAACTTATATAAATTCAATGTAGCTGCACCAATGCTGAGGTCTGCCAGGTGACACGACTAAGACCTGTCCATAATGTTAGAACATCAACTTCTTGTGCCAGACTGTGACAAGAAATAGTTCATGGATTTTTCTTATTTCTTTGTTTTAAGGACAATGAGATGACCACATTTTGGGATATTTTTATCTGGCTTCAGACATACGTATTCTTCATTTCAAACACCCTTTAAGAATGTCACTTGGTGTGGTGCACTTTGCTCACTAAAGATGCTGTTGTTTCTATGCTAGTTATGTTCCTGCACCACCATCAGAATTATTCCATAATGCTTGGCATTAGCCTATGCTCTGGAGTCAGTGAGAACAATCTAGTTTTTTAAAAAGGGGATCTCCAGAGTTAATACAGAGGAAGGATCAGAACACATAATCTTGAAGCTAGAGTTAAAGACTGGATATATTCTGCTTTCCTCTACCAGCTTTGTTCCCTAGAGCACAGCTAAATGCTGAGCTTTATCTCATTATTTGAACTCCATGTACAGCAATGGCTTTCTCCATCCTTCTATGTCTACCCTATAGAAGTTAGCAAAGTCAAGAATGAACAGTGTAGAGATGACTCTTGGCTGTCTTTGACTATTCTGGTTCAAGTCTCAGTTCTGTGCAAAGTTCTGAATTATTGGACAAAAATTTACAGTTTAAACTCATATTTGTAAAACATTCCTTTTCAGCCACAGCTACAGTTTGCAAGCAGTAATCCAGCCTCAGCCTCTGGAGAAGTGACAGTGGCTTCCTCACAGACATATTTCTGTGTCAAATTATTGCTGTAATTACCATGCCAGCTTTCAGTTACAATGGATTAAATCTAACTTTAGTGGAATTCAAAGTACAGTCATGTAAAGTGTATAGAGGACATTGAATGTTCTCTAGAATATAGGAGTTTTGAAATCTGTAGAAGACTCTTGTGAAGTTTCCTACAAACATTTTAGGTTTTAGCTTGAATTTCACTGACTTTATAAGTACATAGACACCAAAATGCAAATCTTTATGTGCCTCTAAATCACTGATGAGAAAACAAACAATCAAACAAACAAAACAATCTACTGAGCTGTGTAAATCACACCTTATCAAAAGAGCAAAGAGAAACAAAGCTGCCCTCTCACATGTTAAATCAAAGCAAGAGTCCTAAAAGAGGTAGAGAGCAAAAAGTCAGATGAAAGAACACTACTACCACCTATTAAAGTAAACTCATTTTAATCTGTTTTGGATAAAGACTGTAAAGGAGACCTCACACTGTCTCTACCTTTTTTTCCCCAACTTGTTCTCGTGTGTCAGAAGATGATCTTGAAATACCTGAGACCCCTTAGAGAGGTCAGGGGAATTTTTTTATTTTATTTTTTTGTGTGTGTGACATTACCAGTAAAACATAGGTAACAGGACTAAGACTTTGGCAAAAGGTGTCTAGACTAAGACTTTTTAACTTGTTTTCAGTTGAACAAAGTTGTCTTTCTTACGAAGAGCACAGCCATGGTTGTACTTTTAGCAAGACAGAATGGGACCCACCTGATGTAAGAAAATAATTGTGCTGGGTTCCTTGGTACAATTTGTTTCATTCTAAAAGAGAATACAGGTCTGGTAAATCTCACTTTATGATCCATTTCTTCACCACTGACTGCAAAGCTAACATAGGATAACCAAGTCCTATGACAACCAAGTAAAAGGGACACACTTATGAAGATAAAAAAATGAGAGGAGATGGAACTAAATAACAACTATGCTGAAAAGCACCCCAGTTTATTCTGTGTCTGGATGAGAGGGGTTAATGATTCTACTTGTGTGTAGTGGACCAGGGTCCACAGCCACTGTGGCAGGAAGGATTTGTGTAGCTTGTTTTCTTCTTACAGAACAAATTCAGTTTTCTGAACTGTCTACATCTGCTCAGTTAGCCTTGGGTTTCTGTGGATGTAGTTATTTAGCCCAGGAAGCAAGTCTAGCTTCGGGAAATCCTTAGTTATCAAGTAGCAAGGAGAAGAAGTCACTCAACCTGTAGCAATAGCTGTAGGTAAGTAGGCATATAGCATAAATAATAGGTGGTATGGCTCAATTTTTCTGATTTGTTTTTCTTTGTCTCCCATAAAATCTCTCTGCTTTCACTTTGGTTAAGTTTTTGCTATATTTTCAGTACTTTATTTCATTGATTTGTTTCTACATTCTTTCTCCTCCTACTACATGGTTGCCTAATCCTATTTGTAGTGAGGTTAAGTAGAATTACTTGAGCAGGGTGCACAAGGATTCTTAATGAGGCACAATTTTAATATGCATGAATCAAATCTACCTGTGTTGTGTTTCCCAGAGGATTCTCCTTCAGCATATTCAGAAACAATTCACAAACTCTCTCAGTCCCTGTGTCTTATTAGCAACCAAAACCCAGAACCCTGATCTTTATTGTTATGGATCTACACGGCCTTGATAATAGAGCATAACGTCATTCCCCTGAATCACCACGTTCATTTTACTTCTCTCAAACACCTCTGAGAAACTCACAAAGTCTTTAGAATTTAATTGCAACAACCTTTGCCTCAAATTTGTGTGCTCTCTCTTTTGCGTTAACTTGCCAGACGTTCCGTCTGACCAGATGGTCTTCAGCCACATCATGAATCACTCCTTTAATCCTGGGAATGTTTAACTTTTTCTTTCCCCTTCCACCCTAGCACCCTCCCTCTTCCTCCCAGATGCAGCTGCAGTCCATGCACAGGACACATGCGGTGAGACTCACCTTGTTTGCCTTTAGCTGTCTAAAGTCTCGTGCTCAACCTAAGCAGTCCAGTTGTTGTCTATGGTCGAGCTGAGAGACCAGGGCTCCTCTTTAAGACAACACATTCCTTATGTCTTAGGCCCCTCTGTTGCACAGGTCAGCTCAGCCTCTGGAAGTGCCCATTTCTTTCCATGATTGAGTGAGTTTAAAGGTGATGCTTCAGTTTGTCTTAGATACATATAGTTAGATGTCACCAACTCCATTCTGTGTGTGCCTGCAGAGATCTGAGGATCCTGCCCTAATCCTTGCAGTGTTTTGATATCCATAATCTCACTTATATTCATTTTCTCTAATTTGGCTATTTTTTATTCCTTCCCATTTCTCTCTGGTTCCTGCCTCCTCTGTCTCTTCTCACTTTCTCCCTTTACTTCCATCAATGTTTCTACTTTGATAATAAATAAGCAAACAAATATAAAGTTAAAAGAATAAAGGGGAGGGGGAAGGGGGGGAAGAAAAGTTCTGTCAATTCTGTATTCTAAATATTTTGGGACATTTTACAATACCTAAAATCAGAGAGATCAAATGATTCTACCTACACTAGATAGGGTGGCAGAAAAAGTTCTAACAGCACTAAAATAGGTTTTCTTAAGATGTGCTAGAAAAATTTTCCATCACAAGCCCATGTTTAAACATTCCCTCACTGAGCAGCAGTTATTTTTAGATACTATTTTCAAAATCAAGTCTGTCCTTTTTTATATTTCTAGCAAATATCAAGTGCTGTCATGTTATTTCTACTCACTGGAAAAGCCTAGAATGAAAATCAATCCCTGCCAAATAAAACAGGTCATAAACTGAAGGAAACATGGGTGGGATTTTTTACTCCTTGAGGTTACCACAGCAACACTAAGCAAGTCACTGAAGAACAAAATCCCAGGACTAAGGGTGTTCAAAGTGATTATTGATTTTTAAATGTTTCATTTTTAGGTTATGTATCTTAAACTGCTTTCAGAAGCACTGTTTTTCAAAGCATGCTGAGCAGCCCTCTTGTGGTGAAAATTGGTCTGAAAATGTGTTTCAGATCAGGTGAAGAAAACATGAGTGAGACATTCAAAATCCAAAGTCACTTCTAAAAGCCTCAGCCATGCAAAAAAGGAGAAATCCCTAATACTTTGCTCCTTGTATTTGATCAGTCTTTTCTGATGATTAAGGCACAGCTCCATAAAAAAAGCAGAGGCAGTGCAAAAATTTTATCACAAAAGTGATACTATAAAAGAAGAGTTATTTTCATATTTATTCCCTTATTATTATCCAAGAAACGAGATTTCTTTTATAAGTTGAAACATGATTACTCTTTCTATTTGCTAGGTGTGTGCATGCCATGATATTGTATTCTTAGCAGCTCTTCTGCTATAATCTTTCCTAACAACACAGTTGTCAGGTTTGGATTACCCAAAAGGAAAGAAACCAAACCAAAATAAAAAAAAAAATCTAGTAAATAGGAGATATTTAATCTGTTTCCAAATAATTCTGTTTTACTGTTCAGCTTATAAACTTTATCTCCCATCTATGCCTAGATGAAAACAACACTTAGACTATGTGTATTAGCAAAGAAACAGAAAGGGAGATTGATTATTTGGAATAAAGTGAAATATTTGCTTTGTAGGAAATTGCTTTAAAAAAAAATTATGTTATCCTACCTAGTCAATGGAGACCCAGTTAGGGTAGTATCTGGCATGCTGTTCTTGCCATCCTAAAGTGGACATGTAAAATAAATCAGATATATTCTTACAATAAGTGTTTATTTCTCTTGTTCTCTCTAGTGATCCTCAAGGGACCAAGGATGTCCATTACCTGGACACCTATACTGTAAAATTTTCCCTGAGGTGTGTCCCACCAAAACAACCATATTTTGAAAACAAAACAGAATGATAGAATTATAGAATAATAGAATGTCTTTTGTTGGAAGGGACATATAAAGGTCATTTAGTCCAACCTCCCTACTGTAAGCAGGGACATCTCCAACTAGACCAAAAATCTCCCATCAAAATTCAACAAGAAATTATTATTTTAAGTTCTCATCTTTTCCAGCCTACAATAACAGATGCAAAATCTCTGTCCCTCAGATCCATCAGAATGTCATCCCATGTTGTTTCAGATTACCCTTCTTGACAGCTCTCTAACTAGTTGTAAGCGTAAACATCCCAGTCTCCATAGCAGCTCTTGGTAGTACACAAAAAGTGGAGACCTTGGTCCTGATCCACAGTGTATGTGCCTGCTGCTTTCTTGACCACACCTCTCCTAGTGTGTGTGACCAAAATTAAAGAACACTTCTGAATTACCAGTCAGACATGTAGTTTCCATACTGTATTGCCCTTTCCATGCATCAAGGAAGCTGGGCAAAAAAGTGCTTTGGTGTCCTCCCTGGAACTCTTCACTCAAAAGAAGGGCTCCACACTACCCTGGGTACTTACACATGAAACTGAGGACATCTGATCCAACTTCATTTTAGATTTATCTCCATCCTACAAGTTTATGTTACTAGTTAATTGTTCTCCACAAGTGTGCAGTCAACTCCCATTTACTATATTGTTCTGTTACCCTCTGTACAATCCCAGACTGCAAAGCTCACGTGTATTTTGATGCTTAACCTGCTGCCCACCTGCCTCCAGGCTGTTCAGTCTTTGGTTTGTCTCATCACAGTTGCCAGCAACAGCCAGCGCATCTTCTGATTTTGTTGTTACTTTTGCTTCAGTCAAGCAGCTGGTTTGTGCTGTGATTTCATCCTGTCACGTCTGCTTCCCATCTTTGTGATGTGTCTCATGAAATGTGTTGAACGTGACCTACCTTGGCCTGTTCACGGGATGCTGAAAAAAATGCTAATCTTGTCATATTTAGCAGCTGCGTTCAGAAATGCTACTGTAAGCCTAAGAGGGCTAACCAGCACTCTTGCAAGATGTCAGAACTATCAACCATTACCCTGTAAGTGTATGCAATCCTGTGACATTACTGTGTTTGTATGACGCATGTTGCAAGTAAATGAATGGATCTTAGCAGAGGGGTAGTAACCAGAGAGCAAGCATTCCTTGGGTTCTTGTTGCATGTAGAATATTAATTTTTGTGTGTGTGTTTTTTGCTGTTGAACCACAATCAAGGGGTTTAAGGTTATTTTTTGGAAAAAAAAAAAAAAAAATCATTGCTATTTGTGGTTTTGGGTAGTGTCTGTATAGAAACTGTTAATAGTTATTCTGCATTATACAGCAAAGAGGTGAGCTGAGAGTAAATACTGCACCTGAAAGTTTCTTGGAACAGCAAAGGCAGGGCAGGATTGAGTGAATCAGACTCAGCTGGGTGTAAAACCACTTAGGTCCATTGAATTGAGTGGAGTTTTCTTCATATACACCCAGGGGTGAGGAAAGGCTAAAGTTAAACTAATAGCAATGTATTCTGTAACTAGTCAGAAGTCTTTGACAAAAAGATTTGCCCATGGGAAGGGAGTCATCTAGAAAAGTGAATAAGTGGGAACAAATCACTTTCTCACAGTGCACCTTACTCTGTAATTTGTACAGGAAGGCCACAAGATTAATTCAGATGAGGTGTGCCTTTCAGAAATCTATTATACAGTATGTTTCCTGATGAACTTGGCCCTGAATTTCATAACAGTCTTATGAATGCAGATCAACAGTCTCAGAAACGTCCTGCCACAGAGATCCAACAGTCCAGCATTTTGTTGAAGAATACTCAGTAGTTCTTTGATACCATGAAGGAAAAAAATGTTGTTGGATACCTACATATTTTGTCATGTTTGTTAGCCAGGAAAAACAAACAAACAAACAAAAAAACCCCAAAAAACAAAAAATCATTTAAAACATGCAAAGAAATTTTCTCTCTGATTTCACATCTACTCTAGGTATTTAAGAAACAGATCAATGCAAAAGATCAAAAGATTAGGTGAACAGACTGACATTGTGCAAAAGCAGATAGAAGAGAAAGAGAACAGAAGAACAGTCAGCAGTTCCATCTTCTAAACTGAGAGAAAAATCTAAGAACAGGTAAAATTAGGACCTGCATTTAGGAGATGTGTACAGTATGAAGTTCACTCAAATTTCTAAAACCTAATGCAGCACAGATTTCATGCTGTGCCTTTGCAGAGAGACAAACTTCACATTAAGTAAGTGCAGAGTTTCAGAAAGATGTCAGACTGACAACTGTCTAAGGTGAAATCCTCTACCTGGTCAAGGGCAAGAAGAGTTCAGTTTAAACAGAAGCCCAGAAAAATTCTGTACACTTCTAATAAACATAATCAAACCTTATTTTTTTTGTGTGTTAGAATTTAAAAATTTTGGTAATCTTCCACTGATTGTCAAGTCCTTATTCTGATTTATGCATGGGAAAATTAAAACCTTTATTTAATTCCTGTGTTTAGGTGTTACATCAGGTCTTTGAAAGTGATCCTACAGATGTAACTCAGCCTTTGGAAAAGACATGTATTCATCAGGGAGACTAGTGAGATTTCTGAAAGTCACATATTTATCATGTTTACCATCTTTTTGATAAAATAGATAGTCTGGTTTATTTAATATGAGCTATGTTCAGCATTTCATTCCCAGTGATATCCTGTGTGTTCATGGTTTGCTCTTTATTCTTCTATTTGAAATAGTATTCTTAAATTTTTTTTTTTACTTATTCATCACTGAGTTAGAACCAGAGAGTTGTAATTCCTTTAATCTAAACTTTACAAGGCAACAATACAGCAATTGATATGACAAACTCAGTCTAGATTCCCCCTGTAGTCAATTGAGAGACTTAGGGTGTGATAAGGACTTCCCTAGGAACAGAGAATTCTTCCTTGTGCCCAAGTGCCTGTTACTCTTTGTTGACAATAAAGGGAATATGGGTGTGGAATTAATTTAACTAATGTTGCCATTGCAGATATGTCATAACTTTAACCTAGTCAATACGTACATCAATAGATGCATTCATTGCATACCCATGGGGTTTCCAACTGGAGTCACCTCCTCTTAAAGGGGCATCTATAGCAGGCAAGAGCTATGCCCTGAAAGTGCATTTTTCTCTGCATCAGTTTTAGGGATATTATGTCAATAATTTCAATATAGAGATTTACAGTATGTATGTCCAAACCTTTGTGAGATCAGTGGTTTTCTGTGTGACTACCACAGACCTTGATGTGTTCACTACAAAAGTTTAGACTTGATCAAATTAAATTCACTTAAGAATCAGCATTTAAACTGAACAATTCTCTTAATTTGAAGACCCAGGCCTAAATAGTAAAAAAACACCCCAACTACATAGTTTTGTTTCAAAGGCTACAGGCTTGAGGGCCTTTTTCTTGACAATCAGTGGTATTTTGTTTCAGCAAAGCTGAGTTGGGTGGTGGGAACCGATAAAACCAAGGCAACAAACTCTTTGCCAGAGTAAAAGTTATTCTCCAATTTATCCTTTTCTTAACAGCACACAGTGTCATCTGTCAAATCTTACAGAAGTTATAATGGCTTTTTTGAGCTACACGACTTCATTTCACCATTGCACACCAAGTTACATGGCTCACAGGTGCCTCTTTCTTCCTAATGCTCTTGAAAAAACACAATTCATCATCATCCACACAGTCATTAGTATCTCTCTAGTTTTTCTTATCATGAAAATATTTTCCTCTTTCTCAATCTTAATCATCTATAAACTTCAGAATGTGTTCTTACATTTCATGTACTTTCTTCATCACTTCAATAACAATAATGAAGACAGTAGCTCAGATAAATTGATGATGACATTATATTCCAAGATCCTACAAACTAATTGCATGATTAATCAGATGTAATTAATGCCAGAAAACTGACAGTAGAAAAAGTCTTCTGCATCTTTCCCAAAATGTATCTCCTGTGACTGTGGTGAGACACCACAGAGTGATAGGAAATTCTATCCAGACTTTCAAATCAAAACATTTATCCTTTTGTTCTTGTTGTCATTAATTCTGAATATAAAGGGTAACAGATTTTGAGGGATGATAATTATCTGTCCAGTTTACTACATTCATTTGATTATTTTTATTATTTTTTTAAATTCCATTCAAGACACTTATGTTCTTTACATCATTTTATGTTTATGGAGATAGTGTTGTTCTGCAGTCTTTTCCAAAATGTTTTTGTTCCTTTTTATTAATCTGATTACAGGTCTATAGAGAAAAAAGGACTAGAAGGGACCTCGAAATGTTTTTGAGTTCATTATACTGAGTCATTCCTGTAGAGATGCTTTTTCTAGAGATCACCACAGTTGGAGGCTCTGTATGCTCTTCATCAAAATTTTCCAAAGTTGTTCCTCTCTTCTTAAAATAACTCACAAGACTTGTGCTCCCTGGTTTGTGGGGTTTTTCATCAAGTCTTGAGAGCTGATGTGCATCTGACTAAAGAACTGTGTGTTTAGTGCAATCTCAAGGCAAGGGTTGTGGAGTGTGTATCACCATCAGTGCACAAGTATGACTGAGGGACACCAGCAACCAACTGATGTCTCATTTCCAGTTCACTGTTGGATATAACAATGTATGTTCACAGAGTTCTTGCAGATATATGAAGTCTTTGCCTTCACTGAGACAAACACATCATTTTGGGGATGTAGTGGAACATGTATTAGTAAACCAAAGATGTCTGCAATATGCCATGTGGATATAAGCAGCATAAACACTTGAATTTGAAAAAAATATACAGATTTTCCAAAAATCTTTAGGGCTTTTTAGCTTCCTTTGAGCTCCATCTACCCTCTTAACCTACTTAAAGGAAAGAAAACATTTTTTGTCCCTTTTGAAAATGTCCTGGAGATTACTTTAGGCCACTTTTTTTATAGTAAAGAACTTGACCTTATTTTCAGATCAACATTTGCTTTCTCTTGGGTCTTTTTTGCTGCTCAGTCAGCAAGTGACACTGACCAAAACTGATGCATAAGTCTTGGCTGGACCCCTGTTTTGGGGGAATTTCATCCATACTCACTTAAGTTCTTACAGATATACAGATTCATTTCCAACTCTTTTGTATATACCCACTAAGTTAGATTTCCCTCTACATCAGTTACACAGTGCAATTCCACTTAGGTTTCCAACAATATAAATGAGAACAAAATCCAGATCTTGAGAAATACTCATAAGAACACAGAGGGCTTTTTAAGATTGCTTTGTATTGCTGTTTGGGATTTTTTTTTTACTTGCAGAATTAAATTCACACACACACACAAAACCAAGTTATTTCAAACACTCCACTGGGATTAAGCAATTGGGTGAGAGGTTTATTATTGTGTTCTGGTAGCAGTCTGAATCCCTTAGCAAGATTAACCTCCTCGTGTTTGGCATGGTAGAAAATAAACCCTGCTTACAATAATGCAAATTAAAATAACAGTGCAGAGTATTAAGCATTACTAATGTGCTATTATTGTAGCAGTGTGAAGAAGTGGGAGCAAACTACAGTGTGTGTGAAATCACTGTTTGGGAACAAATGTGAATGTTGTATATTTGTTTGTATAATTATACAGTGTATGTATTTTCCAAAAGTGAGGCAAGCGGATATTTTCTGTGTATTTTTTTCTTTAATTAAAGCACAAGTTGTTTATTTCAAGGCTGCATTAAAGTTCTTTCACTCTATTCTAACAGGAGACTGGCTCGCTCTACACTGCTGCTTATCCCCTTGTTTGGAATTCACTACACAGTGTTTGCTTTTTCTCCTGAAAATGTCAGTAAGAGGGAGAGACTAGTGTTTGAATTGGGACTGGGATCTTTCCAGGTGATTATACAGTGAATTCTGCTTTCGTTAAAAAGAAATGTCTATTCATTGTAGCTACTTTGCATGCACAGCTTTCAGACTGTGTGTTTATTTGTGTATATATTTTGAATACCAGGATTTTGGTTTTCTTTGCCTGATTGTTTGTTTTCACTCCAGCTATTTTCTAGCATTTGCTGAAGGATTTGAATTACATTACTTTTTTGTCTCCTGTTTACCTAGGGTTTTGTTGTTGCTGTTCTTTATTGTTTCTTGAATGGGGAGGTAAGACGTTTAATATTTAACATTCCCCACCCACCATCCCCATCCCATTTCCTTGTGGGAGTAACTGCTGTTCTAACCCTTCACTGTAACTCATCATCTACCATCTTCCCTAATGTCTTTGGCTGAATCTCACGATGCCTCAGCAAGAGGAAGAGAATGTCTGATGTCTTTATTAAACCAAGACTTTGGTCTTTCCAGAGATGATGTCTCAGATGAATGTTCCCTAGCAGAGGCAGGGACGGTGCTGGGCTCTTTGGTCATATAACCCCAGATGCAAAACTTTGCCTTTGTCTTTGTTAAACTTCATGCAGCTCTAGCAGCCCACTCTGCCAGCCTGTTCCATTTCCTCTGTAAGGTGGCTCTGCCTTCTCACGTGTCCACCTCAACACACGTATTGGTGTTATCAGCCAACTTGGTGAGGGTGCTTTCAATCCCATCATCCAGATCACTTATGGAACAGTGTGGTGTTGGAAGGGACCTTTAAAGGTCATCTAGCCCCCCTGCAGGGCACAGGGACATTTTTTAACTAGATCAGGTTACTCAGGTTACTTAGAGCATGGTCAAGCCTGACTTGGTTATTTCCAGGTATTTATGAAGATGTTGAACATGTGGAGTTTGGTATCAATTTTTGTTTTACATGAAGTGCAATTCCACCTCCTCTTCTTCCCTTTCTATCTTCACAAAAGCTTTTGTAGCCATCCATTATGGTTTTCTGGTCATGGGATTTTTCCCACCAAGTTTCTGTGTTTTCTATAATATCATCATTCTTGGACTGGGCATAGAGCTCCAGTTTCTCATGTTTGCTGGCCAGACTACACCCAGTGCTATACACAAACGTAAGGTGCTGGGACTCAATGTTCTTGCCTTTGGCAAGGGTTATCCAACCTGCTGCTTATGAATATGCAGATTTCATTGCTTTGGACACTAAAGTTTTTTAGTTTAAAGTTCATTCGTTTAAACCACAATTCATTAAGTCAGCCAATCTGCTAGTGGAGATTATCCTGCCTTTTCAAAGTAGGTGTATCCCATCTCTTCCTCAAAGCTCAAACAAGCTATGGCATGCCATAGATGCATATGAATCCAAGAGTTGCCATCTACTTAGAGGTGGTCTGAGAGTAGGAGGCAAATTTTCAGTAGATGTGCATCCATTAGTGGCAGGTGAGAGACAAGTTGCCCTCTTGGACAGGTTATTTCACTCCTGCCTAGAACCTTTTGGTTGCCATTTTCTTTGACTCCTTGCTATGTACTTGGTACTATCCACCAATGAAAACAGGAGGTTTTTTCCAAGCACCTAGCCTAAAAAACCGTGTTGGAGTTAGTGTTGAACAGGTCTTCTATGCACCTCTGGGCTGATCCTAAATTATCTGAAATAGAGGCACAGAACCCAGGCTGTTGTTTCCACTGCATGGCTGGAGCTCTTTCAGACATGGAGATTTTGCAGAAATGAGGACTTTAATAATAGTCTTGAAACTTGTTCTTTCAAATGGTGGGGTTTTTTTCTAAGCTTGATAACTTTTCAGCATGTCCTCGAGCGGCTAAGTACATAAAAAATGACCTTTTGAAGTTTCTCCCTAAAGGTGCAATCAGAAATAAAGAGAAAATGGAGGAGCTGGAAAGTCAACCGGTATTTTGCTGTGGATTTCAAACATCGTCATCCTTCTCTAGCGAGCAGCGGAGTGAACGGGGGGACACAACTCTCCATTCTGAGCAAGAGCAGCTCTCAGATTCGGATGTCCAGCATAAATGCGGAGAACTTAGCGACATGAGCAGCTAAGGAAAACCAATCAATCTACAAGCAAACCAAAAAACACCCCTTCAAAAAAACACACAAGAAAACACACCATTTCGGTGATAGAGTGGGTCTTATCTTTTTCCTTTCCTTTCCTTTCCTTTCCTTTCCTTTCCTTTCCTTTCCTTTCCTTTCCTTTCCTTTCCTTTCCTTTCCTTTCCTTTCCTTTCCTTTCCTTTCCTTTCCTTTCCTTTCCTTTCCTTTCCTTTCCTTTCCTTTCCTTTCCTTTCCTTTCCTTTCCTTTCCTTTCCTTTCCTTTCCTTTCCTTTCCTTTCCTTTCCTTTCCTTTCCTTTCCTTTCCTTTCCTTTCCTTTCCTTTCCTTTCCTTTCCTTTCCTTTCCTTTCCTTTCCTTTCCTTTCCTTTCCTTTCCTTTCCTTTCCTTTCCTTTCCTTTCCTTTCCTTTCCTTTCCTTTCCTTTCCTTTCCTTTCCTTTCCTTTCCTTTCCTTTCCTTTCCTTTCCTTTCCTTTCCTTTCCTTTCCTTTCCTTTCCTTTCCTTTCCTTTCCTTTCCTTTCCTTTCCTTTCCTTTCCTTTCCTTTCCTTTCCTTTCCTTTCCTTTCCTTTCCTTTCCTTTCCTTTCCTTTCCTTTCCTTTCCTTTCCTTTCCTTTCCTTTCCTTTCCTTTCCTTTCCTCTCCTCTCCTCTCCTCTCCTCTCCTCTCCTCTCCTCTCCTCTCCTATTTTCAGAGGTAGAAAAGCAAAGGAAACATGTATATATCTATCTTTTTAACAATCACTGTAAATACCCAACTCTACTCAAGACCATTACTGGAAAAATGTTCCCAAGTTCCAGAGCAGGCCAAGCCCACCCACTCAATGTTTTACATTTCAGAGCATCTGCAAGTAATCCATTGTCAGTCAAAAGTAACAAGTGATTGCTATGCAGCTGTGATCCTTGGTTGCCAAACTGATACTAATCTGTGAATGGACATCACCATTGTTATTTTGGAAGCTGGTTCCCATTTTGGTTTGGATTTGCCTTTTTTCTTTGTCTTAGTCAAACTTATCTTAACCTGTCCCTGTCTTTTGGCATGTGAATTTCTGCAGTGTTTCTTGTTTGAGTCTTAGGATGGAGCTAACATGCTTGAGTTAATCAAACCAGCTGATTGAGGAAGAACTCCAGAAAACTGAGTTCATGGATGGCTTTAGTCAGATACTCCCAGTGGACTCAAAGAAACTGCTGAGCCAACATGAAGCTCCACAGCTACCATCCGTCAGTGGGGGGACTCCAGGCAAGAGACATGGGATCAATTGTCTTTTGCCAAGCCCAGGGACACTCCTGAGAATGCTTTATGTTTTAGCTAAGCTGTGAATTTCCTAAAAGGGCCATGCATTAGAGATATAACTATATTTTTGACATTGATTGAATGAGTGATAGGCTGATTGATTGGGTTCCTTGAATAATAAAAATAACTGTCCCTTCCCTCTCACCTTGAGAACAAAAGTCAATTCCAGGATGGCCTTTCCCTCCAGGTAACCTAGAGCCTTCTGCATCCGTGTCCAAACATGGCACATTTCTGGGTAGTGCTGTCACACAGAACATGGTGCCTTTGCTACCTGGTTAACTTCTGTGTGTTGACTCTTCCCTGCCAGAGCAAGAGACACAAGAGGGATCTGGTGTGATCACCTCGGAAGGTAAAAATCATGAACAACTAACCTGAACAATAAGATGGTATGGAAGGAAAAGATAAAACCTTTGGATGACTTCCCACACCTGGCAGTTTTCTCTCTCTTTGGATATTCTGTTTGTTTAACCACCAGTGGTCTTACTGCTTTTCTTTGAGAGGAACTAAATGCTCTTTCAAACTTTGCCTTGTAGTTAAAGCCACGACTGGTACTTACATACTTTAATGAAATGCTGATTGTGTCAGTTCTTAAGAGTCTTTATACAGTGCATAAAGGCTTTGAGGACAGTCCTAGCACTCACTTCATTTTGGATTTATGAACAGATATATATATATGAATATATATGTGTGTGTATGTGTATGCATATATTAAAAAAACAAAAATGAAAAACGACATTTTAAATGTGATATTTTGAACTGAAACAGATTGTAACCAGGAGATTCAAAATTCAAGCTTGTTCTTTGGTTTTATTTGACATGATCATGAACTCAAAAAAGTGAAAGACTCAGAATTCTAGGGCCAGCTGAGTGTGAGCTCTTAATTTCACTGGGGTTTTTTTTGCTGGTTTAGGTTAGAAAAAAAAAGTTTTAATGTTATTTTAAACACAGGTTTCTTTTAAAAAATAATGCTAATTTCCTTACTTTTAAAAGGAGAAAAAAAAAGGAGTCAGAAAGTTGTGGAAAAAAATATTAATTCTAATCCTTAACACTTACATAGTGCTTTATGGGACATAATCTGCTCCCAGTTGTAGCAGTGTAAATGAATGTAAAAATAATTTGAAACAGACAAAAATGTTGATAATTACTTCATATTTGTACAGGATCGTGCTCTTATGAGATGCTTACACCCCTTTCAGGTGAAATGTGTCCTTGCATAGAGGACCAGAAATCACTTACATTACACTCCAGCATCTTGAGGTGGTGTTAAATGATCCAGACACCTGTTTTTTTTCATGTTCTCAGTACTGATTTGCTACTCCAAGAGCAGAATTTGTCTACCAGACCCTCCATAGAAGTCACTGAAGTCTTTTTAACTGGTAGATTGGAGCTTCCCCTCTTGTGACATGGGGTTAAAAGCCACTTAAGAGAGTTTCCCAAGGAACCATGTACTTTGCAGTCTAGAAAGACATGAGAGGTAAGACAGATCTATCAGGTAAATTCACATTTAGACATTTTAAAAATGAGATTATCTACCATTAGGTGAACAGATAACATTTAATTTTGTATTTGAGGTAGCTGGGGCTTTCACAAGGTATTATAATGACAATATTGTGTGTATTATTTAAAAAAAAAAACAAAAACAAAAAAAACTAAAAGTATATTTTCCATGAATTCCTGGTAGCCAATGTTCAATCATGAATAAATTAGAAGTTTTGAGAAAAAAGGTGTTGCATAACTGCCTGTAGGTGGAGATTTTTTTGCCATGTTTCAGGCCAGACCAAGAAGATGTTTGGATCTTTTAAATTGTGGCTTGATTTTGATTTTACTTTTTGTTGTTGTTGAGGCTTTTTCTGAGCTTACTTTTAGATTCTGTTGTTCTCCTGGCTGTCCTACAGTGCTCTGCAACTTGAGTTGGTGGATCTCAGTCCAGTGCCTCGTGGGCAAATGTCCACACCTCCAAAACCACCCTCCAGTCACACACACTGGAGACCAGGTGTTCCACTCAGCTAAATTAAAACCAATGCATGTTGTCATTGTTAGAAGTAATTCTCTTTACTTTGTCTTGAGATTTGGCTTCAACACGCTACTATTACTATCATTTTTTGGCTGTCTCACCAAGAGGGGCCAAGGACTGATAATTGTGAACATTTGGAATTGCCCCTTAAATCCTAGAGCCAACACTCGGGTGCAAAACAAGTTGGAGGGCAGTGGAGGGGACATTTCTACAGTTGCAGTCCTTGTGTTTCTTGTTCAGTGGACAAACTGAAGTCTTCAGGACCTGTCACCAGCACTGAGTTTAATAGAAGACATCATGTCTCTCGACATATTTAATATAAACTATATTGTACAAGTAACCCCCTTCTTTAATGATTTTTTAACTGCAAATGTGACTTCCCTTAGTCACTCAAACTTTCTCAGTGTTACTGGAAAGGTCATAATTCAGGTGTATATAGTTATCTAAGCCAGACTCTGATGCCATTTCACAAATTAACTCTCAAGGAATCTGTTGAATGTAAGCTGAAGATGCTGGCCATGCATGGCCACCAGTCACTGTGGCTGTCATTTCTAGTTGTTTCAGGATGGAAGAAGCCAACAGGTGATTTGCTTCTAAGTGTGTGTAAATATCAATTGAGTGTAACAGTGCTTTGTCTGATTTTTCACTGTGAAATATATTTTGGAGCTAGAAAGGCTATGTTATTAAAAACAATGCAGAATTAAACAAAAAGCAAGTGTGCAGTGCTCCTTGAGCCATTTTTTCTACCATGTCCATAATGTATTTCTTGTCTAATTTTCTTATTTTGCTTTTGTAAATGTACAAAATGTTTGTGTGCTGCAATTTTTGTGGCTATTTACTGTATCTAACCACTGTTTGGTTATCGACTTTTTGATGTGGAGTGCTGATATTACAGGACAATTAACATCCCAAAATGAAAACTACAACCTAATTTTCAAAGGACAAGGCTTGTTTCATTGCTGCATAGTGACCACACCTCCTTCTAGCTTCACCTACACTTAGTATAACTGGAACTCAGAGCCCAGAAAATGCAACTGAAATGCTTAGTTGTGAGAGGTTTTGTTTCATGGAGGAAGAATATCTCATTTAAACATTTGTATTTGAAAACCAGATATTAAAGCAGGGTGGTGGGAGAAGGAAGAGAGATGAAAGCAGGTGAGCCCAAAGTGAAATGTAAATAAAAGGTGCAGTTTGGAAGTTAAATTCAGACCCTGTATTTGGGGTCTAGCTCCCCCTTCTCAGCAACTGGCCATCATTACTGTTAAAGAACTGTGTTTTGCAACTATAAAGCTAAATAGCAAGCAGAAGTAGGCAGAAACTGTCTGTGCTGATAGTCTGAGATGATATTTGCAAAGATGCCTCTCCCTAGACTCTCTCCAGTGTCAATAGCAGATGGGAGGCACCTTCCAGAATGGAATGCAGAGCGGTTTTTAAAATTGTAGAATCAACATCCCAGGTTGGAAGAGACCTCCAACAATCATCTGGTCCAACATGTCATGAGAAAGGGAGCCTAGAGGAGATCATCTAGCACCCTGTCCTGTCACATCTTGAACACCTCCCATGACAGGGACTCTATTACATCAGTGGGGAGGTTGTTCCAGTCAGTGATTGTTCTCACTGTATAAAATTTCTTTCTTACATAGAGATGAAAACTCTCCTGGTGCAACCTGTGCCTACTCCCCTTGTCTTCTCCATGTCCTTCTGAACATACGGTCTCCATCCTCTTTGTAGCCACTCTTTTAGTACTGGAATACTGTGATGAGTTCCCTCTCAATCTTCCTCTTCTCCAGGAAGAGAAGACCTAACTTCTTCAGTCTTTCCTCATCAAACAGATTGTCCATCCCTTTGATCTTCATGGCCTTCCTTTTGACTCTCTTCAGTTTGGTTGTGTCTATCTTGAACTGGGGGGACCAGAACTAAACACAATACAGTGTTTGTGAGACTACAGCTCAAAACCTGACCTGGGAGAAGCTGATTCTCTACAGTAGTGATGAAAGGATTAGTTGTCATAATTTACCTCATCCATTGCATTTGCAAAATTGTGGCTTTTCATAATATTGTCATATTAATGATGAATGAAATTCTGCCTCTGCACAGCATGACACCTTCTCTGCTTGCATATGAAAGGCTGTGCAGGGCTTCTGGTTAGCTCAAAGGTTCAGGTTTTGGGTTTGTTTTTTTTATAAATCTCATAGACAAAAAAAATCAGTAACAAAAATATGCACAGACAATTATCAAGAAGAAAGCATTTAGCAGCTAGAACTGTTGGTTTCAGATCCTCAGGTGTTCCAGAGCAGCAGAGTGTCATAAAGACCTTTAATCTGAAGGAATCTGTAATTACCATTATTTTTACAGTATAATACTCCCAGTCTAAAACTAATCAACTCCCCTTTTTAAATTCAGTAGGCTTTTTTATTTTCCTCTCCGTCTCTTCCCACTGGCATGTTATGGTAAAACTGCACTCTGGCAATTAAAAATCTCTTTCTGAATTCCAGATTTAAATAAAACCTGCCTTGCTCATGCTCCTTGTCTTGCCAATCTTGACTCCAGTTGCTTTCTGCCTTCCTAAAGTACAAACAGCTTTATTTCAGGTAAAGTCTACAATTTATCTTTGATCATACAACTGAAACATAAGACTGAAGAGAATTATGTACCTTAAGTGGCATTTGTTTCAGCTTTAATCTCAATTTGGACAGCAAAAACAAAGGAAAAAAATAAAAGGAAAAAAAAAACAAACATATCTAAAAATCCACTGAAAACATCAGGAATATTAACTGGAAGCAGCATGTCAAGAGCTATGGGGAAAAAAAAAAAATCTAAGAAAAAGTTGTGGATGTCTCCTCCTTGGAAGTGTTCAAAGCCAGGTTGAGTGGGACCTTGGAATAACCTGGTCTAGTGGGAGGGGTCCCTGCCTATGCAGGGGGGTTAGAACTAAATGACCTTTCAGGTGCTTTCCAGCCTAAACCATTCTGTGATTCTAGAAGACTGTCTGGCTTTTCAGCTTTCTGCACATAGAGTCATCCAGTCTTTGATGAACCTCTCAGTTTCCCCAATCCAACATCCATTTTGACATTGTAATCACAAGGATCATCTATATCCCAATGTTGCAGAAGGGCCAGGGTGAAAGAGCATTTTAGTCAGGTCTGTTTGTAGCCATTTCACAGTGAGTGGTTTGAGAAGATACAGGCAGAAGAGATGCTGCAGTCTGAATGAAGCTGCTGAACTTAGCCCTCTTTATCCTCAGCATCTACAGAAACATCCAAGCTGTGATTTCACAGCTTCCCTGAAGTCCTACAAAGCCTTCTTACATGACAGAGTAAAGAATCCAACCGCCAAAAGTAATCCTCATAGTTTCCACATTCGTTGGAATCTTTAAAACTTCAACAAATTAAACTTTTCCTCCTTGTTTTGCGTATTGTGGTTTCATATGTGATAGAAAGACTTTCTTTGTTCTGAGATTTTTATCATGGTGGCAAGGCTTCCAGAGAAATGTAGGATGCTTAAAACCATCTGCTACATGACACTGCAGAGCAGCAAATGTGACCTCAGCAGAGCTATATGAGTGTGGAAGGTGCTAAAGGGAAGGGAGACAAGGTAGTAAGAAGAGATAGATCAGGATATATGGGACACCACATGAGGTCCTGCTTGGTCTCCAGCTTCCAGACAAGTCTGATGTCTTCTGCTGTTCCTGTGTTGTATCTATGGGTTCTGTATGAATACTTAGGAAACAGAAAAACTCACTGGATGAGGTTCAGCTTCAATCTCTAGGCTTTGATACCTATGTGAAGACACTGCCTGTTGGACTCCCGAGTTTACAACTGTAGAAACGTACATGATGCAAAGATACAAGCAAATATCTGGTTTTACCAGGTTTTCTTTCCTAGAGAGTTAAATATCAAGGGCTATATTAAATATGTGTCCCTTTCAATGCCCAGCACTTTCTAAAAGAAATCACTCTCTGGAATTGACAATCTCTTTGTCCTTTATGGGAGGAAAATGAAAGACCTGATGAACATATCTTCAGGTGTGTAAATCGGATGGGATAAATTTCATAGAATCACAGAAAGGTTGGAGTTGGAAGGGACCTTAAGGATCATCTAGATCCAACCCCCCTGTGTGGGCAGGGATATCTCCTACTATGTCAAGTTGCTAAGAGCTTTCAGAACTAATCATTCTTGTGGTAGGCAAAGTCCTGGAAAGATCCTGTGTCACTAGGCAGGCAGTTAAGGAGCCATCCACATCCCTTAACTTTAGGCACCGATAGTGAAGATACCTTCTTTTGATCTGGTTTCTCCACTTTGCCTTTGTAGTCACAAGAAATGAGCAATTTTGGAGTATAAGCATCAAACATACTTAGGTGTCTGCTCAAGGGTGAGATGATTCATACTTTGCAAGTGTCTCTTTCTTTCCACCAGGTAGTCTTGCTGAACAGATCAGAGACAGATGTTGAAACTGTGGAAGTCTTCACGTAGATTAATTTACCCCTGGCAGCTTTGCCCAGTCACTGTCATTCTGCTGAGAAGTAATGGTCTTGAAAAGCTTTGGGGAGGCTTCTGTTGTGTGTTACCAACCAGATCTGGGGGAGCTGCATGTCTGATAAACACTTAGTAGCTCTCACCCAGGGTAGTTTTCAGGAAGTCTTGCTTCTCTCTGTCAGTTTGTGTCCATATGACCAGCGTTTGTGTGTCCAGAAGCAAGCCATGGTCTGTAGTGCACATGGAGTGAAAAAGAAATCAGGATTTTACCCTCAGTTTTTAGCAATCAGGCAAATGTAACCAGTTCAGAATTGCATTTAAGGGAAACATTAGGAAGGTCTGGAATATGCAGCACTAATAAATGATGCTGTGATGTTAAGCTCCATGTGTCTCTGTACTAAAGAGCTAAGTTCAGCTAAAAACACGTTGTGCTTTGTGTATGAAAACACACCAGCAGAGCTTGAACAATGTTTTGAACCTCATGGCCTTTCACCTTCTTTTGATTAAAATTGCAATTTCCCACTGGCTTTCTTTTGGGGAATTCATCCATGTAAAGAATTACTGTGTGATGTGATACTGTGTGATATGACACTCTTCAGTGTCTGAAATGACTTAGGCTTCTGGATATGCCTTTTCTTCTGGACTTTGTGCTTGCAGAGAAGTCTCAAGAGGCCTTTGTGTACCAGTATATTCTGTAAAAACAAATATTTGGTGTGCTCATTCTCTTTTCCTTCTTCTTGTCAATTTAGTGGCAATTTTCATGCTATAGCTCTGAGAAGTACCAAGTTATTGGATGGAAAGCTGTGTTTTGGCTTTTGACTGTGTCAAGGTACAAACTTACTGGCCTGTTGGTCAAATACTGACCTTTTTTGGTCAAAATTGGTTTAATTGTTAATGGGATTGGGGGTTATTCAGCTCTGTTATAAGGTGGAAACACAGATATCAATTGCTGCTTTCTAACCTTTTTTTGTGTTTTGAGAAATTGTTTTTAACATGTATACTGCTGTAGATGACACAATAAATGCATTATCATTTTGTAGAAGTCTGTTTCGCTATAAAATTACACCAAAGAGATTTATTTTTCATGTCTGTGAAGTTATAGGGCAACGTAAAGCAGCAGGATGGATTTTTGAGCGGCTAAAAGAGTTAGATTCCTTCCTCATCAGCAGGAGTCCCTGAATTCTGCTGGACGTAGTCAGTCCTGGATAAATCAGGCATGAAGTCTTTGCCTTCAGAGGACCTTGAAAACTCTTCCTTCACCATCAGCCAGTAGAGTTACCTGAGGAAGTTGCTCAGCACTCTGCACCAGTATCAAACAGGACTGTGGGCTAATACTGCCAATACAAATCCAACACACTATCACAATTAATAGCCACTGTGGCTCTGAGCTTTGACCCACAGGTCTTTTAGGACATATATATTATTTCTATGGGGTCTGAACAGGAAAAGAAAGTCTGTTGTCCTCAAAAAAAGGCACTGTCAGCTGGCAAAAGTGGAAAAAGATTGGTCTCTATTTCATCTGATACAGGATCATTGAATCAGGTTGAAGAAGACCTGTAAGATCACCTTTAACCTAATTCTACTAAGTTAGCTCTACCTGCCCACTGCTAAACCATGTCCCTAAGCACTGAACCAATATGATTTTAAAACAGATTCAGGGATGGTTATTCAAAGTCTTGATATGTTTTTTTAGCTAAAGCAAACCTCAGCAGTTCTACCCCAGGTTCATTTTCAAAAGATCAAGTACATCACCTTGCTCAAACAGAGGACTCCACACTAAATTACCTATTTTGATATTTCTCCTCTTTTTTTCCTTACCTTCAGCTTCTATAAGATTTTGTCTGAACCTCCTGGATCTGTGAATCCTCCACAAAGGCTACATCTTTCCATTGCTATTCTTCCTTATTGTTTAGCCAAAGCACAATTATGTGGAGCTTTGTCCATTGATGGGAAAGTGGACATTTATGTATTGGAAGTAAGGTTAGAGATGTGTAAAGGAGCACTCAGGACCAGCTGATCCTGAGGGATGGGTGCTGGGAGACAAGGAGCATCACATGGACAGTAGAGCCAGTCACAGCCCCAGTGAGGAAGCAGGGAAGGCCTGGAGACAGAGCCCAGATTCAACCAGGAGTCCAGATTCTTGCCAACCAGGCAAGTTCATGGCACTTTTAAATTGATTGATTATTTCTTGCTTGAGTTTGAGATGAGCTGAGATCTCTCATCTTTTTCAGGCCTGTTTTTGTTGTTTGTTTTTTTTTGTTGTTGTTGTGGTTTTTTGTTTTGCTTTGTTTTGTTTTGTTGTTTTGTTTTGGTTTTTTCCCAATAGCTTCTTCTGCTCTAAAAATCTGGGTCCGGGGAAGCTCAGTATTGGCAAACCAGGTAAAGCTGCCTCCTGGAAAGACTTATTTTAATCTGGAGTCCACATAATCAAGCTTCCTGAAAAAAATATACTGACACTCTTATTAGAGTTAGAAAACTACTACTGGTGAGAAATTTCATTTATATTAACAAAAAAACACATTATTTTTAATCTTTCCAAGTAGTCATGTAGGTTGTAAAGGGATTTTAAAATAGTACTTGAAGAGTCAAAGTATGTGAAAAATTCCAGGGGAGTAGAGGAAGAGAAAGCAGCTTTTCCTAGCTGATAGAACTTAATGATTTCTTGCAGCTGTCCTTGGGTAACCATTTAAACCTCACCTGGGAGAGGGCATATCTCAGGTTCATCCTGGCTATGAGCAGGAGCCAGTGTTTCTACGTGCTGTTGAGCTTTCTGGGCTGCACACACCCCGACAGAGCAGCAGTGTGTCCAGCACACACGATGCACCAGGAGATGGCAGTGCCTCCACACAGACTGCACAGCACTTCAAGGCACCGTTTGTGCCATCCCCTTCTGCTGCCTTCACAGCCCTGCTGCGAAGAAATGTATCCCTGAAGCGTTCCCTCCTCCTACAAGCACCATCCTGCCCTCAGATGTGGCATCAAGAAGGGATCAGCAGATTTTTCACAGCCCAACCAAAACGTTTATCCAAGCAACTTACACTCCCCAAGATTAACCTCATCACCAGGTTATTCCAAGGGTTTACACACATGATGCAAATAATGGGTTTGTATAGTTGCAGAATTTCTTCACCCAGCTTTCAAATCCAGCTCCTGGCTCACACATTCTGAGCCAAAATGTTTGAAAAGTAAAAGGCTCAGGAATGTTAATAGCACTGGGAGGGATGCAAGGACATTTTGGACAAAGGACAGGCAGATCAGGTGGCCAGTGTATTGGTGAGGTCGTTGAGGACTTTTGAAGAGTTAGGTTGGATCTCTGTAAGATGATCTGTGATTGTGACTGGGAAGAGCTTGAGGCAAAAGAAGGTATCTGGGGAGTTAATGCAAGCTGAATGTGCAGGGTCATGTGGGTACAAACCTGGTTGCAGGGTCTGGCATGTCTGGTGGGTTTGCTACAGCTGTTGAATTTTTGTAAGGAAACTGAACACAATGACTGATGGAAAGATCCTTCATGATGTACAGAGACCTATCACCTTTCTTTGCCATCATTTCTCCTTCCTCTGGATCCTTGGTCCAGTAAAGAAGTTTCCCACTAATAAAGGAAGGGGAGATATAGGGCGATGGGTGGTGTGAAAGTAGAATGCAGGCCATCCTGGGAGCTCAGCTGGGAAGTGGGAATTGCCATGTGAAGCACGATGGCTGATACATACACTAAGTAAAAGATGAAATTAGGTGGGAAAGAAGTCAAAAGGGGGGTTGTTCTGGGGGAAGCCTCCAAATCACAAAGCCTCAGGCCAAAGTTTTTTTGGAAGTAACATTGCCAGGTCAGTCAAAAGCAGAAGTATGATCCCCTCCAACTTTGTTCCTCCCTAAAGAAGGATGAAGAGATATGGGTCAGTTCCTCCATATAGACAACTCAGTAAAGTTTATCACAACTGTTTCCTCAAGAAAACATTCAGAATTTGCCAAATACCTCAACTAGTCAGCTCCTCTCAAAAATGGAGAGAAGCAGGGGACCACAGATCTGCATCTTAGTGACAGTGTCTTGGAAGGGGAGTGGGGCATTAACTCAGGCTGCAGGTTTGTGGTTCATGATTCTTGGTTCTTAGTTCATGGTTCTTAGTTCATGGTTCTTGGACAAAAAGGTAAAAATTGTACATATTTATTGGCTTCAAAACTGTATCCATACAAAACACAATTATAAGACTGTCATTTTTCCTATAAAGTCTCAAATGAAATATCCAAACTGACAAAATGTACAAACTCACAACATCTGCAATTACCACTTGCGGTTTATAAGTGTAAGTCATACAAATGTGTTCACATCACTGTGACAGCCAGCAAACGTAACACTGGAGCAAAGGTTACTTTTGCAAGGAAATCTGAAAATGAAGTCAGAATGGACAAAATTACAACATCTGATTTGTTGGGACAGAAGGGTTAAGTATTTACTGAAATCTGGTCAATTGATCTCTACTCTAATAATGGGACGAGACACGAAACAATTAAAATCAATAAAATTTCCACAAAGTCAAATGTCTTCTAGCCTAAAATATTAACCAAGAGTAAAGCAAAATGAGGGACTGGAACACTTATTTTTGAAGCTAAACTGATACTGCATTTCACAGAAAACCAAAGTGTACTTGAATGACCATGGTCTCTAGCAGTGCTTTCAAGTCTGAATGCAGGTTCTCCTGGGAATGGTGCTATCTCAAAAGCACCTCTGGCTGTGTCTAGAGTACCTTGTGTGTCTTTACTTCTGGAGATTTTGAGGTAGAGTCTAACTCAGTCTTGAAGAAAGAGGAAGCCACCCAAAGAAGGGATAAACTGTTGTGTTTATAATTCTGACCCCAGAAATATCATTGAATGGAGTGATAATCAGCTGAGAACTGGTGGGCAGGATTGATATAGTCACAACAACCACAGCAGATTAATCCTCCAAGGGAGGTCCCAAAAAAAAAGCACAAAAAGCAGAGTTTAACTGTGTATTTGCTCAATGGATCCAGCCAGCCTTCAAGGTTATGGAAGCAGAAGTTTTGTTCCAGCTACACCAGTACCAGCATCTGGACACTGAAACTATACATGTAAGTCATTCTGAATTCAAGGTAGCCCAGCAGGCACACTGCATTGAGTTTGCTCTACATTCTTCACACACACAGGATCTGCCTAAATGTCAGCTACTCCGTGTTTTCCCACAGACAAAAAGGGCTTGGGGTCCACTGGCCTAATTTAACAGGCATGGAAGAAAAAAATCCCAGGCAGATAATGTAACTCCTTCTCTTTTTTTGTCACTTCTTAAGACACCTTGAGATTTCTTTTGAAGGAGGTTGCTGCTCCATAAATTGGTGCTTAGCAAGTTTCTCTGTGTAATCCCCATTAAGGTGGCTCAAGTTGCATCAAAACAACTAGTAAAAATTCATTAATCATATGGCAAACCTGTGCTACACTTGCCTTTTCAAATGAAGATGAGTGTTCTTAAAACTGAAAATGTTGGGAAACAGTCACAGATGTGACAAACATGCTGGGCCTGGAAGGCATTAATATAGTTCCTTTTTTTTGGGGGGTGCTGACATGTGATTCACACTAGCTCAAAGTCTGGCTTTTCCAAAAAAAAAAAAGAAGTGGATTTTGTGTGCTTAAGGAGGGAGAGAACAGAGATTGTGAGACTGATCTGTACCAGGTAAGAAAAGCAGCTCACATTCAGGACAAGACATTTGCAGAAGGCTCCTGACACTACAAAAAGCCATAAAGAATCCAAAATGGCCATCTCTTAGTGGGTTAAAACATCACAGCAACTCATCCTGCTAGATAAGCTCAGACAGAAGTTACACCATTCTGGTACACAGAAGTTTTCCTTTTTGGACTAATTCTTTCAAGCAGTGATAACTGAGTGACATAGTTGACTGGACTGTTTTCTCTGGACAAAGTCCCATGTTTGTGTGTGAAGTTCAGGTATTCTTGATACTGCCATTTGCACAGTTGTTTCTTCAGTTCACTTTGAACCTGTAGGAAAGGAATTAAAAAAATAAAAGAATCAGAAAATAAAGACTTAGTGGGCATTGAAGGTAAAAATATGCCAAAATGTCTGCTTGACTACCATTCTGGATACATTTAATCACCTCTGTGAGTGGCCAGTCTAAGGTAGTGGGGAGACTGAGGCACTGAGACACTCTGGATCATCCTTCCCATATAACCCACACATGTTTCTGAGTATGAGTTGTGTTTTTACATTTTATCATGGCTTTTGTTTCATTCTACTCTTCTGGGCAAATTTATCAATTTATTTATTTGCTTTTTAAATCATAGGCTAAAGTGTTCTACAGTGAGTTTATGGAAATTCTAACAATGTGACAAAAACAGGAGAGCAAGTGTTTGAGCAAAACTACTGAAAATGCACAGGGTGCCCTGGAAAGAGAAAAGGGAGAGGGAGAGAGAAAGGGAAAAGGAAGAAATTCACTGTGAAAAACAAAACTAAAGAAATTAAGGAGGCTTACAAGCTTTCCATTGAGACATCATCGCAGTAACTATCAAACATAAAGCAGAATAAAGTTCCCTGACAGTCACCAACCATTTGTAAAGGGTCACTGCTTCAAAACTCATTTTGTGTTCTTCTGTCTGAACTGCATCAATACAAATAAAGTCAACAAAGGTACTAAGGGGAAAAAAATATATATGGGCATTTCATGCTTTCAGGAGCAGAAAAAAAAGCACAGATCTGTTCTGGAAATAGGCCCATAAGTTTAAAAAATGTTGATAAACGTAGGTACTTGCTACTTACCTCTGCATTTGAGAAGCAATATAGAAGAGCAACAACAAAACCCTGGGAAAGGGAGTATATGGAGAAGAAAGTCAACCATCAGGAGCATAGAATCAGTGAAAGACATCAAGTTTCATTCAAAATTGGAGTAAGACAGCAAAACTACAGATTTTTCCATTGTTCCATTGTAATTTAGGTGATGTGGCACTAATTATTGGGCTTTCAGAGTAGGATTAAATTCCTCAACGGATTGGTGATACTATATGCATATTATTGCTATTGTTTGGAGACACCAAGGACCTTCTGTTCATTGTATCCTACAAACAAATTCTTCCTCACATAAGGTAGTAGGGACCTCTGTCTTGTTCCAGTCTAGATTTACAGCAGTGACTACACCAGAGTCTGGCCATGGTTGAAAGGTTAGCATGGAAGAGGGATCATTTTCAACACGCATCAACAAGAACAAGCTGTTGTGGGGTACTAGGGAAAGGGGAAGGAAGGAGACCTCAGGTCTTTTTTACAATGTGTACCATACCCAGACCATGACCCTCTCAAGTTCAGGATATGGTTCTGAACAGTGGCATAGCAAAATAAAAAAATGAAGAAATATTAACCTGGTGGATTTATTACTGCTCAAGGTTAAAGGCAGAACAGTTTGCTACATATTATCCTTATGGTTTTCAATCCTCTGCTCATCACCTTTATTATATGTGGAATCAGTTTCAATCAGTTCATCTTAATCTGATCTTGGTGGGACTCAGTTATTCAATAAAGTTAAATGTAATAATTTTTGGTGATTATTAATATGGAGTCAGAACTCAAAACTAGTGAGAGATTTCAAGTAACAAAGGAACAAACAACATCAAGAGCTCACAAAACAGTAGGATGAAATGTGTGTGTTGAATTTAGGTGCATTATTAACATTTACTCTGATAGCCAACCAAAAATATAATGTTTCAGCCCAAATCTCTTAGGACTTAGAACCATTTTGTCCAGCTTACCTGGAAAGAACCCAAGCCCAACTCAATGTAAAGGCGAACATCCAGACCAGTGCTTTCTGGGAAAAATGCAAACACAATGTAGTGCACTCCAAAGAGGGGGATCAAGAGTAACGTGGATTTAGCAAGTCTCCTGGCAAACCAAGAATTGAAGAACAAGGCACTGTTAGAAATGCAGAATTAGTGATAACAACTACAAGTTGGAACAAATTTAAACACTGAGGACTGCTCCACAATGGTGACAACTACCTCTAACTGTTATGGAAAGATTACAGTCTGCCACTGCCACCATCAACAGCCAGTGAGCAAAGATGAATAAATCAGCATTCAACTTTTCTAGGTTAATTTTTAAGGATTTTTCTCCTTGTTATACATGCAAAAATAGGGTACTCTGATCTACAGTCCTGAGGCTGATCTCAATGACATATAGGTATTCCCTCGTAAGTGTCTCAACTTCCCAACCTGTCAGTGGAGATCTACTCATCACTGTCCATAGGACTTGAGTCAGTTGCTTTAAGAGTGGTGTGAGAGCCACTGATGACATCCTAGGATATTCCACTTGGCCTTCAGCTCACTCCAGAAGGGCACAGGATTACACTAGGATCTGTGCCATAACCAACAGCCACAGCTACATAAGTTAGGATGACTCTAAGAGCTCCCTAGAGTCCTCTGGCAACATTGCTGAAATTCCCATTGATTGGGAAGGGGATTGTAGGCAGGAAAGATTAAGTTCAGTTACCCGCACATCATCATCCTGTTACTGAGAAGAATTTAAAGGAAATAATGTGCATCTTTCTGTGGCCACTTGTGTGGAAAGGGCTGTAAGAAAGATGGATGCATTTAGTCTTTACACTGTCAAGCTGAGTCCTGTTGAAGCTGCAATACTTTTCTATTTTACTTTTCTCATTCTGCCCAAAACATCCACTCCACCCTTGTCCCCCTGAAGAGGAAGAGAGATGTGATATTTGGGATGAAAAGGAGGGTTGACATTTTTATTTCTTCTGGGGATTTCTCTTTCTGTTAGTATGGAGTAGAACATTTTGCCTATAAAACATCTCTTACAGCAGCTAGAATGGGTCAATATCAAGTGACCCAGAAATACATACACAAAGTGGCTTGAATGGTTCCCTCCTCCCTCTTGAGATTTCAGTTTATGGACTAGGATTCTGATCACATTAATAAATATAATAAAGTTAATCTGAAAAGACAAGACAAAATCTGTAAATTTACTACAAATCAGGACATATTTTCAGTTGAAACAAATGAACTAAAAATCCCTGCTCGTAGGAATTACATTCCTATAAATCTGAGATCTCCTATAAATTAGCAGATCTGCTCTCAGGTCAAATCAATAGCATAAGAAACAGTATTCATTTTTCCCAACAATACATAGTTATACATAAAGATATGGTAAAAGTTGTGTGGAATTTATATAAATCTACATATCTCAAAATTGGTTTATGTCTCATATTAACTCCTTGCACTTGTTGCAGCACCTTGCAAATTTTACATGGTCTAAACAGTCCCCTCTGTTCCCTACATTGCTTATAACAAGGATTATAACATATAGTACTAAGTGATCTATTGTTTCCTAACTAAATTTAGGTGGAATAAATGTGTGCATAAGGGAGGGGTCTTTTTGCCTTAAGCTTAAACCCAAATAACTCATTAAAAAATAAACTACATTGAATTATCTGTATGCATTTCTTGTATTAAATTAGCTGAATATTCTATGAATCTTGCCAGTATAAATCACTTTTCTTCAAGAATGACTTGCAGAAATATAGACACAACTGTGACATGTAAAACAGAAGGGCCAAGGTGATTCAATTATGTCCCAGCATTAAAGGAGACACTAACTTCACTTTCACATTTCAAAAATACTCAAGACAAAGTGAAAAAACATACTAATATACTTAGCACAATGGGGCCTTTGATGATCCATAACACGACTCCATTTTCATCATCGTCCCAACATCTGAAATGGTCAAACAAAACGAGTTGTGAGCTTTTCATACCACATGAAAGAGTTTCTATCACAGAATAGGAATGTGATGGACTGTTCCACTATTTAAAGGCCACTATTTTAAAGGCCAGTACTCATACCTCCCTAAAAGTTCTTGTGCAGTCCAACCTAAAGGAAGTTTAGAACCAGAGTGAAGCCCTGAACACAAGAAGAACACGGAGCTGTTGGAGAGAGTCCAGAGGAGGCCACAAAGATACTCAGAGGGCTGGAGCAGCTCTGCTCTGGAGCCAGGCTGGGAGAGTTGGGATGTTCAGCCTGGAGAAAAGAAGGCTCCAGGGAGATATTAGAGCACCTTCCAGTGCCTGAAGGAGCTCCAGGAAAGCTGGGGAGGGGCTTTTTTACGAGGATGTGGAGGTGATAGAAAAGATGATACAAAATTGGATGTCCATGATTTCCTTACCCAAGCTCTGACTTACCCAGTGTTTTGTCTATGGATTCTTGTGAGAACCCAAGCAAATACCACAGCAGTGGGAGCTCCTGGAAAAATCAACAAGGAACACAATTTAATTATTTGAATGCCACATCCTATGGGATTTTTATTACAAGATGTTTCACAGTGCAACACATTTGACGCACATCAAAGTTCAAACAATGGGCCAGATGATTTAAAATAAATTTATGAAATAACTTAATTTGCAGTTCAGGAAAAAAAAAAAAAAAAAAAAAAAAAAGACAAAAAAAGACATAAAAAGACAGGATGAAATCAAAACAAAGGATAATAGAGGATGCTTCAAAACTATGTTTTCAAAAATAACAGCTATGAATTGCTTGAAGGTTTGGATGTGAAAAATGAGCACTTGTAAAGCTGGAAGTATCACTTCTTCTTCTAGAGCTCTTTCATTTTGTAAATTGTGGCCAGGACTATTCCTACACTAGCTGGAAGAGTTCACGTTTCTGTCCCAAGGAACCATCAATTCATGAGCATTCCATGAAAATTTAGCTAAATCCAGGAACTGGGGATTTCAGACCTCGCTTTGTCACTGTCTATCCTTCTGCATTTACGACTGAATAGTTACTAATTTGGGGATCTTTTTGTTGTTTTAGGGGTTTTTTTGAGGTTTTTTAAAGCCTATAAAATAACAATTGCTTTTTCTCTCCTTCTGCAGAATTGAATTTCCAAAGACTAAACAATTTTCAAAGCTGCCATAAAAGGGACTTTAATCTGAAGCAGGTGACATTTTCACTGACAAATCTGTAGAAATATAGGTAATATCTTTCTATGTATCATTTGAGATCTGTAGGAAAGGTCTAGAAGTTCTTCTTCCTCCTTTCAGACCTTTGTTCAAAACCTTTAAACTGAGACTATATTCAGTTCAAGTTGTCTTTTTAATTAATGAAGGTAAATGTTTATATCCATATCACCTAAGATCTGAGTTGACCCTGGCATGTCTCTCACTTGCCATTGATTATAGGAGGAGATGAGGATTACTACATAATTAATTGAGTTGTTCCCTTTGTTATCTCAAGTTAACAGTGATTAAACAAGGCCTAAGTATCTAGTTTCAGGCAATCATATTGGGAATAGCTTCAAATCAACATCCTTTTTTAAATAAAATTCAGACTTTTTGAATATAATTACATAAAAAAGTCTGGAAACAGAAGATAAAAGATAAATTACTGATTACCTGAGGAGAATTTGGATTTCACTATATCAAAAATGTCAATGTAACTACTCAATTTAGGTGCTTCTATTTTAGAATAGTCAAGGTGAAGTACAAGAACATCTGAGAGTCACAATAAACAATTACCTGCAGTGAAAGAAATATTATGTATTATTTTCATATATTCTGGTAATCAAAGAAAGTTCTAGTGGTTGTTTAAGCTCAAAAGGTTCCTTAAAACCAGAAAGTCTCAGAAAAAGAATAAAAATACAGTTGATTGATTCCTAGTGCTGAAACCACATGAATTAAGACTAAACTGTCTAATACTGCTTACTAAAAGCAAACTGTTGACTTAAAAAAGTTAGTCACACAAACTTCTTTATTCAGTTGAAAAGGCAACATGTGTCCAGCCATGTTATCCATTTTCTTGAAGACTGGATTAATCACCACCACATCAAGCATATCACACTCTACTGGCTGCAGGAGAAACCTGGAGAGATAGTTTAGCCTGAATGGCTAACTTGAAATTTACTTCAGTTGCATGAAATTAATTACAATCATATAGATTAGTGCTGCAGTCCTTCAAGTAGACATATCATAGTGCTTCTAGTAACCCAGCCTATCCTCTCCTCCCAAGTTTTGAATGGTGTAAATATCTAACAAGATGAGACCCTACAAGGGAGTGGTTTTTATACAGTAGTACTGGGTGAATGAGCAACTTTCATCAGAAAGGTGGCACCTTTGATAGATCCCTTTTACCTTAGGACAAACATTTTATCTAGTTCTGAGAGTAAATGGAAGTACCACGTGTCACAAGGAAGAAAAGAGTACTAACCCCAGCCAGTCAATATGAACCACCACACATACTGCTTGTCCGAAACAAAGGTCAGCAAAAGCAGAGTTTGCAGGTATATCCCTTCTATAAGAAGCCAGAAGAAATTGGCTAAAATACTGAACTGGAAAAATGCCACAGCAGCTTTACAAGCAACCTGGAAATGCAGAGATAGAAAAAACTCTTAGGTCTACTCTCCATTGTGTCTCTTTTCTCTACAAGTGTAAACAAAAGTCATTGTTACCACACAAGAATGAAGACATTTTTATGAGATTTGAGTAGGTTTAGAATTCCATCATTTCAATACATTTCAGGTTTGGGGTTTTTTGATAGAGAAACATTGGCTGTCTCTTCTAAATGGAATTATTTACTGCTAGAAATTGTTACGGGTCAGTTAGAGTTGAGTTATCTGTACCTTATACATCAAAGACAAATGCAGCCATAGCACTTTATTTTAATGTTTTATGTAGTATTGTTTGCTTTAAAATTTCAGCACTAGCAAATTAAAGAGAAACAGGATTAAGAAAACTCTATATTCTCTTCAGGGGAAGAATTACATCAAGAGCAGGAGAGAAGGGAAGTTGAGTACCGTTGACATTAGGCAGTGGTCCATCGTTTCATCTGCAAACAAAACAGCATCTTTGGTGAAAACAGCAATTGCTCTCAGGATAAAGGAGAGAAACAGGTGCATATGGATGTAATTCCGTGTACAGTGGAATTTTCTGACATGAAAAGAGAAAACAAAAATTGTTCCTCAAGTGAAATTTCCCAGGGCGTCATGAAAATTCAAACAGGAATTTGATCTGACTGCAGAAACATTCCAAAGCAAATAAATGATCTGCAACTAGTTGAGAGGGAGCTAGACATAAACAGAGCAGGTATTATTTGGCTAAGCTAATAAAAGTGCTAGTATAATTGTCCTTGAATCACCACACCTTTAAAGGAGATGCCAGAAGCAGAAGGTAATTCTGGGACTCTTGGGCTGTAGAACAATAATGCCTTTTAATTTTGGTTGAACATGCTTGTAGCTGATTCTTCAGCCCCTTTCTGTCTAGACTAGAAGTGTCAGCTGGATGTCAGTTCCATGACGTGGGGTGGCTGCCAGAGAAGGAGCTACATTACCCTAAAATTCATTATTCTTACAAGGAGTGGCTGAGGGAACCGGGGTTTTTCAGCCTGGAGAAAAAAAGCTGAGGGGTGACCTTCTCACCCTCTACAACTGCCTGAAAGGAAGTTGTAGAGACGTGGGTCTTTGTCTCCTCTCCCAAGTGACAAGTCATAAAACAAAAGGAAACAGCCTCAAGTTGCACTATGAGAGGTTTAGATTGGATATTAGGAAAAAACTGGTTCCTGAAACCAGAAACTGGAACAGGCTGCCTGGGGACGTGGTGGAGCCACCATCCCTGGAGGTATTTAAAAGCCACGCAGATGTGGTGCTGAGGGACATGGTTTAGTGAGGGACTGGACAGTGTTGGGATAACAGTTGGATTTGACTTAAAGGTCTATGATTCTGTTTCCTTAGATTATCTTGTTCATAGTTTTACCTTGAGCTGAAGGAATTTCCTTCCAATTTTGGACATATCAGCCTCTTGACCCTGGGGCCATCTATAAGTGACATGACATTTAAGACTGCCAACCCATTCCAGTGAGGAAGCTGTTCCTGTGCTCTGCACTCCTGTCTGCAGAGTAACTTTAAGGCTTTTGTCCAGATGCTTTAGAACCAATCAAAACCAGAACACATTTCCTAATATCCAACATAATCCAATATGACATTTTAATTCCTTTATATCTCTTTCTATAGCTCCCAACTACGGAATCAATGGTCTTTCACAGAGTGAACAGACAGTTTAGAGTTAATATTGGTTTAGGGACAGGAGACATTTAGTTGCTGCAGAATATGCCCTGGTATGCATTGGAGGAATGCATACCATTTCCACTGTGTGGTGTCAATGAAAAGATTAGTTGTCTACTGTCAAAGATAGTAACAGGTTGGAGCATTTCCACTGTGTGGTGTCAATGAAAAGATTAAGACAGACTGCTCAGCCAGCTTTATTTTTTCAACATCTGCAGGGAAATGCTGCAGCACGAGTAGAGAAGGACCCATTGGCATCAGTGGTGTAATGCCTCAGAAAGATTTGAAAACAAAACAAAACAAAAATCCCACAAAATAAACCACAGAGGGCTTGAGAGGAATTAGAAAGAAGCTGTCTTAAGACATCCTGAAACAGAGATTTTTTTTTTACCTGAAGGCAGCAAAGATAATTAGAGCTGTAATGAGTGCAGTCACTGATGCTGCATAGCCAGCAGTGTAGACTCGCCAAAATGCAGAATAATATGATTTCTATGAGAAAAAGAGAACACAGACCAATGCTGGTGGTTATGCAGCATGCATGCTGGTGTGCTTATTGCACTAAGAAACACCTTCCCTTACTTGTCAGTCCCAACACCCCTGTGCTCCTCTCAGTGCTTGAGATGTGCTTTAGGGTTTTCCCTCTACTGCAGACACAATGTTATTTTTTCTTTTGATTACTGCTTAACCTTGGATATCAGACAGGTTTTTAAGCCCACAGGGGTTGCAATGGTGACCCATTTGCAATGGTGACCACCATCTGCACTGGTGACCACCATCTGCAATGGAGACCCCTTTGAGCACACCCAATAGGAAGATGTTAGCTTGGTTGAGTAAGTACATTTCCTCTTATAGATACATCAAGGGCACTGAAACATGATGATTCATGAACCCATCACTTCTGATTTGGGCCAGATTCAATAAGTATCAGCTATAACTAAAAGATAAATAAAACTTGCATTGGACAGAGGAAACTGAAACACTGTGAAACAGTCACATCGTATTGTAGAGGTAAAACATTAAAGCCAAGAAAATAACTTCCATTGTAATTCTTTGGACAAACAATTCATTCTGTTGCCATTTACTGTACACATTGTAAATCCTTTATAGTTCATTGTTTGTTTCCTCTAGATTTCCATCAGTCAAGCTTTTGCATGTTTTAAAACCTATTTATTTATTTATTTATTTATATGATTGTTGCAATGCATCTTTTGGGTCTGGTTATGGAGAAACAATGGGAAGGACAAATAGTCCTGAGGCTGATGTGCAGAACCTCACTTGCCTAGTGGGATATCTTTTTAGAGCTTACAGAAAAGCTGGGGAGGGATTTTTCACAGGGACTTGTAGTAATAGGACAAGAGGTAATAGTTTTAAACTGGAAGAGGGGATATTTAGGTTAGACATGAGGAGGAAATCCTTTAGTATGAGGGTGGTGAGAGCCTGGCCCAGGTTGCCCAGGGAAGCTGTGGCTGCCCCATCCCTGGCAGTGTTGAAGGGCAGGTTGGATGGGGCTTGGAGCAACCTGGGCTGGTGGGAGGTGTCCCTGCACATGCAGGAGGTTGGAATTAGATGATCTTTAAGGTCCCGTCCAACCCAAACCATTCTGTGATTCTATGATCCTATGTCCTAAAAAAAAAATGAAACATGTTTATGTCGCTTTAACTATGCAAATTTTATTCTGATTCACTACAAGATTACCTAATTATTTTAAATCCCAAGAAACTAAATTATCTGAATCCAGACAACTTTCCTCCTTGCAAATGCAATGGACACTTTGTTCTCTAATTGATCCAAATTCAAAGTTTATCCAAAAGGCAACAATTCTAAGTTGAGACAACCCATTAGCAATTTTAAATAGGTCCATAAATAAACCATGCAAACATGACAACCTAAGAATCATCATGGTGTTTTGGGAATAGTCCTAATCTTGTAAACAGTATTTTCAAAGCACAGATGAAAGCTAGAAAACAGGTTCTTCAATTGAATATTGAAGTATATCTATGTATTTTATCTGTTTTTTAGGATAGCTAAAAAAACCCTCCATGTGCAGAAGTCCTCACTGAAGGTTTGAGTGAGTTCAACTCTGTGGGAGAGAGCCATGCCATGGCAGTGGGCCTCAGGGCTGGAGAACTGTGCTCCAGAAGACCTTGTGGGTCTTACATCCCTCCTCAACTGTTTCCATGACTTCCATGATTTTTTTCATGGAAAGA
>NW_009952051.1:54535-61070 GCF_000747805.2 Chaetura pelagica
CTGGAATAGGCTGCCCAGGGAGGTGGTGGAGTCACCATCCCTGAATGTGTTTGAGGGTGGTTTGGATGTGGTGTTGGTGGATGTGGTTTAGGGGAGAAATTTGTAGAGTAGGGATGATGGTTGGACTTGGTGATCCCAAGTGGCTTTTCCAACCTGAATGGTTCTATGATTCTATGAAGTACAAATATTCTTAGTTTATAGGTGAGGAATTGAGCTCCAGATATCTATACTACCTGTGACAGCTGGGCTTGAATTTCTAACTTCATGGAGTCACATGACTGAGGCCAATTGTGTCTACACTTCTAAAGATTCAGATACCTGAGCTAGTACTTCTGTGCCTGAGCTTGCATGCCTGGAGAGCCAAATTATTTACTCCAGACAGCACCCAGAGTGTTAGTGATGATAACCCTCTTAACGTTTCCCTGTCTTGCTTTGGTCTGTGACAAGTGACCTTTTCCACTGTTGAGTCATGGCTTCACAATCACAAGGAGCTACAGTAGTTAGTCTTTTCTTTCACAAATTGGAAGGAGTCCATTGTTTCTACCAAAATACCACAATAGGAGGAGAAGACCATGATCTGCTCCATCTCAGATTTTTGCAAGAATTCTTTCAAAGATCCAAAGTCTTCATTAGGCAGGTCAAGTGAACTAATCATGAGTCTACTCATTAACATCATGAGGAGAAAATTGGATGGAGAGGAAAGTGCTACCTGCTACTCCCTTGCTTTATTTAAAGCCTAATTTGTTAAACAAGCACTAATATACCTAAAAGATTGAAGCTTAGCACTGATGATGGGCAATTACAGGGTTCTGACAAGGCCCAGGTATGTGGAAGCATCCAATTACAGCAGAGGATGCTCTGGAGATGTCCACAAGGAGGAAATAAAAAACTCACCTGATCCTCAGGCCCTTTACTGGAACCTTCATCAAATCCACAGGCAATGGTGTATGGTGGGAATGGTTCTGACCAATATGCCTCCTGAGTACAGTTTCTCTGAAGGAAGCCTTTAATGGTAAAATATATCAGAGAATTAATAAGGAGGGAGTGGTGGGTGAGTGTTCTTTAGTTTTGACAAGAAACAACACATTTTTATCCCTGCTTTGGTTCTTAGTTATGCACTTAACAGGTCTTACCATGTTCAGCCATGTTAGCTATGGAGTTATATATAGACATAATTTGAAAAATTAAGACAGATGTTCCCATTTCAAGATGCAGAGGAACTACATTTGATATGGGAAATTCCTTTTGCAAAATCAGTCTTTACAGAGAGGAAATAAATTTCTGCAGTCTATCCTGCATTTTCAGCATAATTTGTACTTGTAGACAAAGCCCTGAGCCATCTGATCTAGCTTGGAAACTAGATAAATGTCTTTTAACTTGTCCTGCTCTGACTGGAGAATTGGAATAGATTCCCTCAGAAGGTCCTTTCTAATATTAATTATTCTGTGACTTTAAAAATCAGTGATTCTATGACATTCTTACACTACTTTAGAACACCAGGAATGTAGCAAAACTACCCATATGTTTAGACCACCAAAGAGACTAGGTAACTCATTTCAGCATAACACAAAACAAAAGAGTAGCAAACATTGACCATGACCCAGAAGGTGTATCTGCATAATTACTGCATGTCAACTGACCTAAGGTAGCATTTGGGATCTGGAAAATATACCAGTGCCTGAATCTTTACCTATTAAAACCTATTTTTAAAGTATGTCAAGATAAAAAGAAGAAGAAAAAAGTCTTGCCATGGATGTTGGTGATTTCTTCAAAAAATCTCGGGCAAGGAACTTTAACCACTTCCCCAAAAGTGGCTCCGGGCCAGCAGGTTAGACCATCCCAGTCCCTGGAGCATCCTGAAAAAAACAAAGTGGCTTTAAATAAAGAAATACACAAAGAACATCACACAGGTGTTCTTCCATAATGATACTGGCAGTGGGTTTCACATGAATTCATGTGCATGAAGAGCCACAGTAGCACATGAAGCTCTGGAAATGAAGGACTCTGTTGTTTTCCTCTTCTGCTTGAATTCATCATCACTCAAACATGCACTTGGGATTCCAGCTGGACCTTCCCCCACCTTAGCTCATGAGAGACTGTATCTGAAATTCAGACCCAATCTGAAAGGGAGATCAACTGGAGCTCTTTCTGCTGTCAAAACAATAGCCACTTAAAAAAGATATTGAGTCATTATTAGCACTTTTCTCATTACTGGTTTCAGAGTGAATAGCATGAGAGTTAAAAGTTCAGCCTTAGTCTCTTGAGTCCATGCTTAAATTCTACCAATTTGGTATGACTAAAGAAATAAGGGTTGAAGTCTTGGTCTTCAGCAATCAATGGGATTTTTCCAAGGGACTTAAACAGGAATTCGATTCATCTCAAACTAGAAAAACATCACATAAAAAACCCATCTTCAGGAGTAGGTCTGACTGGTTGGTATTTGGCTGATGAAAAGGATGCTCCTAGCTTTGAGTCCAACAAAAAGGATTTTCCAACCTTGTAGTTAATCACAGCTTTGTCATGGATGCATCACATTGAGACTCAAGCTGTGGTCACTCAGTGCCTGTAGGTGTGGGTGAAACACGGAAAAATTATCAGCTTGTAAAGCTGTCTGAACCAGTAAAAAAAAAGCACTGCACTGTAACCAAAGCTAATCCCTAGGTAGTCATAAGGTGGATGCAAAGCAATGGATGAGGTTTTTTGGGGAGGTGTTATTCTCTTTCACTAGTTCTTTTCTGTTTCCTCTGTGGCTGATGACAAGGTAAACCTAAAATTGGCAAGAGCTGAAATGTGGAAGCAATACCATTTGCCTGTGGATCAGCAAAGTTACTCTCTGGCTTCCAAAAGGATAGTCCTGAGAAACTCCCACGGAATTATCCTCACATCACTCTCAGGAGGATAAAATTCCTGGTATACCCAATTTGCCAGGTGGGAAAATAGAAGCTCTGATTCAGTATTTCTACTTTTAATCGACTAAAATACGTTATTGAATCTTAGCTGTGTTCCCTCTGGGACCCATAGAGAGAGAGACGGGGACTTCCAGCCCATGATTCATCCCATATATTGGTGGCTTCTTCTGGAGGGCAGGATGAATCACTCACTGCAAATGCTGAGGTCTTTCTGATGATTATAGCCTAAACCAGGCTGTTAATTTCCAAATTAATGAAGTCAGGTAATGTAAGTCCCATTTAGACATGCAGTTAGTTGCCCACACACTTACTTAGGGACTTGAGTCCTTCTTAGAGAGTCTATAGTACATTTGAGGAGCTGGGTCTAAAAATCTATCATATTTGGCAATGTGGGGTTAAAAACAAGAATCAGGTGACATTAGCTAGGAGTGGAAACTGCAGATTTAAAGTCTGAGATCTGGCTTCATCTCCAGTGACTTTTATAGTTCCTATCAGAGAAGCCACTGACTGCAGAGGCAGCAAGTACATTTTTCACACCAGGGTTTTCAAGAGGCTAATAATGATCATCCAAGTCACCTGAGACCCCATCAAGACAACTGCAGTTCTAATTGTATCAAGCAATGTTGGTATCATAGTTGTTTAAGTCTTACTCAGTAACCCAGGGCTTGCTCTTTTTGAGACAGTTGAGAATAATAAGCATTTTTAGAGACTGATTCAATTGACCTATTTTACACACCTCCTTCAAGACGAGAGGAACTGCACCCTGGGTGCTACTAATTACACTCATTAGGTTCTGCTTTGTACAAGGAGAATAAAGTGGAGGTGCATTAGACTAAAAAGTCTGCAGCACAGACTAATTCTAGCCCATACTCCCTGTGAGTGCTAAGAAGCCACTCTCTACACATTGTGATCCTTCAATTTGTCTCATGTGCAATTCCTGGAAATCAAAATGTGAGCTGGGGACTCTTAACAGTCTTAGTCTAGTTTTAAAAAGCCACAGATAAAATATTGGGGATTAATTGTTTTTCCAGATTCAATCTTTAATTTTAAACGATGTTGAGAGAAGCTGCAAATACCAGAACAGATTTTCATTAAAGTTCTTCCATTTCTAGGGAATAAAATGTGGGAAGGGGAACTTTCAGAAGTCCAGAGCTGACAAGTTTTAAAATTTTCAAATAGTTTAAAAGACATTGAAACAGTTTAAATTTCTTTGAGTAGTATTTGCTACAAAGAGGATTCCCAAATCATCTCATTATGTTTCTGGTAAAGAGAAAAATGCTTGGAATATCATACCAGGTTTTCCAAATAGAAAAGGTATATAATATAACATTATGTAAAATTCCTGATTTTTATCAGGACTTTTTTTGAGGTTTACTGGGCTTTCCAAGTGCAAAATGTGTCCAGGACATGTTCTGGACTTGATTAAAGGAGGAGGAAAATTACAATTAAAATAAAGGAGGCAAATACAGGAAAGACACCAGACATTAGAATGATTGGAAAGAATGCAGAAAAATAAATAAGAAGAAAATAACCTAGGGCTAAGTTTCTAAAGTTTAGTGGGTTGCTAAGGGCAGAATTTCAGGTGGTTGCAATACTTCCATTCATTGCATGAGGCATCTTTGTATCATAATTTCTCTGTAAATAATGAACACCTGGTAATTCAGGCCAAATGAAACATCTGACTGACATGGATTAATACTTTCCTAAGCAAAACTGGCTAAAAAAAAATAAAAATGGGACTGAACTTCTGAAAGAGTTTGAACTTTCCACTTTGTATCAATTAAAAACAGGTCTTCCCAGTGCCAAAACCCAAGCAAAACAAATACCCTACAGTTTTTAAAAAGTATTTTACAGGCTTTCTGAAATGTTTGTTTTAATTATCAATATTTCAATTTCTGCATATAATAGATTTCAAAGCACCACCACATTAAGCCTTTTCAAACAAAGAGGCAAAACACCTCCAAAAATGTAGAAACTATTTTGAAGAAGTTAGGGTACTTTTTATTATTTATATTTTTATTGGCAAATATGATTTTCAGCAAGTTGGAATGATTCTCAATACACCAGAATTTCAGCACTTTTCATTGTCTTTTGTGGAAGTTTCTTAGCAGTTTTGGATACAAGTAAAGAACACACCAAGTATTTTAGCAATGTTAAGACATTCCAAGTAGGGTTTTTCTGCCCTCACTAAACATCTAAACTTCTCTGGGCCTCAACTAATCACCCTACTCTCATTCAGCAGTTAGAAAAGAAAAATGCAAGTCCAGAGAAAGTTTAATCTTATCCTGAAGTATCTAAACCAGAGACTATGAAACATGTTCTAAGGATACTCATCTTTCCTGATTTATTTTAAGGGAATCTGAAGACTGAGATACTGAGCTTTTAATGATGTCTAAAATGTGATCATTTGAAGTCAGATGGAGAAACACTTTAAGCTATTGAGAAAACAAATAAAACTAGGAAGCAAATCTTGAATGAAGAGAATAAATGTCATCTTCACATTGTGCTCCTGAAGTGCTACAAGAGGTATTTGCATATATATATATATATATGTACATATTTGCAATCAGGATCATTACCTTTAAGATCAGGTGAAAAAGATTCATTCTTTTCTAAGCACAGAGCCTCTTCTTTCACCACCTGCTGGAATATCTTGCATTCTGGATGGATTCCCTCAACCTTGGTGAGAGAAAGAGAAGAGGAAAATACAACAAACAAAGAACTTCTGTGACTGTCAGAATGAGAAAAGCCAGGTTTCCTTTCCAGTTTGTTCCTCATGGTTGAAACTTTTTGGGTCCAAAAATGAGAGAGGGAGGAAGGAAGGGAGGAAGGAAGGGAGGAAGGAAGGGAGGAAGGAAGGGAGGAAGGAAGGGAGGAAGGAAGGGAGGAAGGAAGGGAGGAAGGAAGGGAGGAAGGAAGGGAGGAAGGAAGGGAGGAAGGAAGGCTAAACCAGAGACTATGAAACATGTTCTAAGGATACTCATCTTTCCTGATTTATTTTAAGGGAATCTGAAGACTGAGATACTGAGCTTTTAATGATGTCTAAAAATGTGATCATTGAAGTCAGATGGAGAAACACTTTAAGCTATTGAGAAAACAAATAAAACTAGGAAGCAAATCTTGAATGAAGAGAATAAATGTCACCTTCACATTGTGCTCCTGAAGTACTACAAGAGGTATTTGCATATATATATATATGTATATATTTGCAATCAGGATCATTACCTTTAAGATCAGGTGAAAAAGATTCATTCTTTTCTAAGCACAGAGCCTCTTCTTTCACCACCTGCTGGAATATCTTGCATTCTGGATGGATTCCCTCAACCTTGGTGAGAGAAAGAGAAGAGGAAAATACAACAAACAAAGAACTTCTGTGACTGTCAGAATGAGAAAAGCCAAGTTTCCTTTCCAGTTTGTTCCTCATGGTTGAAACTTTTTGGGTCCAAAAATGAGAGAGGGAGGAAGGAAGGGAGGAAGGAAGGGAGGAAGGAAGGGAGGAAGGAAGGGAGGAAGGAAGGGAGGAAGGAAGGGAGGAAGGAAGGAAGGAAGGAAGGAAGGAAGGAAGGAAGGAAGGAAGGAAGGAAGGAAGGAAGGCTTGTTGAATGTACGAGTTAGAGGAAGGAAGG
>NW_009952051.1:61091-78601 GCF_000747805.2 Chaetura pelagica
AGGAAGGAAGGGAGGAAGGAAGGGAGGAAGGAAGGGAGGAAGGAAGGGAGGAAGGAAGGGAGGAAGGAAGGGAGGAAGGAAGGAAGGAAGGAAGGAAGGAAGGAAGGAAGGAAGGAAGGAAGGAAGGAAGGAAGGAAGGAAGGAAGGAAGGAAGGAAGGAAGGAAGGAAGGAAGGAAGGAAGGAAGGCTTTTTAAATATACGAGTTAGGTATTTTTTGTTTAGTTGATTTTTTGGGGTGCTCAGAGCTACTTATTGGCAAAATATTCCTATTTTGACACTTGGGAGCTTGCAAGAATAATTAATTTATTTTTTTTTTAATTGGAGGAATTAGCCCTAAGTATGATAATCAAGTCTTAGCTACTCTTCAAGAGGATGTGCTTACTCTGCTTTGATGCTGATACTGAGAGAATGGGTTCCTGGTCTTCCTTGGGTTGGTGAGATTATAGTGCTATACAAATCACTCTACTGAGAGAGTCTGGTGTAAGTTCTTCCCTTCTGAATGCAGTTGGATAAAATAAACCAAATAAATAGGAGTGAGTATTTTATGTTTGTTTGCACTTAAATAAGAAAGACTCATGTCCAAGAATGTACAGAAATGCTAAAAAAAAAAGTAGTTTTGGCTATAGTCTAACCTGATTACACAATTTTATCAACATATTATCTGAGGATGCTACACACTCCTTAGGCAGAGGCACTGTTTCCATTTTATGAAGATGAAGAAATAAGAAAGAATTAATTACTTGTTTTTGGAGCTTATAAAGAGGTATTTATCTTGCAGGGTAAGATACCTACCTTTAAACAGGTAAATGGGTTTCTAAACATCAGGTGTTGAATATGGTCTGGATTCATCTCCTTAAGTACAGGTACTTAATGTTATTTAGTTGCTGTCATGTATTTTGCTTGGCCTCCATCTCCCACTCCAGAAAGCTTCATGTACCCTGTAGACCTGCATCGTATCTGCTGGGATTGTAAAGATGTTCTTAGGACCTTAAAAAATCCCAAAGTGCCTCTGGAAAGGCAAATAAATTCTGAGAAACTATCTACAGTGTCAGTGCCTACATGTGACCCAAGCTTCTTTTGCAGTCTATGGGAAAGTAAAGGATGTCTCATTCACCCAGGAATAGTTAGTGCCATTTGGGATGCTGGAGGGTATCTCAGAAACCTTGTGCAGATTCTGCATTCATTTTGCCAGCCCCACGAAGAAGTCTCAAGCACATCATTTGATGCCTTTAATAATTCTCCACACCCATGCTTAGGTAACTGAATCAAACCAAGAATCAGGAGTCACGAAAGTCAAAAACGGTCTAGAGAACTGTGTTCAGACAACTTAATACTGCACCAAAGTCTCCTTTGGGATATTTGGATCACCAAGACACAGAAGTCTTACAGGAATAGAGCAGAGAGTTTGCTCTTTCGCAAGCTATGTTGTTTAAGGCAAAGCCAGAGGCTCAGGGTGTAGTTATTTGAATGGAAAGGATGGATTGGAAAACTTTCTGAGAAACTTCTCAGAAAGACTGTAGGACATCTTAAGCCTCTAGTGACTCTGAAAGCACAGTACAGCTGGAAACACCACAGCTATACAAGCCTTTTCAGTCTCAGCAAGTTGATTTATTGGCTTTCAGAATGTTTTCAATGAGCAGTGCAACCAAGACTTCTTTTAGCTTCCACAGAAACTTTACTGGAAGTCCTATAGACTATTACTTCTTAGCAATAATATCTGCCTAGGGGAAAAAAAATAGAACACAATTTCAGCTCTAAAAAAGCCTCTAAAAATTCTGCCTACATTTGGGCTTTAAAGTAGCATAGACAGACTGCTTTTAATTATGAGGCCCTAGAAATGGTTCATACATCCTAATATTAGAACAGAAAAGGGATTAAGGACACTGTTTGAAAAGAAAATTAAGACACAGCTTTTTTTCATGTATTATATTCCTCCAGTGGGTAATTCAAAATGCATTTTATAAATCAGCATGAGTGACTCTTAAAATAGTACTTCATGCTGTTCAACTGCAGTAACACAATTCTGAAATGCAATTTTCCAGGTATTAATAGGTTCCCTGCTCATCACTTTATCTTTTAACATAGGTTTCACTTTGCATTCAGCCTACATAACAAATTCTTTGAGTAGTAATAACAAAACAATTGCTACATAAATCTCTCACCATTTCAGCTTATAAAGATGGATTCAGCTGAACAGGAAACAAATAATTTCTTTACTTTCTGGAATTTCTAGACCCCATTACTGTTAAGAAACGTTGTATTTGGGATGTTCTTGGACTTGATGTTTAAAAGTCATGACAGCTTGACATGATGCTACACAACTGACCATGCCTACCAAGTCCTCTGGCAAAAGGCTTGAAAGCCATGGGCAATTATAACCCAAAATGAAATTAAAACCATGAAAGGAGATTTGAAATGCCCTGGAGAAACCAGCACTTGGGAGAGATGGGTTAATTAACTCACTCCTCTTGCCAGAGGTGTTGGGAATGGTGGAAACAGACAAATGATGGAAAGTTTCAGAGAAGGAAGGGTCATCTTTCTTCAAAGGACACCATGAGCAGTACATGCTGTAGATGCAGGTGGAACATGTATTGTAGTCAACCCCACTACCACAACAGCTAAGCAGTTATTCATCATGCTCATTATTTTTGCTTCTGGATTACTGGATTTGGGGTGGGGGTGGCTACAGACACCAGAGACCAAAGGTTTTTTGTTATAGGACAGTGCACAGGTTAAATATTACTGACATGTCACTGCTGGAAAAACAAACATCTAGTCCAATTGCAGATGTAACCTACAGATCACCCCATAAGAAACAAAAAAAAATTAATTTAATCTTAATTTATGATGTTGTAGCTTTACTAGAAGTAATCTCACTGTTTCCAGAAGAAAGAAAAAAAACACCAACACCACCATCAAAAAAAGAAGACAAACAACCCCAAACAAAGAAACAAAAAAATCCAAGCAATAATAAATAAATAAAATAAAATAGAACTAACATAAACCAAAACAAAATAATAAAATATTAAAATAAAATGAAAAAAATGAAATGAAATTAAAGGAAAGGAAACAAAATAAAATAAAATAAATATAAACAAAAAAACCCACAACCTAAGCAAACAAAAAAACCCACTAAAAATATGGAAAAAATATACATATATAAGAATTTGAGCACAGTGATGATGCTTCAATTTGTCAGGTTTCCTCAGGCTTCAAGAAAAAGGAAAGACATTAAAGCATATTACAGTTAGAAAAAAGCCTTCTGGGCAGAACATTGCTTGTGATTTGTTGGGTATGCCTTACCTACTTTTTGTTCTTAAACTCACAGTGCCAGGAGAGAAAAGTGCATGTTGTTGCTCCCATCTGCATACATGGGTTAGGTGGTGGGGTTTTCTGGAAAGCAGGAGCTCTGCATTTGTTAGAGGGACACAGTGCAATTTGTGAGGAACCAGCTGTAATGACTGAACTCTTGTAGAAAGAGAATAGCTCTTGTTTACCTTAGAAAAGGATAATTTATAAACAAAAACAAAGCAGATTTTCTGACTCAAGGATGTCCAATCTGACACAGTCTTCCCTGTCACAGTAATAAATGCAAGAGGCTGATTTAAAATGTTGCTTCTTGGGTCAACATTTCCTAGTAGCTAGACAGTAACCTGGCATCAACCTCACTTAAAATCCCAGTGGGCTGCCTTCACCCCAAGGCTTGTGCAGAAAACTAGAGGGTTTTTGCATTGTTGTGAGCAGCACCAAAGGAGCAGGGTTTTGCATACCTGAGCATCACCACACAAAGAATTCTTTGCTGGCTTGAGCGTTATTGACCAATAAAAATTCACTGGTGTGTCTTAAGTCCAATTTCTAACCACTGAAACAATCTTGTCTGGATCAAAACAATCACAGAGTGCACATTAAAAAGTTACCTATGACAGATATGGGTGTGCTGAAAACCAAACAGTTAGAGAACCAGACTTAGGGCTTATGTTTATTTTCAGACTTCCTTCTCTTAACGTGTGACCTTATTGCCTTGAACCCTCAAGTGTTATACTCACTGATCATGTTTTGTATTTCCTCTGTTACATGATTGGCCCAAATCTGAAGAGGAGAATCAATCTAATGGCACTTCTGTCTTTGATTTGTTCGTGTTGCTCAACAACAGATTTAACAAGCTCTGGGAATAGAGTTTTTCTAGCAACATCCTTGTGTCACACTTAATGAAATGCAGTTAAAAACAACCTTGTCCTGAGAGCCCACACAAAGACAGTGCCTCTAGACTGTAATTCAGATAAGTCACTTCTTCACTCATTATGAAGTCCATTGGCATACCTGGGGAAAAGCAGGGACATCTTCTATGCTCTCTGAAAACAAGGGAAGTGTTTCAAAGCTGGGCACTGAATATATCGGTTGCTTTTGAAAGAGCAATTCAATGGGATCAAAAAGGCGGAAATAAACAAGTACCACTTAATCTTTCTGAAAATTAATAAAAAATCAAAGAAGTGGCTGAATTCATTGGTAACCTGGGAAGGTTTCAAGAACTTGAAGGGTCTTTCCAGGGATCTGGTTTAGTTTCCAATGCAGTGCAACCCTGAAACCTCACAAATAGGTTTTTGCGTCAAGCGCATAAATCATTTACTGAGAATATTCATCACTGTTCTTTTTGCTTCTGTCTTTACAGCTCACATTCATGTCTCAGATCTCATCTCAGATCTCCTCTGAAATCGTCTCTGTACACGCTGTTCTCTCTGTCTGTGCTTCTCCTGTTCAGTTTTTCTGATATGACTCTGATGACTGAATATTTTAGCTTTCCTTTAGACAAAACCAGAGCTGTCCACCATTCTTGCCACACACTGACTCCCAGCTTGGAGGCTTAAAACTCACCCTGTATTTTAGGGTACAAAAAAGCCCAGCACAGACATTCAAAACTCCTGCATCCCCTGACCATTTTTAAGCATGGAATGAAAAGTTCAGTCAGTCCTGTATGTTGGGCAGTGATGTCAAAGACACAGAAATGCTTTCATTTTCTCAACTGAAATTCTGATGAAGAGGCAAAGCTTGTAGATGGAAGGTGGCCCATGAAAATGTTGAGCAGAGGACAAATAACTGAAGAAGACAAAGATACCCTCAGCCTTTTTGATAAACTTCTCCAACTGTTGAATGTGTCTCATGTCTCTTTCCATCTACTTAACTCCTTTTTCAAAATGTCAAGTGCTAATTAAAAAGCTTGGAGGCTGGGAAGAACAGGTCACCAAAGTCAGGGTCAATTTTTGAATGCTCTTCGAAGGCAACTGGGACCAACCTCGAGCTCCATAAGCTCTTATCTGTTTCAGTATAACTATATTAATAATCACCTCAATAAGGATCTTCCTGTCCACTGTGGCCTCTAAGTAATTCCAGGGTAATTACCATGTAATATATGTAGCATTGTGTTATGTCAGAAAAGAAACTACAAAAAATAACCCAAAGATTTCTGATGCAGCCAAAAAGTCCACTGCTCAACTATGTTGTAAATACAGATGAGTACCCACTTTCGTTTTTCCCTATGCAAGCTATGTTTACCACTCTTGAGCATAGAATACTAGAATAGTTTGGGTTGGAAGAGACTTCAAAGATCATCTAGAACCACCCCCCTGCATGGGCAGGGACACCTCCCACCAGCCCAAGTTGCTCCAAGCCCCATCCAACCTGCCCTTCAACACTTCCAGGAATGGGGCTTCCACAGCTTCCCTGGGCAACCTGGGCCAGGGTCTCACCACCCTCATTGTCTAATCTAAATCTCCCCTCTTCCAGTTGAAAGCAATTACTCCTTTTCCACTCACTCTCAGCCCTTGTCAAAAGCCCCTCCCCAGCTTTCCTGGAGCCCCTTCAGGCACTGGAAGGTGCTCTAAGGTCTCCCTGGAGCCTTCTCTTCTCCAGGTTGAACACCTGAACTCTCCCAGCCTGTCTCCAGAGCAGAGCTGCTCCAGCCCTCTGAGCATCTTTCTGGCCTCCTCTGGACTTTCTCCATGTGCTCCCTGCCATTTTTATGTTGGGGGCTCCAGACCTGTACACAGCACTCCAGGTGGGGTCTCACAAGAGCCAAGTAAAGGGGCAGAATCCCCTCCCTTGATCTGCTGGCCACACTTCTTATGATGCAGCCCAGGACACCATTGGTTTTCTGGGCCAGAAGATGATGCTGACTAACTGCAAATCATGAGGTCACCACAGCAGTGACATGACTCCAGACATCAGCAACATATTGAGTTATTGTACCAAGTCCTGCCCTCAGCTTGCAAGCTCTAACACAGCCTTGATCCCAAAAGCTTTGAACCCCAAAGGGGAAGACCTATTTCTGATTTTTCTCTCCAGCCAGTTAAATAGATTATTTCAGAAGTATTTTATTTACTTTTTTTTTTTGCTGGCAATGACTACCTAGAGGACATTTGCAGTGTTTGTTTTCACTTTCTAACTCTATTACCTACAGAACAGGAGAAGCTGAGACACTGATTGCCTTACAGTCATTTAGAGGAATATCTTTTCAAGATTGTTTTTAGGACATTGGAGTAATGCTTGAATGCTCCTCCATGTATTGGATTGTATCTATCTGACTGTATCTAGCTGCACTGCCTTATACAGACCAGTACTTGCTGTACATGCATATCCATGTCTCTCAATGTGCATATTTACTCAGTGGTGTTCTGAATGTGCCAGTACAGCCATAATAATTTCATTTTTTTAAATAGAAACTATGCAATTAGTATTATCTTGAGGAAAATGAATGGACTAGCTCTATGCTAAATTTGGTAGAGCTTTTAATTACCACTAACACAGAAGGCATAACAAAACACTAATAACTGAGGAAACAATGAGAATTTTCTCCTTTTCTGCATGTGTAGCATGTTTGCATTAAGGTGGAGTTCATGTCACCTAGTCCCAAAGATCTTAAGCCTAGATGCCAAATTCCATCAGCAAGTTCACTCAACTGAAACCACAGCCATAGCTCTTGGAACATTTCTACCTTTTCCCAGTAGTATTGAAGAAGGCTAAATGAGTAGCTTTAGACAAGAACCCTAATTTCAGATAGGCAATTTTAGATGATTAATGTAAACTCCCCCATTAAGCCTCCCTTAATGATCAATGAAGGCAGACAAGCAGTTCCCCTACCTTTCTCAGACACCTGTTTGAGGACACGGTGACTCACTGTACAGGAGCCTGTTTCCCTCCATTAACTCCCTCCAGGCAAACAAAACACCTAAACAGACTGATCCTTCTGCACCTCCAGTTCCCTATGGAGGGTGATTTCAGGTCTGCAGGGACCAGATACCCAGAGGAAATGTGTGTCCCTCCAACACAAACTCAGCTGTAGGAGCTGTATCAGAAATTTAGACACCCAGCTCTGTTCTATTGGGAGCTCAGCATCTTGCCCTGGATTGAATCCACATGCCTATTACCACAAGAAATACATGGTTAAGGCACATGCCTTAACCTATTTCAACAATAACCCATTTAAGTTGCCTGAGACCCTTCCCCAGAAATGTGAAAAGCTGTTACGTGTTTGAAGCAGAAAGCAGTTGAGCTAAGGACAGTGAATGCAGTCTTTTCTGTCCCCCAGCCTCTGTTTCCTGAGACTCTGCTCACTTTAAGACAAGAAAAGTAATTTTTTTATTCATTTCAGCACCACTGCTCTCTGTTACTTGTCACTTAACAAGCAAATGGTAATTTTTAATGTCAAGGACTCTGTTCTGGAAGGCACAAAATATGTCCCACAACAAACAGCTGTTAGGAGTTAAAGGTACCCAGTTCCACAGGGGAACCCTTCTGGCTTATTTTCACATCAGAATAATTAACTATTTGCAGAACCCACACTAGAATTATTTCTCTGCTCTGAAATAATCTTTTGGAATATGAAAGGACAGTTTACAAAATACATCCTATGGGTCTCTGGCCTTTCCTGACTGTAGCTGAGGGTGCAGAGGTTCCCATGAGACCTCGTTTGAGACAGAAAAATCAGATATTTAGAGCTCCAACTCTTGTCAGATATGTACTTGGAGATAATATACAAGGAATAGTTTGAGGCCAAAAGCTACACAGACCATACAGTTTGTAGAATTCTTTTTATTGTAGGCACAATCTGCTGCAATATGCTAAAATATGAAAATGATGTGTGGCAGCCCACAGATGTGCATGATACATCACTTCAGGTTAGCTTCACTCTGCTGACAGCTGCAGGAATAAGTCGTGTCTCTATTATATGTAAAAAGACTAGTCCAGATGGCAAATCTCATCCTAACTGTCGCAGTGTAACACTTTAGACTTTAGTTTTCCCTGAACAAAGTGTATTTCACATGATAGTAACCATTCGTGTCAAGGTTTAAGTAACAAAGACCTGTATCCTATCACTTGTATGTAAAGCTGTGTAAATACAGAGGGAAAAAAGAGTTCCAGAGGATGTGAGGTGCAGGTGTGAAAATTTACATCCCATCTTTCAGCCTTGAAAACTGAAGGGTCAAGACCACTCTGTAACCATCACTGTTATGAGTGGACTAAAGGAACATTCACCCCATCTGTGTCTCTCAGGACAGGATTAAATGCTTCCCAGGAAGGTGACTGTCTCCCCCATGACTACAGACAGCCTGAATCCCAGCCTGGGGGGATTAACTGTGAAATAGCTAAAGTTAGAATTAATGAGTGCCCAGGAATCACACCCATAGGAAGGTTCCCAAACACTTCTCTGTGGCTGCAGATTAGAGAGGAAAGAGGATATATGGTTGTACTTGTACTTATATGAGCTTTTGCTAACCAGCCCAGGCAATGTCAGCAGTAGAACAGGGGGCTTAGGGAGGGATTTATGTGTTTGAATTAAATCTCTGTGCCTATACATCTTCCCCAATGTTTAATTTTACAATCTCACCTGCTGCCTCCAGTGCATAGCAGACATCAGATAGTTCATGCTCCTGCTTGGTGATATTATAAGTAGATGCCTTCAGTAGTAAAAAAATCAGTGCTTTTTCAAAGAGGTAAATGTACCAAAACCATCAGGAGGAACTATTCCTTCTTCATTATCCTCCTTCTTCAGCAAAGTTGCCTTTCTCAGAGCAACTAGGACAGCAAGCCATCCCCTTCTGTCTCTCTAAAAGCCATGCTACAGGTACTCTGACTTGGGGGTGTTTTTCTGTCCTTTGGACACTGATACTCTAATCAACAGCAATGAAAATACATTTATTAATAGCATCTCAGAGCTGGTAAAATTTAAAGAGCTGGGTCAAACCTCCAATTCAGGATTTTTATTTTTTTCTTTTCTACCCATCCCCCCTTTTTTTTTTTTTTTTAATTTAATCTTTCTTTTTAATTTCTTTCTACCTCCTCCCTGTTACAAGAAAAGTTACCCTGCCTCTGCAGACACCCTCCCCCGGATCCAGCTGCAGAGCCATCCAGCTGTGGCCAGCAGTGTCGGGAGCCAGATGTGCGGTGCCCCTGCCCCCTTCCCAACCCCCCCCAGACCCAGAGGAACCACCGCCGGGCACTCACCAGCGCGAGCAGCAACCAGCACCAACTTAGCATCCTCCGCAGCATCCTCTGGGTCCTCCCCTCTCCCTCTGCCTGTTGTGAAGCTGCCAAAAGCCGAGGAGGCTCAGCCCGCCTCCCACCTGCCCAGGACCCGCCCAGGAGAGCTTTGCACCTCCCTCCCCGGACACCCGGGTCCCTCCCGAGGAAGCCCTGCACCTTCTCTCAAGAGCAAGCTTGCAGTGGAGGGAAGGAGATGCTCCAGCATCCTCCTGGGATCTCTGAACCCACCTCCAGGAACCACTGGTCACTTTCCTACGGGGAGCTGGAGCACAGGTTGCTCCTTTAGGGTGCATTGAGATGCAAGAAGAGATGCTGCATTCACCCCCCTTTGTGCTAATGGGCCTTTGCTTGTGGCCAGTGGCAGCAGGTTTTGAAAGGAGTTGGGTTTTCAGTGGCTCTGACTGCATGATATTCCCCAGGGACTGGCTTTCTGGGTTTTCCATCCTCCTCCTCTCAGATGGAAAATGTTGAGGAGTCAGAGAGAATTCCCACCACAAGCTGCATAAGATCTTCCTGGCAGTTGTGTTACAAAGGTACTTGGAATGTGGCTTTATTTCTTGCTGCAGTAGGTGAAAACCAAAGCCCTTCTTTCCTACAGCTTGGATTTCTTTTTTTCCTTGGGGGGGAAAGGCCAAAAATGATAGTAATTTTTTAGACGTCAGGATTCATAGGACCTAGACACCAGTTCTGGGTTTTGCCACAGGAAATATTACACCAAGCTATTTCCAGGGCCTGGGAAAGCAGGAATTGTGGACATGATAAAATTCTTTTTTTCTTTGTAAGATTGAAGTGCTGTTTCATATCCTGGTTATCTATTCATGATCTCCCAACGATGTTAAACACAGAGCTCTGTAGAGTCAGAGGAGATCCAGGGCTCACCTGCATTTCCCCAAAACAGGCATTTAATTCCATCTGAAGAAATAGATATTTTTACAGGTTTTTTTATAAGTTAAACTCTCCTTTAAGTTCTATGTCACGTTTGCCAGCTTCACCTGGATATTTCAAATATACAAGGGCACCCTGAGTAGCTTTTCTTTCTTATGCTTAAGAAACTGAGTCATGCCAGTGGAATCTACCACCCTCTCTCTTTGCACCCTGATAATCCTGACCACTCTGTTGTAATGGGAATCTAGATGACTTGGACATGTGTGGACAGCTGTATTAAAATACTGAAATATGAGTGTTTTATATGAGGATGTACCCCACCTTAGTCTTCCAAATAAAAGAAAATCTGGTCTAAAATCAAATAGTATCCACAGACTCATGCTGGAGACACAATTAGTCCTACAACCTGTGCAGAATAAAGAGGGAGAGGAAAGCACAGGTTTGTGGGATAACATTTGTACCCTCATTCTCATTTACCTCCCCTTTTTATATGCTTGTCTTTCATTGGTGCATAATGGCATCTGGTCACTTGCCCGCACAGAGAAGACTTAAATGTTATTCCAAAAATCAAGTTGGTTATAAAATAAAGAGATTAAAACCTTAAAAAAATCATTTGAAGTCTGATTTTGTCTGGTTTTTCCCCTCTATAATGGATGAGTTACAGCTGTGGCTAACTCTTACTAGTCAATAAGGTAGCTTCATCACACTGGAACAGTTTTTAGGATCCTGCTACACAGAAAGCACCACATGGGATCAGGCAGTTCCTAATGCAAAATAAAATGTAAAGTATGAGCCCTGTCAAATACTTCCAGGATAGTAACAGATTTGAATTCATGCTGAACAGTATTCAACAAACTTAAGTGTATGAAATCCTAGAACAATTGAATAATTTAGGTCAGAAGTGACCTATGGAGATCAGGCTCCAACCACGTCCTCCCCTCAAAATAGGTTGAATTTAAAGGTCTGGCCCTGTAGCTCAGGATTTTCTTTGTTGTGTTTTAAAAATACCATTCTCAGGAGTCACACTGTAAACACAGAGATGCAAATAAATTCATATCAGCATGAGATTCCGGTCCACAATATTTCAACTGGATTCCATTATTTAAGGCCTCTCAGGTCACTTTGATGAAGTCTTTTAGGTCATCATAACCAGTTTGGAGTATAAAGCAAGTGAGAACCATGTTTTTTGGTAGTTTCTTGACATAGATGTTCATGGTCCTTAGAAGAAGGCACTGCTTCCTTGAGAAGACATGGTTTCTCAGTTTCCTTATATATTTTCTCTCTACTTTTTTCTCTCCTTTCTCCATCTGCTTTTCCTGTCTAATCTGCAGCTGATCTAAAAACCAGCCCACATTCCAGTCCTTTAAATTAAGCTGGAAAGTCCTCCTGTGAGAATCTTTGTCTGTGTTAATAAAGAAAACAAAGCCTGAACTTACTGGGTTTTTGTAACACCTCCCTGTATGTTACAAACCTCACCTACCTTGAAGTCTCAGAGTTCTTTAGTCTACTTATATCTCTTTATTCATTGAAGCAGATCCTTTTGTAGGCTAAAACCTTAGGTTAAAACCTCATTTCTATTTATCACATTAATTTGCTTTATTCATTTTGCTCTTTGCTGTTCGTGTGTAGAAGAACCAATAATGAAATAATACAAGAAGGGACCCACAGTTCTCACAACCTCCCATGTGCTCTGATGCATTTTGCTACCTTTTATCACAAAATAGTTCCTTGCCTGATAAGTCACCTGTACTTTTTCTCCAGCAATTATAGGATAATTAAGATAAGGACCATCTCTGTTTCCCTACTGCTCTACAATACCAGTGTGGACTCAAAATAGAACTCTGATGTGCATAAAAACGTCCTCTTAGCATCAACAAGCAATCTAGTCATCGAGATGGTAAGAAATTTAATCAGTGAAGCAACAGACCTGAGATCCTTCCTAATGCCCATCATGGATATTCTGAGTCAATTGATGCCAATTAATGAAAATATCTTGACCTCTACTGAGCTACTTAGAACCTTTGGAGAAAGTGGAGATTGGTTATTTTTTTTTAATACCATATGCTACCTGAGTAAGACTTTTCCATAGCAAAGATCTTTCTGAAATGCCACCATGTTTCCTCTGAGGGCAGCACAAACACCTCCTCAGGCAACAGAAGTGTAGGGCACCAGCACCACGCAGCAATGTGAGCCATCAGCCAAAGAAAGGTGAATCTATTGGCATTTAAAAACAATGTGTTGATAAATCTGACTCAAGATGCAAATAGAAGACCTGGGAGTGTGGGAAGAAAGCTGGAATTACTGAAAGCTCATAAGCCAGTGGTTAGATAGACTACAACAATACTGAGAAACATCTTGCAGCTACAATTAAAACAAAACTCCACTATATAAAAAAAAATAAAATATTTAAAGGTATATAAAAATGATGGAAGCTTTATTTCTGAGGTTGATCTCAGTGTGATTTTTGAGAGAGTGGGATGAAAGCAGGAAGATAAAACAACTGAAGAAATGGAGATACTAAAGTCATAAGGCAATAAATATCAGAGAACAAGTACTCAGAGCTGCATGAGGTTTCCTTGTCCAATTAATTTTCTTTGTATACACTAGCTGTGCTAGCTACTTACTATTTTTCTTGGGTAAAATTGACTCCTGCTGGGTGCTGGGGTTCTGACTCCATATTTACCCATATTCTGTTACTTTTACCTGGCCTGACTCCAAGGACACCACAGAAACACAGGTAGAGATGCAGTCCTGTTTTGTCATGCAGCCATGGACACGTGGCTCACACGGACTTTTCCCACGTTTTAACCTTCAACATAATTCCACCAAGCATCTAGGGTACTTTCTGAACTTGAAAAATTGATCCTAACTGTACTTGTCTACCACAAACATACTATTTAGAGTCTTTTAAAAAGAAACTCCTTCAATCTTTTCAGTATTTCTACTTTAAAAAGATAATCTGACAGTGATTCCATATCTATTTCTATTGTAACTTATTTGTTGAATAAGAAAGGCATTATTTTTTTAAACCTAAGGAAGTTACTTTTCCCAGTGACACACAATGCAATCTTCATTCCTATTAATAGTCTCTGAAGAGCTGACAAACCAGCTGTTCCTGTCCTCAGAAATAGTTTCATGCATTACATTATTCATTTGTTTTCTTGCTTTCCTCTGGCTATTTCAGCTCAAATTCATTCCTGTTTTTTTTCTTGCCCAGACTTTTCTCTTTGATTATCCCAGTATCTCCTCTGACTGCAGAGGGACTCAGCTAGCTCATCTCACACCCCTGTAGTGGTACTTGTCCCATCTAATTTCTTAAATGAAGAGTGCAAATGTGAACTGATTATTCCAGGTTATTTTCACAGTCACAGTCACAGCTGAATGCAACTTGCCTGACATAATTTATATGTCTACAGAGGACAAGATAATAAATTACTCAGTGTGCACTCCTCTTCATCATCTCTAAAAAGAGGATAGGATGATGGTTCAGATGTAGATGTTTACTTTAGGGGTGAAATTCCACACACTGGTATGGATACTTAATGTAGGTATCTATTTGAAGGTGTAAGCTGGAAAAGTGAGGTCCTGCTGTGGTTAATAACCTGTCTAAACTAATTAGCTAAGCTTCCTTTACAGTTATGGGAATGACATAGAAAGTTGCTGTTAGCAACTCATTTGTACTATTCTATGGTGAGAGGTACTGAGTCTTAAGCCATTCTGTCTCTTTAGAAATGTAGGTATTGGGAAATTTCTCTTTGAGAAATTTAGATATCAACATGTAGGTGTCTAGAGGCAGATTGGGTGTTTTAAGCTTCCATTGGGATCAATAATCATCTAAAATGGCCCTTTCATTTAGTCCATTGAGTTGTTCTTTGGACTCCACCAGGTGTATTGGCTAAAATCCTGTATAACTTTATATACTTCAAGGCTTAATTAAGCTGCCCAATAAAAAGTGACCAGGGGCAAGTGAGATGCTTTAGTATATTTACAATTCAGAGGAGGCTGGCAGATAGGAAACATGGGCACTGAAGACATGGGAGGTTGAGGCTTCCTGGGTAAATGGAACTAGTCTCCTTTGTGTGGGCAGAAGAATCAAACCCTGAAAGCAACTAAGATCAATTTCAGCCAGACTAGATATATGATCTAGGTTGACTTTCAATATTCATCTGCTGTAAAATTAATCCCATACTATGTGTATCTCAAATATTACTTTAATTACAAGGCTTGGCTGCACTTACAGAGTCATCAGAGTTGGAAGGGATTTCTGGAGATCATCTAGTCCAACCCCCTGTTAGAGCAGGATCACTTACAGTAGATCACACAGGAGCAGGTCTAGATGGGTCTGGAATGTCTCCAGAGGAGACCAGACAATCTGTCTGGGCAGCCTGTCTCAGTGCCTTGCAGTTACTCATTTACCTAAACCTGTTTTTCACACCATTACAAACTGTTTCTCCTTAGGATTTTCAGTTTTATGAATGGTTGTATCACCTGGTTATGCTACACTTCATTTATTATTTCACTCTCTTTGTCTAAAGCAGCTCCTTTAATCTCACCATATATATATATATACACACACATACAGGCTTTTGCTGAGGGGACATTATTAGATCTTTGTTTCTTTTTTTTGGTTGGTTTTGTTTCTTAATTTCTGCATATTAAAAGGAATCAAATAACTAAATTTGATACTATTCACAGTTGGACTCCCAGGAAGAGGATGAATGGCATGCATGATGTCCTCGACTTTAAAATCACACTGCTAGTCCTTCCACATGCATTAAAGAGCTGAGAATATGTAAAGGTGCCCAAAGTCCGTTTTCTTCTTCAGCTTCCTAGATGTGGTAAAATACCAACTCCTAATGGAATGTACTTATTGTGATACATGATTAATACAAACACAAGCAGCTGAAGAAGTATTGTTGATGACATTCATTTCTGTTCTGGGCTTCTTTCAATGCAGGTATAACTGCATAATCAGAGAATCACAGAATGGTTTGGGTTGGAAGGGATCTTAAAGATCATCTAGTTCCAACCCTCTGCATGGGCTATTTGAAACAAGCTTTGGAAGGGAGGATGATAAGGAGAACACCTGTTACAAGAGCTACATCTGGAGATCTGTGAGATTCACAGAACTTTTCTAGCAGTGGAAAAAAATAGTGCTCTGCTGTCAACAATTACAGGGGAATAGTTGTTGCTGTGTCTTCCTATGTTAGTCTTCATATTAAACTTAAATAAATCTGGTCAGCTTTGTTTTGAATATGCACCAAGACATAACTCTTCCTCTGAACAGTGAACATAAAACTGTCTTTCCACCACTAATTTTTCTAAACAGCAACAAAAAGCTCTTGATGTTTCCAATCCTTCCTGTCATTCAGTGCGATCTTCTTGGCATCTCTTCCTATTCTCTCAGCTTGCTGGAAATGCATCACACTCAGTTCAAGCCAAAACCCAAACTGATGAGAAGGAGAGAGTTGGATCAGGTCCAAAGCTTACATCTGCCTTAGCAAATCAGAATGGACAAGGGCCAATTCTGTGGCTGCAAGAGCAAGTGTTAGAGGCAGTTCCTGTCCACATGGCTAGCTTCTCTTTCTGCCAGAAAGAGCCAAACCTTATCCTTATTATCCACTGGAAACAGTCTCTGGACTCTGGTATCACCTGAGATGTGCCCAGGCGTGATCAAAAGGAGTGTGAGGCCGAACCATGCCAGGTAGCATGCTAACAATGAACCAACACAGAAGCCACAAACACACCAATGCATCTGTCTATCCCTGGCTCTCCTTATTTTCTAGTTGTCATGCCATGCCAATGGTTCTGCTATAAAGAAAATACCTTCCTAATCTGACACTGGAAGAAGTGAGGGCAAAGAGTCAATAAAGTGAGACTGAGCCAGACGGGGAATTACCTCATCCTTCAAAGTCTGTGGATGAATGCAGAGTAGCACAGTGAGCATCACAGCAAATATGTGTGCTGCTACTATGCAGCTAATTAGCTCACACAAACACAGCCACATGTTTGCAGACAATAAGGGTGTAAATGCAGTCACAGAAATTTTAATGTCCAGAGGAAGCATCACTTCTGGGAGGACCAGGGTAAAGAAAGTAATATCAAGGTGTGATGCAAACACTTTATGTGTGAGTTGGATGAGTTGGCCAATTTCTTACTAGTCATAAAACAGTGTAAAGAGAAGTCATCTAGGAGGATGATTTACTAAGTATTTATTATCTTTGAATTAGCACAAGATCATAACATATAAACACAGTGATTTTTAATAACCTATTATTAGAAAAATATCAAAAAGCTCTATTAATAACAACAAATATAAAGACACAACTCTGGTGTACCATTCCTAGGTGATTAATTCATCCCTGATCTTAGAAAGTATGAGGTTCTTCTCACCTACTTCGTTTATGTTGGAGTTATGATCAGCTGCTTCTCATGCTGTAGCTTTATTTGTCATGACAGAGGAAAAGGAGACATGCTAATGTCTTTTTTTTTTTTCCTATTATTTTTTTCTTGTATGTTTCTTTTAATATTAGACTGGTTGGATTCTGATGCCATTGTCTATACTGATCAAATGACACCAACATGTAAAACTTTTATGTGAGCTGAGCCCTGAAGACTCATTATTCTGAGTGCTGGCACTTTGGAGAAAGATAACTAAAGCAAAATGAAACCATAACAGGACTCAGAAGCTTTTCTATGAGGGAAACTTTGTGTTCTCAAGGCCCAGCACTGCAAGTCCTATGTGGTGATATATTAGTTGACTCAATTTCTGGGAGTGCAAAAGACTGTAGCTAAAGACTTCTGAGTCTCAACAATCCAATGAGACAGAACCAAATCTTACAAGAATGGAAGTCTTCTAGCTAAAATTTGATGACTTGTTCTGACTTCCAGCACAACATTAGTATTTGCCCTAAAAAAAATGAAGAGTGACATCAGTCTCTAGAATCAAATGGATAAATCCTTGGGGTCTATGTAAAACATGTCAACACCAGTCTACTTCCTTCAGTGTACATATTTGACCTAAGGAAAGAGAACTGTGAAATATCTCCATTTACATTACTCTGGGATGATCACCTTATATTAGTTT
>NW_009952051.1:78651-90642 GCF_000747805.2 Chaetura pelagica
CTGTGGAAGGGCATCTCTCTACTTTTCTACTGACTCCAGGATACCCAGGGAGACCCTCCCCTTCTGTAAAATACCTGAGTTTTGACTAAGTGGGTGCTGCAAAGTATTCTCCCTAAAATCTACCCTGAGGAGCACATGTAAGTAAATGCCCAATCTAAGCTACTACACACCTCAGAAACAGCAATTCCTTCAGACTCCTGGGAGCTGAAGTGTTTCCATCTTCATATATGGTATCTGACAGGCAAATAATGGGAAAGGATTACATACATAATATATTTTAAAAACACCACTGCTACAGGGAGACCTTTTTCTCATTTCTTCTCTTCCTTATTCCCACTGTCCTCCCTACCTTTCTTAGACTAAAATCATCAAATTGTTTGGTTTGGAAAAGACCTTTAAGATCATCAAGTCCAACTGTTAACCCAGCCCTGCCAAGCCCACTACTAAACCATGTCCCTCAGCACCATATCTAGATAGTTTTTTAGATCCTCCAGGGATGGTGACTCCACCACTGCCCTGGGCAGTCTGTTCCAGTACCTCACAACCCTTTCAGTAAAGAAACTTCTCCTAAGATCCAATCTAAATGTCTCCTGGCACAACTTGAGTTCATTTTCTATAGAAATAAATGGCCTTAAGTAACCACTGAAGTGGCCTCTTTCTCCTTCCTTTTCTAGTATAACAGATTCCCTCTCCAGAAGATATTAAATACATTTTAAAAATTCTTATGACTGTCACAGAATTTTCAAATAACTGCTTTTAGATTTGATGAAAAGCATATTTTAAATGACTATCTAAAATCACAAGCAAAACTAATCAAAGTGTGGCCAGCAGGTCAAGGGAGGGGATTCTACCTCTTCACTTGCCTCTCAGGAAACCCCACCTGGGGTGCTGTGTCCAGCTCTGGAGTCCCCAGTGTAAGAAGGTAGTGGATCTCCTGGGGAAAGTTCAGAAAAGGGACATAAAGATGATCCAAGGGCTGGAGCAGCTCTGCTCTGGAGACAGGTTGGGAGAGTTGGGGTGTTCAGCCTGGAGAAGAGAAGGCTCCAGGGAGACCTTAGAGCACCTTCCAGTGCCTGAAGGGGCTCCAGGAAAGCTGGGGAGGGGCTTGGGACAAGGGTTTCTAGTGAAAGAACAAAGGGTAATGGATTAAAACTGTTAAACTAATTCCTACATCATTAGAGAGAGAGAAAATCCTTATTGAAAATACCCGTGAAAAGTAGCTGCATAGAAACCAAGTCAGAGTTAGGATTGATCTATACCCAGGAACTCATGAATTGAAACTACATAAAAACTAACTCAGCATTACAATTGATTTCTTCCCAAGACAGCAGGAATAAGAAGCAGTGTGAGTGTTCCATGAAGTACAGAGAGGGGAGAAGCCTACAGTTTGGGACTGTGAAGTCCTACCTTTTCAAAGATCCTGCAGTTGGAACTCTGTTATTTGCCAAAAATTTCATTCTTCTAAAGACACTTGTGGTTGCCTTCCCCTCCATACTGACAAAATAACTTTGATATGAAGCTCCATGCTCATAGGACCTTTACATTCTCTCATCACACTAACTTAGTTTCCTGATGTAGAAATGACAGTGATGATTTCAATAGCTGGACTTTCTTTGTGTGTCTGCAATACTAAATACTTACCTGAAGAGATCATGAAAGTAATTGTTTCCCTACCTTTGCTTTCCCTCTTGGAGAAAATTATTGTGAAAAATGAAAACAGAAAACAAGTCCATCACAAAATCCAGACAATAATGTTGAAGAAAAAAATTCTCTAATGTTTCCCTAATCTGTAAGGAGAGTCAAGATTTACACTCAGGCCAATTAAAATAGCAGAGAAGATGATGAAGAAAAAGATTAAGATGAAGAATAAGGTAAGAAGAAGAAGATTATGTTGATGATGGTGATGATGAAGAAGATGATGATGATTCAAACAGATAAAAAAAACCCTGAAACCATAGAATCATAGAATGGTTTGAGTTGGAAGGGACTTAAAGATTATCTAGTTCCACCCTCCTGTATGGGCAAGGACACTTCCCACTAGACCAGGTGATTCCAAACCCCATCCAACCTTGAACACTTCCAGGATGGTGCATCCACGACTCTTCTGGACACCTTGTGCCAGTGTCTCAACACCCTCATAGTGAAGACTTTCTTATTAATGTCTAACTTAAACCTCCACTCTTCCAGCCTGAAATAATTTCCCTTGTCCTATCACTCCATGCCCTTGTCAAAAGTTCTTCCTCACCTCCCCTGCAGTCCCTTCATGTACTGGAGGGTTTCTCTAAGGTCTTCCTGGAAAAAACAACAATAATAAAACACTCCCACCAAGAACAACATATTTTCTAACTTTAAATATTTCAGGACTGGAAGGTTGATTCTGCTATTGAAATAAAAGGTTGTCCTGTCCTTTGAGCAATAATGTTTTATTAGTTTTTCCATGTAGAGACCCTGATTTTTTTCACTGAGATATTAAGGACACAGTAAAACCACACTCCCCTTTACACATGCTACTATATCTAAACCTCCTGATGTAAATAATAATCACCAAAACAAATGAAATAGAAGCAGTAGGTAAGTGAAGGTGAATGCACAAAACAACACAGGTTTTTCTGCATTATTACTTTATTCTTAGAATTGCTTTTCAGGCAGGCATATGAATGCTGAAAAGACACATGATTACATCCTTGAGTACAGATTTGGCCTGGGTACACATCCTCAGATCTTTTCTTGGAAACATCATCACCTTAATTCAGGTTGAAATGATCAGGTGATTAGTATGTTATTTCTGCAGCCTCCTATTACAAGGGATATAACTGTCAGTTGCAAATACAATTCTCTTCTGAGAATGATAAAAACAGCTCCCGTGGCTTCTGTTAATTAATAGATGGAAGTGAGATTTGTATCAAGGACTTAAATGTTTCCTCCTAATACAGGGTTTGTTGTTATTATTGTTTCTCCTCCTGACAGTGCAGGGCTTATTATAGTTGAAAAGCTACAGAGGTAGAATAACCATAATTAAAAAGACATTTCATGAAACACGAAGCAGCAACAGGAAGACTGTCCTCTTTTGTGCTGGTTAAATGTGAAGCTACTTAGTGGCCTGAAGGGTCTGAAGGGCTGGTGGTGTGTGTCCAGCTGGTGTTTGTGGCCCTGTACTAGCTGCATTGGTGAAATAAATTAAAAAAATAAAAATTAAAGAGATTTATACAGGAGAGCGTTGAAGGATCTAGTGAGAAAAAGAAGGCAAACGTAGCTAGTGACCTTCAAAGATGCTGGTAATACAAGCAACTTATGCAGGTTCTCTCAGTGCCACTCAAGGTATTTTCTCCCCCATATATTGTCTTCTGCAGTGAGACCTGACAGGCAGGTGGGTTGGCATCACCTCTCAGCAACAGCCTTGTCCTGTTTTGCACCCATCAGCCTGCACAGAAGTGAAAGGTCTTCACCTCTGACAGGAGCTGGCACCTGAATTTCATATGAGAAGTGGGCAGGTGCTGTTGGTTAGGAAGGAAATGAAAAGCATGCAAGCCAGGGCAGCACTGAACTGAGGTTTTTAAAGTGCCACCAGACCAGGATGACTGAGCAGATAAGGCCCTCTATAGACAGATAGGAGCAGATTTGCCTTCACAGGTCCTGGTCCTCTTAGGGGATTTCAACCACCACAATTTCTGCTGCAGGGACAACACAGTAAAGCACCAACTGGGGAGGGACTTTGGACAAAGGCACCTAGTTAGAGGACAAGGGGAAATGGCTTTAAAGTGGAAGAGGGTAGATTCAGGTTAGACATTAGGAAGAAATTCTTCATTATGAGGGTGGTGAGACCCTGGCCCAGGTTGCCCAGGGAAGCTGTGGCTGCCCCATCCCTGGCAGTGTTGAAGGGCAGGTTGGATGGGGCTTGGAGCAACCTGGGCTGGTGGGAGGTGTCCCTGCCCATGCAGGGGGATGGGATCTCTATGATCTTTAAAGTCCCTTCCAACCCAAACCATTCTATGATTCTATGATTCTATGAAGTGGAGGAGCAGGAACAATAGATTTTTCAACTTGCTGTTAATTCTTCTAAGCTGAAAAGATGTTCAAGCTAACCTGGTTGTTTTTTCCCCTTTAAGTATAACAGTGAACAAATATAAATATATACAGGTCAGAAAAAATACAAATAGCTTGCTTAGGTCTGATTAATTCCCTATTTTTAATTCAAGTTCATAGAAAATCACTGCAAGCCAAATGGTGTATGACAAATATCAGCATCCTGTAAATGAAAAATTATAACAAAAACCTTTCTGATATATTTATTTATCATCTGAATTTATTATGTCTGCAAAGCTAGAACAAGAAAGTAGGGGCCAAATACTGAAAAATGTTAATAATGTAACATGTATATAAATATGTAACATGTAAATGCAACATGTATATGCAAAACTGAGACAAGTCAAGCACTTGAAATGGTGTTTGAGCTCAGAAAAGTGCAAGAAAATAGTCAGATGGTTTATTAGCAAGCACTAACTGACAGAAATCACATGGACTCATTTTCATACTGAGAAGTAATCATCTTTTATTATGGAAGCCATTACAGGAATTTAAGTACTCCAGGAAAGGTCTGTGTAATGCAAATTTATTAATTTGATAAATATTTGTACAAGGAAAATTCTTTAAAGATCCACTGGTGCAAAAAAAAAATTAGTGACAATCCTGTGGCAAAGAGGGGGAAAAATGAGACAATTAAGTCATAGAGAAAATAATCCTAGATAATGTGTCTTTTTGGAGCAGAACCAACATCCTGATAAGAAAAATAATTGGATTTTATGTTGTCTGAATGTTGATAAAGGTTGTAGTTAGTTTCCCAGCCATGGAAAGTGTTCACTCACACTTTCAATCCTACATTTGAAACCAGAACAACAAGGTGATATTTGGGGAAACACTCTATGAAATATGTCTTGGTCATAACTGACCGAACATGAACTTTGCTCTGATGCAATATCCAAAGATAGATCTAAAGGTAGTGGACATTTTTGCACTGAATCCAGCAGAATTCCCCCAAATGAATCACAGAGTCACAGAGTCTGCTGAGTTGGAAGGGACCCATCAGGATCATCAAGTCCAACTCCTGTCCCTGTGTAGGGCACCTCAGGAATCACATCATGTGCCTGAGAGCATCATCCAAAAGCTTCTTGAGCTCAGGCAGCCTTGGTGCTGTGACCACTGCCCTGTGGAGCTTGTTCCAGTGCCCAACCACCCTCTGGGGGAAAAACCTTTTCCTGATATCCAACCTAAATCTCCCCTGATGCAGCTTCCTGCCATTTCCCCAAGTCCTGTCAAAGGAGTGAAGAGATCAGGACCTGCCCCATCTCTTCGCCTGGTGAGGAAGCCACAGACTGCAAGAGGTCACCCCTCAGCCTCCTCTTCTCCAGGCTGAATAATCCCAGTGACCTCAGCAGCTCCTCATAAGACATCCCTTCCAGCCCCTTCACCATCCTCGTGGCTCTTTTTGGACACTCTCCAATAGCTTGATGTCCTTTTCATATTGTGGGGCCCAAAAATGCATGTGGTGCTCAAGGTGAGGCTGCACAAGAACAGAGCAGAACAATCACCTTTATAAATTAACTAAGTGTCCTCTCATCCTCACTCTACTTCCAAAACAAATCCAACAACTAGGTTATAATTTTCCCAACTAGATTCAACTTTTCTTTTTTTTTTCCTCCCAACATATTGTAACTTTTTTTGTTAGTGTGGGTTCTGTGAGGCTTTTTTCTTATGAAAAAGTCTAAATGTTTTACTGAAACCCTCCAAGTCAAAACAAAAAAGTATTCCCACAATAAATTTGACAAAATAGTCTTATTGTTGGTTGTGTTTTTGGTTTTTTTTGGTCAGGCAACTACTTAAAGAGCAACACAAGTGCCTAAGGATGGACATCTGGCCCCTTTTGAGCTACTCAAGGATGTTATGCCTGGCTTCCAGCTGCCTCTCCAGAAGGACATAAAACCTCTGTTGAGCTTTAACCCATCAGGGAGCTCAGCCCCACACAGCTGCTCACTAACCTCCCCCCTTCTTCACCCCCCTGGTGGGTTGGAGAAGAGAATTGGAAGGATAAAAATGCAAGAACTCATGGACTGAGTTAAAGGCAGTTTAATAGGTAAAGCAAAAGCCACGCACACAAGCAGAGCAAAACAAGGAATTCATTCACTACTTCCCATCGTCAGGCAGATGTTCAGCCACCTCCAGGAAAGTCAGAGTTTATTAACAGTTATTTGGGAAGACAAATGCTATAACACCCAACATCCCATCTTCCATGTTCTTCTCCCAGTACAATCTCTTAACTGTGGTGCTGTGCACACCTGCCTCATGAAGACCTCTGAGATAGCCCTTCACCTTGGCAATGTCACTAGAAATCCACCTTCACACACCTGAACTATGAATAGAAATGCCAAGGAAAATTAGTAATCATTAAGAAAAAATAATCTGTCTTTGGGGAAGTAGAAATCAAGCCTTCTAATAACTTCCAGGCACTGGAAGAAAATCCACGAGGTGGCAGCAAAATGCAGTGCTGAAAGTAGTGGTGGGGAGAATATTAAAACTAAATCTCTCTGTATCCACTTCAATAGTTTCATGGAAGGTGACTGGCATGATTCCTTGCTGCTTGAGTGCTCTGACCTGTTTTCTCTCAGAAAAATCTGAAATCCAGTGTCCCACTCCAGCCACTCTTGACAAAGCAGCAGAGGCTGAATTACTTTTCAACCATTTTAGTGGAACTAAGGAATAAGATAATAAAGCATGACCTCTTCAGTGCTCTAATTTGAAGAAAAGAACAGTGCATGAGACCAAAACTTAGCAGAAATCACAGACACTACATGACAGTTCAGATTTTCAGGCTCATTCTCATTCAAAAAAATAAAATCCTTTCCTGTTTCCACTAGTCACAGAACTACCTGCTTTATTTAGGATCTGAAAATCTGAACTCTGAGTAAAGGGTGATTTTATTTTGGCCAGGAAGCACCACTGGCATAGAAAAAGATCACAAAGCAGTATCACATATGGCAGCAAATAATGCTTTATCTATAAAGACTCCCTTGTTATTGGTGAAATATTTGGTTTCTTGAAAACAGTGGCAATTACTTTATTGGTGTTTGTACTGAGACACTGTTGTTTCCTCTACCCAGATGGCTGAGGTTGTTTTTTTTTGGGGGGGGAGAAAAGAGAAATAGTCCCAATATATCATTGTTAAGCCATTAATTAGGTGGACAAAAGGTATTTCTGTCTTTACATTAAGATGTGCTATTCTTTGAGATGAATGGTCATTCTTTCAAAAAAGAAGATTTGGACTGACTGGACCTTTTGGTTAATTTGGTGAAATAATGCTAATGTCATAATTTTCTTTCAGCTGAATAAGCACAGAAATTAAATGTAAAGATTAGAGAGCTTTCACATTCTAAAATCAGTAAGAGGGGTGTTGTTTTGTTGTTTTTTTTTTTTAATTCAGAGTAAGTAATTTCTCCAAATTTTATTTTCTTTTAATCTTTGTAATCTTTGAGGAGTTTCAAACCTGTAGATTTGGAGACACCAAGAAGATTTTCTAATCTAACTGAAACATCATACAGTCTTTCAAATATGGAAAAAAATAACAGGTAAATTCACAATTAACCTTGACTTTAAAACCAGTAATAAAACCTAAATACAAAGTCAGTTATTTACATGGCTGTATTTGCACACACTGAGCAAATGCCACTGAGCATAACATCAGTTTTGCTTCTCCAGCCTAAGTGTGGTGAATCTGACCTCTGCCTGCCTCTATGGCTCTCACACAGAAATGCTTGCACATCTTTGTGGTCATTGGCAGTAGAATCATAGAATGGTAGGAGTTGGAAGGGACCTCTGAAGATCATTTAATCCAACCTCCCTGCTGCAACAGGAACACCCAGGGCAGCTCACACAGGAATGTGTCCAGATGGGTCTTGAAAGTCTCCAGAGAAGGAGACTCCACAACCTCTCTGGGCAGCCTGTCCCAGGGTTCTGTCACCCTCACAGGAAATAAGTTCTTCCCCATGTTGAGGTGGGACTTCCTGTGCTCTAGTTTGTATCCATTGCCCCTCATTCTGTCACAGGGCACCACTGAAAAGAGACTGGCCCATTCTTGACACCCACCCTTCAGATATTTATAGACATTAATAAGGTCCCCTCTCAGTCTTCTCAAGACTAAACAGCCCCGGGTCTCTCAGCCTTCCCTCATCAGGCAGGTGTTCCAGTTCCTTAATCATCCTTGTAGCCCACCTTTGGATTCTCTCAAGTAAATCCCTGTCCTTCTTGAACTGAGAAGCCCAGAATTTGACCCAATACTCCAGGCGTGGGCTGACTAGGGTAGAGTAGAGGGGGAGGAGAATCTCCCCCACAGGTTTGGGTGTGAATTCTCTCACACTGATTCCAGCAGCTCCTTCTTTGCACAATGTCACTGCTTCAGAGGAGAATGGAGAATGTGGGCTGACTAGGGCAGAGTAGAGGGGGAGGAGAGTCTCCCCCACAGGTTTGGGTGTGAATCCTCTCACACTGATTGCAGCAGCTCCTTCTTCTCTTCACAATGTCACTGCTTCAGAGGAGAATGGAGAGAAAGTGCCCCCAGCACAGGGCAGCCCGCAGTCAGGGGCAACCCTCCTTCACTGGGAAAGGTCAATTTGAGTCCAGACAGGCAGAGGGGATGCCCACTCTCATTTCTTTCTCAAGATGTGTGAATGTTTTAAATATTTACCTATTTCTTTGTTGGAAGAACTACACCCCCACAAACCCTATATGTACTGCACCATTAGGTGACCTCAGGGAACACCTGAAAGCCCATTAGAAGACTCTGAGGAGAATGCCAAAGAAATTCCAACCGCAAGAAGTCAAATTTGGATTCTGCGTTGGACATTATTATGGGGAAGGCTAAACTCCCTCAAAGCATGAAGGCTGTTTCCAGCAACCAGAATAAGGAAACCCAAGGACCCAGCCTTGCTCCCATTTACTTCTCATATTGTGCCTTCCACGGAAGGGTGAAAGCTCTGCCCTCATCTCAGAAGTTCAGCCCCAATGGTACTGTGCTCCTGTGAGCCTCAAGTATCTCCATCTCCTGGAGACATCATCTATCCCTCACAAAGCTGCAGCTGCAATCTGGTAACAGGAGCAAATCCCTTTTTTCTGTTCTTGCTAAGACAAGTTTCACACCCCAAGGAGGTTATTGTGAGCTTTCCCTTGCTCTCTGGCTCTGTGCTCACTCAGCTGTTTGGTTGCTTGGCACTAGATGGAGCTGGGGATCTGCTGAAGGCATCGAGCTCCATTTCTCCTGCTGCCCGCAGAGGGAACCCAAGGTCTTTGTAGGCCGTGCTGTTCTACGAGGGGATGAAGAAGAGGGACACCTTAGGGCTTTGGAGAGGTTGGACTGGCAGCACATAATGCCGATGGGCTCGGGGAGGATTTCTAAAACTGGGTCTTGAGCATTCCTGGTTTTTGGAAGTAGGCAGACATAGGAACGGTCAACAAGGTGCACAGCACAGAGTTTGGGACTGGAATGACTTTGTGATAAGGAGGCTTTAGGATGCTTTCCCAGGCTTCAGAACGTGAGACGGGAGAGCAAAGACAGATTGGTAAAAGCAAGGTTTTTCAGAAGCTGCATCACATCAGAGGAGCAGGAGGAAGGTGGATCCCTCCTCTTCACTTCCCAACACCAGCATGACTGGGGGGACAGCCTTGAATTCCTATCCTGATGCCTCTGATGTTCCCATCCTCTCTTCTTTGTGACTTCTCACCAAAATGCAGACCCAACTCACGCAACTCTTTGGTCTGATGTTCACCCTCAGCTCCTTCACCTCTGCACAAGGTCTCCAGAAATCCCAGGTGTTATTCCATCCCAGAACTGCTCCCTTTCCAGAAGCAGATATATTTACCCGAATGTGGCTGCTCATCATTCAGCTCCATTTCTAGTGTTCCTACCATTTAGTTAAAGGAATTTGATCAAAGATGGACTAACTTCAACAAGGAGTCCACAAGGTGGCCAAAGCTTCCAGGTACTGTCCTAATAACATCCTGCATCATAATAATATTAAATAAAATAGCAATTCTACAGCAAAATTTGAAGTTTATTTCCCATATCCAAAGTAAATTAGATGCACTTTCTCCTTATCAGATGATAAAAACACCATGAAAAGATTTCATGGCAGGTGATCCTGTTAAGCCATTCATGGTTAATAGTTATCTAGTATGTAAGATACAGAAAATATACATCTCTGTGTGTTTTTATCCAAACATATACACATTTGTACATATTTGCTTTCTGTTGGAGACAGACTTCACCATGTTTTCTGCCTATTCAGTCTAGAAACAACAGTCACTAATTAGTGGGTAGGTTTGTGGAAGAGAATTAGTTGACTCTCTACTGCTCTATCCTGACAAGAAAGGTAGGCAAATGTGACAGTAGTTGGGGAAGACTTGTGTTTTATATTTACTCTTTTTTTGCAGCATGATTCCAATTTAATTTTGGGAATGATGTGTAGGAATCCTTCTTTTGTAATGCTCAGGATGTTGGTTTTTTTTTCCATTGACTTTATACTCAACAGGTCTCTTCCTTAATGAGATCCAGTAGGGCTTGCTTTGAAAAGGGCATATTTGTGAGTAACTTTGACTCACATGTCCATTATCTGCTTGGTGTATGATAGCAACATTAAATATCTGACCTTATTCAACAGCAAGACTGCTTCCAGCTTTAATGAAGCAGTCTGGAAACAGAGGTGATATCTTTCATTAGAATGGCAAACACAACAGGAAAAAAGACAAGTTTTGCACACACTCTGTTCCCTTCAGATCCAAAACAGAGGGAGCAGCAATGTTCAGCCTAGAGCCTGAAGACAAATTTTCTATGTTTAACTTAGTTGTGCTAATCAACCTTAACATAAGCCCTGGAAGAAAGGAACAATCATGATTCTCTGTGTAAATCTCCTGGCATTTCTTTATTCACTTGCTGATAAGTTAGATGTCTGGAAAGTTGTTGCTATTTGTGTATTTTATTTTTTTTTTTCAGAAATTGTGTTCATTTTTGTTTTCTACTTGGAAAAGCTGATATAATTTCTCTTGTTTAATCAATCTGACTTTGGTCTCCAGGCGAGGCCAGCAGGGCTGGTTTGTACCAATCCAAGTCATACTTGCATTTCTGTTTTGACCTTTGGACAAGGAAATAATGAATCATAGGAACAAAATTCCTATAGAAAAAAAAAGGGGAGGGAGGTGGGGGGGCTGTATCACTTCAGTGTGGTGTTAAAAAGCCACATGTGTTGCTGAAGGCCCCTTAGTAGTACAACCAAAATCAGGTGGTTTGTCCCATTCCCAAAGTACTGAAGCCTGGCAGCTCCTTCAAAGGAAACGTGGCATGAGAGACCCAAGGAACAGGATGGAGGAGACTGAGAAAACCAATTTTCTGTATTCCTGGTCCTCCTGAAGAACAGGAAAGATGTTTCTGAGGGGTGCAGCAAGGGCTATTGAAATGTGTCATCTCCCTCCAGTAGGGCTGGACCTGTGTCTCCAACTTCTGTCCTTCTGGGGCTAAGCAGGTGGCAGAATCTTAAGGGGGGTTTTTGTGTGTGAGTGGGGAAGTTGCTTGTCTCTGGGACACTTCACCTACACCTTTTAAGTAACTAATTAATCTAATATGTGGAGACAGTTTGCTCTTCCGTCAACATCAGGGGACTTTTTTCCCCAGTGACCAATTATTTATTTGCAGATGCCTGAACACTGAAAAATAAAATCCAAATCAGACCACTATGTCCAACCATAAGCTCACGCTATCAAGTTAATTTGAGGAAAAGATTTAATAAGTTTACACAGCTCAAACCACATGCATCCTAGAGACTTTAGGGAGAAGAGCCCTTCAAAGAAGTTATGCATCATGTCTTACTTTGTTGTAACTCTACATTTCTGCTTTCAGTGCTGTGTGAAGTGAGTCCCTCTTTCAAACCCACTGTCCAATTGCTTTGAATATCTTTT
>NW_009952051.1:90680-98918 GCF_000747805.2 Chaetura pelagica
TCTTTCCTTGCATTAAAAAGTCATTTATGCTTTAATCTAGGATGACCACTGAAGGCAGGAGTGGAATTAAGGCCCTAATTACAAGAATCCCATGCTGTGGCAGGCACTGATTTTGCTTGCAAGCAAGTCTCTCAGGGATCATTTATCTTTGCAAGTAGCCAGCTGGTGGTTAAGGGCAGACTGGAAGAAGAAAGGATGGAGAAAGAGATCAGGCTGATGACTTAAACCCATAAACCAGCACAGCTGGTAAAGACAAGGCCTTGTTATCACCCTAAGCACAGCCATCCTGAATCCTGTTAAGCAATGTCAACCCCAAGCACAAGTTTCTGGAGAAGATTGTTGCAGCAGTCATTCTGCCTTTCTAGAGAACAGGGAGGTCCATCTCTATCTAATCTATATAACCACTTGGTAAAACCTTTCTGACTGATCATTTCTCTTGCACTAGCTACAGACAAACACACTTTCTCCAACCAAGACCAGTAACTCAACACACCAGAATGGAATGTGCCCTGTGCCTCCTTGGTAGCCATCACAAGGGGGGTTTCTTGTCTGTCTCCAAAGCCTCAAAGACAGGCTTCCAGCAGCTCAATCTGAGCATGACATTTGAATCACCTTAGACAAAATCAGGTCCCAAGCTCCATCATCCTCTCATGAGACGAGAGCAGAATTTATTGTTTGGGTATGTGCCTTCAACCCTCATATTGAAGACAAAGTCAAATAAGAACTTTTTGGGCTGAAAATGGTGATCAGCAGTGAGTGCAAGCCCACATGTTGTGTTTAAGGAAAGGCTGGATGTGGCACTTAGTGCCATGGTTTGGCTGATGTGGTGGTGCTAGGGCATAGGCTGGACTTGATGATCTCAGAGGTCTTTTCCAACCTCAATAATTCTGTGATTCTGTGACTTCAGAAAGTCAAAGCATTTATTCCCTCTGTTTCATTAATGGTAAAATTTACAGAATGCTTGAATTTGAATAATCAGACATTGACTTATGGGGGGTTTAGAAACATTGATTTGTCCTGGGTGATCCATGTAAGAGTGCTAAAGTATCTGTCTGTTGATGCACAGCATCACGTTTCAAATCAGACACACATATTAAAACACACTACAATATTACAAACACACATCCCAGCCACTAAATTCCTACAAAATAGCCACATAGAGGGAGATAGATAAATTATTGAGGTGCCTAAGGACTCTGATAATCAATAAAAGCCAATATTGTGTATATAAGTCTGAGATCTAATTCATGATAAAATCACTATAAGTTATGTGCACGATTAGGTACATAAATAAATGCTTTTGAAAATGTGACATTCAGTGCTCAGCTTCAAATTCCCATCATGTGAACAGAAATGTTGGGAAAAGTATTAAGAGGTCAAAGTGGCAACATCTTATAGCTGTGGTGTTTTACAGAGAAAAGCAATAGAAGGTTTGTAGGCAGAAGGTTTATTTTAGGTAGCAGTAAAATTGAATAGGACTGGATAGTATAAGAGGGAAAGACCAGGTTGCTCCAAGCCCCATCCAACCTACCCTTCAACACTTCCAGGGATGGGGCAGCCACATCTTCCTTGGGCAACCTGGGTCAGGGTCTCACCACTCTCAGAGAAAGTATTTTTTTCCTAATGTCTAAGATAATTCTCCTCTCTTCCACTTCAAGACTATTATCCCTTGTCCCCTCACTACAAGCCCTTGTAAAAAGTCCCTCCCCAGCTTTCCTGTAGCCCCTTCAGGTAAAGGAAGGCCACTATGAGTTCTCACCAGACTTATCTTCTTCAGGCTGAATTAACCTTAACTCTTTCAGCCTGTCACCATCAGAACTGCTCTAGCCCTTTGATCATCTTTGTGGCCCTTCCCTGGAATTTCTCCAGGAGCACCATGTCTTTCATATGTTGGGAGCTCCAGAACTGGACACAATACTCCAGGTGGGGTCTCACAGGAGCTTAGTAGAGGGGGAGAATCCCCTTCCTTGACCTGCTGGCCACACTCCTGTTGATGGAGCCCAGGGCAGGGCTGGCTATCTGGGCTGCAAGTGCACATTGCTGGCATATTGCTTTAAATTTCTAGTGAGACTCAGCAGACTGGGCCTGAAAGGTAACGTAAGGGAAAAAAGAAACCTTACTTGTATGAAGAAATCTGTGATATGAGCAATTAAACATGCCTTTTGATTTGTTTGCCTCTAAGCAGCCATCAGACTCTGAAAGACAATTATATTCCTTCCCATCGGTGCTATGTATCTAGTCAGCCATCCCTAATTAGTGCCTCCTAGAAAACACTAGTAACCTCGTGCATATATACAGTTTTTGTGCCCCAATCAGGAGGTGCATAGCAAAAAACCTGAACATCTCCACGAGGGAGCCAGCTGAGCCCTCTCTGATGCAAACTAAAGACAACGGGATTGATTGTGCTCCCAGATATAACTGTAAAGATCAAAGGACCTTTCAGGAACTGGTGCTGCCTGCCTTTTATAAATCCAGGTCTGCAGCTCCTGCTGCATTCACAGGGGGAACATAAGACCATCTAATATAAGGAAAGGTTTGGATGGAGATATGGTAGTTTTTTAACAGACCGTCTGAGATTCCTGGAGGAGTTTGAAGTTTGACACTCTTGCCTTTCTCTAGGTCTGAGAGGAGAAGCAAATTTCAAGCCAAGAGCAATTGCTGGGAGTTTAAATCAAGTAGGTCAGTCAATGAGACCTTTTGAAAGGAGAGAGTGGTTGATATCTGAGGGATAGAGGGATTTCACTAGGGGGAAACTTAGAGAGAGTGGAGACAGATAAATAATTGCAACCTCCATAACAACGTTGCTGTGCACTTCATTCTGTGAAAGGCAAGGAAGGCCACTGCCACAGAGGGTTTAGTTCTGACACAAATCAAGTGGAGTATAAATTATCTGTGGCCATGTGGGTGATACCCACAGTTAATTTCCAAGATGTGATCTGTGAGGACTACTCATGTGCTTTAGCCCTTCGGCAGAGTTAAGACTCAAGGGACAGCTCTGAAATGGACCAGAACAGCATCTGGGTGCCTGTGTTTAAAACTGCCACCCTGAAAACACCTGCATATCTGCCACTTCACCTTCATCTACTTTGCAATGCTGAAATGCCTCTGGCACCTACACTTATGGGTTGCTTGTCTCTCAGCATCTCAATCTTGACAGTGCCAAGAAGAACAGTGCCTGTCTCATACCTTCCTTTTCCTCCCGACAGGCTTCATCAGATAAGCACTTACTGGGAACACGTATCATACACTTCCTAGATTATCCCCCATGTGGAATGGTGTCTCAGTTTCATGTTCTTCTAAAACAGAGCTCTAACTACACGAGTGTCCCTTTTTCTCCCCTCAGAATGAAAGAGTTGGTACAGACATGGTGTGGTCAGCTCTTCCAGCACTGTCACAATGCTGCAGCCATGAGGATATGAGCTCCAGAGGTTTGTGTTGTTTTGCCATTAGTCCTTTGCACATTTTTCTCTAGGACTAAGGACACTCATGTATTGCTGTGTGGCTCTGCTACTCTGTGCAAACCTGGAGTGAAACTTTCAAACTTCCTTAATATAGCACAAAAGTTTTAGCCCTGAAACACTTTTTTTGAATCCTGTCATTCCTCTGCTTTTCACTTTAGGGGACACCTCCGTTTGTCCATGAGGCTAAATCCTGACTAGGAAATTTATTTCTTCTTTCAACAACACTTTTGACTTTGCAGATCATTCCACTCACTCTCCCTTTTTGCCTAAAATAAATTTCTCCCAAAATGATGGAGCCAATAAAACGATGGGGCTATTTATAATGTCTTTGTCTCTTCATCCTATTTACATCTACAATAATATCTACTTCTCCTCACTGTAATCCTGTATCCAGCCTCTACTTGCTAAATCCCAGAAAAGCACAACTTGTATCATGGTCAATTCTGAGTTACAGATGTATTGATTGGATTCTTAGCACTTGGAAACTGGTTGATAAACTCAAGTGAAATAAATAACAACAGATCTGTTAGGGAAGTTCTTTCTCTTGTGCTGTGAGGGGTGAAATTGAGTCTTTATTGTTTCCTCAGTTTATATTTTTCTCTCTAATCCTATCGTAATGTAAGATTTATGAGTGTTTCACTAAGGGGATTTAGTGATGCTTAAGAAGTGGCAGCTTCTTACTATAGGTTTCTGAGTGTGGTTTGTAATAACAATTGGTCTAAAAACTGTACTCTGGCTTTTGTCTTTTCTGTATAAATTAATCTCTACATTGCTTGTTTGGATGTTGGTTGGGGCGTGTGGAAACTGATATTGTCTAAAAGAGTTTTTGGGAAGAGTGATACTGGTTTCCACTAACACTTCAGTAAGGAGTTTAGGGCTTTTAGTCCAGCTTATAAACTGAGGCTCTTAAATACAGCTGGTACAACAATTAGCATTATTACAATCATACAATGCAGTTGTCAATATGTTTTTTCTTCTGGAATGTGAAAATATGTACATGTTGGCACTGAGAATGAAAATACTCATTGTCCTAGGTGAGGGAAATCACCTGGGACATTCATTCATCACTGAAGATTAATTGAATGACCTTGAGAGCACAAAAGGATCAGAATTCTGATTGCTGCTCTTGCAAGACTTGGTTTCTTGTCCTCACTATGCTAATCTGTTCTTCCTTCACCAGAGCTCACAGGCTCAACAGTTTCTTATATTTTAACAACCCCACAAGGGTCAATCACTTTTCCTTCTGAAGCAACCAGCTAGCATAGCTAAATTGCATGCAGGTTGCCCAACTGCATGGTCCTAAGAATCATCTAGGCTTCAAATGTGTTACTTCTGTTTCAGATCCACTCTGCTTTGCAAAATGTAAGGAGCAATAAGTTGCCAGGCCTTCCAACCTGGCTCCCTTAACAAGATTTGTTTGTTTCTTTCACAAACTTTTAAATGTTCAAAGAACTGAAGCTGCATGTCCTTTTTCTATTTTGCCTTTCATTATAATATTGCTACAGATGTTGGCATTTATTCAGGTAATCTAAACTCAGTTTGATCTTGCTCAATTGATTTCACTACTTACTGAAAGGAACACTAGGAAAATATTTGTATAGCTTAAATGGATTTGTAGGGACATGCTGGAATATTCATACAATCTTTATATAGTTTATCAACATTGTCAGTTCTTCTTATCTAATTCTGACACTTACATGACCCCATTATTGAGAGAACTGAGCATTTCAGTCTTTTTTTTTTTTTTTTTTTTTTTTTTTTACACTCTCTTAAGAGATAGTGGCATAATGTAGTCTCTTTTTACAGTTGGCTGAAACCCATAAGATAAAGTCTATATTTATTAATTTCTTTTTAAGTGATGCTCAATCTCCTGTGTTTCTCTGACTCAGCCATTCACTTCTTTAGGGACCAGCAGATTCTTAAAGGTAATTAGATTTCCAGAAGGTACAGTAGTGAAGTATTTGCATAGAAAATATTGGAAACAAGATTCTAAATTCTGTTTAAAAACATAATTTAGTTGTATCTGGGAAATGGGATTTAAGCATTTTGAATACTCAGGTCTTAGACTGCATGAAGAAGAAATAGATATTCTCATAAGGACCTGGTCCCAAGTGGCTTGTGCAATAATGTAGATAATTCCACCACTGTCTCAGCCTTTACTCACAAGCACTTATTAAAATTGCCCTGAATGATTCATTTTAGACACTGCATCAACATGGTAAAACTATCCCACTTCAACAACAGGGAACATAAAAGAACATATCAAGCTCTCTTAGTTCCCAGTTCATGTTGTCAGGAGGCATTTTCCTGGTTGCAGTTACTCACTTCCTTGTTTAGAAAGTTGGGGGGGATGGAAAAAATGTTTCCTCCTGTCCTTTTGCCTCCAGGTCTGAGTTCTTATGCAAAAATGTCATGCAGTTTGGGAACAGGGACTAGTCCTACCAACTTCAATCTTTAACTTTAAGCTTTCCAAAACCCTCCACACAGATGTGCCATTCTCTTCCACAAGAACACTATTGGCAAGTTGGTACCACGAGTTTTTGAAGACCATTCCCCTCCTTTGCAGTTGTTGGGTCATGGGGACAGAAAGAAAAGATCATTTCTTAAAAAAAACAAACAAAACCAAACCAACAGTAATTAAGTTGAACATCTGTTTCCTTATTCTTGGCACAACATTAAGTTAAAAAGGTAGCTTTTACACCAAGATCTCAAGTAACAATTTAGAATCTAGGTTTCTAATTTAAACAGATTACTGAGGCTCCTTCCAGTTTTGATGGAGAACTCTAGAGGATGAATGTCTCCAGGTAAGAAGGCTCAAAAAAGGAAGGTGAACATCTGCCCACCTTGATTCTAGACAAATTGTTTAGCTTTTATCTTTTAGGTGACATCCTAAAGCTTACCTTGATTTAAAAAGATAAATGTTGTGCACAGACATCCATCCTAATTAAAACAGTCTATACTGGTAGTAGTGTAAAAATTTTAATCTCTGTTTCTGCTGGGATGTCTATTTTTTTTTCCATAAAAATTAAGCAAAATTATCAAAACACCTGAAATATGGTGACTTGTTTCCCTCCTCTGAAGAAAATAGTTAAATAAAATAGGAAGTGAAAGTCTTGACTTGTTCTCCTTAGTAGTGTGGGTGTGTGGAAAGCAGGAACGAAAAGACAACCTCCCATTCTGTTTCCACTTTGATAAGTGGATGTTGAACCTTTCTCTCTGTGCCATGTTACACCCACATGCAACCATGGCAGCTCAGTCCTTTGATAAAACAAGATTAGGTTCTACCAGCTACATCTGACTGCCTCACTAAACAGTAGTTACTAAGTATTTAAAACAGTTGACCAGACTGTGGTCAATAGGGTTTTTACCTTATTTCTTGCCCCAGAGAGTGTCTTTTTTCTGCAAACTTCAGCTGGAAGGAAAACTTCTTGTTGCATGTTGGCAGTACTTGCAGGATGGAGTTCACATCAAGTTTAGATGCCTCCTGCAAATTGTCACCATCATGGGGTTAGTAGTGGACATTTGATTGGATCTTCTATTCCTATTAAAACTTTTTTTCTACATGTTAATTTTTTCACTCTGCTACAAAAAGTACTTAAACCCAACCTTACGATTTTGGGAAAACTGAGACTCTGCAGCTGTTGGAGCTGACATTGTCTGACAAATTCTTTTCCCCTCAGGATAATGTCAATTATGTTGTTACAGAACATGCTGAGCCTGGATCCATCCTGCCTCTTTTTTTTTTTTTTTTCTGACATGTCACTAAGAGTTGTCATTTGCAATGATGGATGAAATCATTAGGTTCAGGCAGCACTTTCTTTAGAAAGTTGTCCTTTCTGGAGAGAGATGGGTCTAATTGCAGGTTGGAACCATTGTAGCTTTTTCATTGAGCACTCTGGTAATTGAAAAAATGTGCCTCTCAACACCCATGACTGTTCAGGTAGCTGTGCTAAATAAAGATTCAGAAAGCTGCAATGTCCTTTTTTTCATCCTGAAACTATTTAGAAGCTCTTTTGGTTTTCATTTTGTAGGTAGTTCCCTGCTCCCTGTCCCCCAGGCTTTTGTGATTTCCAGTCTGGATTTCTGTAACTTGATAGTATTTTGAGATAAATGCATCTATTGAAGATAAATGCAGCTATTGGAGCTGCAGACATTTAGGAAGGTGTTTCTTTAAAGATAATGGTTTAGCTGCTTCATTCAAAAAATCCCTTAGTTTGGATTTGGAAATAGTAAGGACACTTACCTTTGTTGATGGGAATCTCTGAGCCTGTGCTTTGAGTTTAGACACAGACTTAAATATTTTATTCCTCCTGGATCTTGGATATCATTGTTACAAACCATACACAGCACTCTATCCCCAACCACCAGTGTGGGGGCAATTTGTCAAAAAATCCCATGAGAGGGAAAAAAGACATCTTTCAAAACGTGCTGCTGGATTCAACCTTCCACAGCAGTTATTAGTCATCTCCACATGTAATTGCCTGTGTGTAATCACATTATTTCTGTGCCCTGTTTAGATGTCCACCACCTGTTTCAAATTTCCTTAGGTTCCTCAAAATTCCTGCTAAGTGCCAAACCATCAAATCCAAAATCCAATGTTGGATCAATTTCTTAGCATCTCTTTTTTGAACCACAAAGTATGAGAGTTCTGCAATTTCTTGTGCTGCTTCCCATGGTACTATTTGTTGTCTCTGATCTCTTGTGTTGGCTTTTTCACTTGCTTTGTGACAAGGTGATGGCATTTAATCCTCCTTGTAACATTAAAGGTTTTAAAGAA
>NW_009952051.1:98932-104577 GCF_000747805.2 Chaetura pelagica
GCTTTTAGTTTTTTTTTGGTAACATTACACTGTTTCTGGATTAAAGCAAATGACACAGAGACTTTAGATGTAGAACTTCTCCCTCCTTGGTCCAAGAAAAAAAATATAATTAAAATATGAAAATATAATGAAAATATAATGAAAATATGAAATTGATATTTGGAATGACACATGATAAATCTGTGAGAAAACTCTGAATCTCATTCAGGTCATATTTAGTCAATCAAACCAAAAGCCAGGTGAGCATAAACATAGAACTTGAACATGAAGCTAGTAAAAAAGGATATATTTTTTAAGTCACTTCTGTTACAGAGTGTGTAAACAGATATGGGTTTGATAATCATAGGATACTTGTTAGTAGACTCAATAGAAATAGAGCCTAATAAAAATTTACTAAAATAATTAATTTGCTGTACAAAGTTAGCTGAACAGATTACTTTTAAAACAATGTACTTTGTGAAACTGTCAGTCAATTCTGCCAAACATCATAGAACTGCCCAGGTTGGAAAAGCCCCTTGGGATCACTGAGTCAAACCATCATCCTGATTCTACAAAGTTCTCCCCCAAACCATCTCCACCAACACCACATCCAAACCACCCTTCAACACATCCAGGGATGGTGACTCCACCACCTCCCTGGGCAGCATATTCCAGTGTCTGACCATTCTGTGAAAAAAAAAATAATCCTAATGTCCAGTCTAAGTCCTGCAGTTTGTGATAACATCAAGTCTTCTAAGACCTGTGGGGCCTACAGACAACACTCATGTTGATTCCCACCCATCTGGGCAATCTACCAGAGACTGGAGACAGGACCAGGATGGGAGACAGGACAAAGATGACAAAGGACTAGAATCAACAAAGACCCCCCCCCAGGAGACCCAAGAACATGTGTAATTACAAATATAGCCAATTCCAAGAAATAAAATGACTATGTAAAAGAATTCTGGGAACTCATTGACATAAAACTGAATGTGCATGTTTTTGGTGCGTATTAGTTGGGGGGTTTCACTAACTCAGAGGAGCACTTATGGTGGAGAATCCCCAGTGCTGCAATACAGAATTCCTGCCCAACAACAGCTTGTTTGTTGTTACTGGATCTTCCACCTTGGTGAAGAGTGTCAGATGCATTTTTTTGTTTCATTTGAATAAACATTAATTCTCAGCAATCTCCTGTGTATTTGTGGGTGCTTTCCATCCCAGTAGGCTATTCTTGTGGGTAAGATATTGAAGAGAAAAATCCAGTCTGCATCTCAAACTATCTTTACAAAAACATTTTTTGACACAGAAAATAGTTCAACATAAGCCAGCCTTTATAAATATTTTAAAAAGTATCTGTGAAGGGAATGAGGGAAGACCCCAGTTGTCTTGCTCAGTAGCAGCTTTTATAAAGTTTCCAATACAGATACTCTGAGTATTTTATCTGTGCTTTAGTGCTTTTATGTATTTGGAAACTGTAAGGAAAAGAAAAATCCTGTAATTGATTAATTCAAGATATATATTTTTCTTCAGTCTTGAAAGTGATTCAGGCTATTGACTCTCACAGAGCTTGACTGTTTATTGTTTTATAGCACAGAAATAATAAAAGTTTGTGAAGGGTAAATACACTCATCTGAGCCTATCCATTTCTACTACATTATCTGCAGCTTTCTTTGGACTAATTTACAACATCTTCCTCTAGTTCACCTTTGGAAAAATCCAATGAAGTCTAAACGATTGACAGAAACCCCTGGTTATAACTCTTGGTATTTGTTTAGCTGGTATTTGCTCTGTAGGAACCCAGGCCTTTAGTAAGTACAAACCAGCTTATCTCCATTTCATTCTTATTTCATGATGACTGATTCTGGTCTAGTATTAATCAATTCTTTCCTACATCAGTTACTGCTTAAATGAACATATTCATAACATCACTGAGGCAACCAGACGTCATTTATATCTGCAATGCTTGCTTGACAGAACCATGCTTTTTATAGTGATATTTTATGTCTTTAAAGAAATTAGAATAGCCTCATGTGATTTCTTTTCCCTCATATTTTATCCATCTAACCTGCTTAGAAAAATTTGTCACAGGAGGAGATGTGTCTGTGCATCCTTGGAAAGCCAAATTAAATCCAACAAATAAGATGGTGATACAAAAATCTGTTTATTCCTTAAGAAACTTCATACATCTCAGGCAGTGACTGCCCAATTAACTAACTGGAACTTCAAATTAATCCCTGTAACTATTTTATTCAGTAACAAATAGACCTTTTGGATGACCCAAGCAAGTCTGAATACTAATAATTCAGTGTTTTAGAATAGAAAGACAAGGGTCCAGAGGAAATAAGACATTTGTAAATTCTTATCAAGCATAGACCCTAATTCATAAAATCACAGAATCATAGAATGGTGAAGGTTGGAAGGGATGTGAAAGATCATCTATCTCCAACCCCCCTGCTATGAGCAGGGACACCTCCCACCAGACCAGGCTGCACAAGCCTCATCCAACCTGGCCTTGAACACCTCCAGGGAAGGGGCAGCCACAACCTCCCTGGGCAACCTGTTCCAGTGCCTTCCTACACTTATGGTGAAGAATTTCTTCCTGATGTCTAAACTAAATCTTCCCCTCTTTCATTTAAAACCATTGCCCTTTGTACTGTAACTGCCCTTCCTGGTGAAAAGCCCCTCCCCAGCTTTCCTGGAGCCCCTTCAGGCACTGGAAGGTGCTCTAAGGTCTCCCTGAAGCCTTTTCTTTTCCAGACTGGACACCCCAACTCTCTCCTCCTGTCCTCATAGCAGAGCTGCTCCAGACCTTTGATCATTTTCATGGCCCTTCTCTGGACCCTCTTCAACAGCTCCATGTCCTTCCTGTGCTGAAGACTCCAGACTCCAGAGGACAAAGTACTTCAGTTGCAGCCACACCAGAGCAGTGTCAAGGGGCAGAATCCCCTCCCTGGCCCTACTGGCCAGTTTCTGGTCTTAAGTGAGTACTAGATATTAGAAGCTTATGAATGGCATGTTTCTTAATTCCTGGCTCTCAAAATGTTTCCATTAAGACAGTAATCTTAAAGAAAATATACATGGCTCCATCTGGTTAGGTTTTTCCCTCATTGCTGATATCAAGAATAGGGTAGAGGTTTCTGGAAACTTGGTCAAAACCTTAACACAAATAATCTACGAAGTCTATTTGTGCTCTAAGTGTATGCAATGAGCCATCATCTATATTCTCAGCACATTTACAAATCTTATAGGATGTCTTATAATAAATAAGCACGGAGTCTGTTACTTTTCCCACACGAAGGTGAGAGTTATGCATTCACCTCCTCATGTTCATCCTTACAGGCAGCTGACTCTGACCACTACCACTGTACAGCCCAGAGCAAAAAGGAAAATGAAAGGTCATGAGACAGTTCAGAAAGTCCACAGCTCTGCCTAAGCCAACATGGTCAAATGACTGTAAACTGGAATTCAGTTTGTCTTCCAGACATCTTGAGTCTGGAGCAATAATCCACCTTGTACCTGGAAATACCAACTACTGGTCATTTTTCTTTGTAATTCAAGATTCACTTAATGACTATTCAACTCACCTGCCCCTTTGAGGGAAAGTGGTTTTGAAACCCTTTAGAGAGGCTGTCAGAACTCTAATCTCCTTTGACCACATCATCAAAGAGTGTCAAATGAATTACTTCCATTCTGCTGTACAAAGAACCTGGAGAGAGAAAAGTCCATCAGGGATGAGCGACCTCCCTGTTTCTCCCACCTGCCCCATGACAGAACAAAACTTGGAAATAGCTTCACAGTCAAAGCCAGATTGCTGGAGGCAGTGCTGTCAGGGAAAAGCACCTGTTTCTAAACAATGAAACACCTTCACGTGGATGTGGGAATGAAGTTGTGTAGCTAATTTAGTCCTTGTAGAACTCTTGCTTTATCAGCCTACTCGCTATTATCCCTTTCCCTGCTGGCTAGAGCCTGCCTTATAGACCTGTCACTCCAGCAAGGACCTGGGGGGATTATATTAAGTGTTGGGCTGCTGCCAGGCTTAACTGCTTAACTTCCAGCTGACCTAGTAAAACTCAACCAGGTTGGGTTTTAAGCTTCCTTCTGCAGTTGTAAAGGCAAATTCCTTGTCCTTGTCTAGTAGTCCCTTATAATATGACTTTTCTGTTAGGAAAGCAGCTGCAGGGAATGGATTCCAATTTCAAGTACAGGTTCTAGCTCTCACCCTCTGAATTCAGAACATTATTTTCTCCTTCCTGCAGCAACCTGCACAATTCAAACCATTTCCCTATTGAAATATTTTTCTGATCCCTTCACTATGCCATTCAACCAGGAAATGACAGAAGTGAGAACCTCAGATTCACAGAGGGTTGAAGATGAGATGATTCCAGGGAATATCTTTCACGGATTCAAATTGAATATTTACCTGAAGAAGAGGCAGGAGCAGGTATTGGTTGTGAAAATGACACTGAAAGAAGTGCCAAGGATCTTTTAAATCATTGTTTAGATCAATGTTTCATGGAGCTACACCAAGTTTGATATATTTGTTTCACATTCAAAGGATTACATCCCTTTTTAAAGGAAGTAGGAATTAGTGAGCAGTTTGCTGTAGCACCTGCATTTCACACAGTTTTTTTTTTAAATAGCTTGTTTGGACTTTATTGTGGAGCAAGATATATTTTGGAGAGACTCTTTAAAAAATATTAGGTTTAGTAGTCTGAGTAAAAGCATAAAAAATTATAAGTAAACTTTTATCACTTGATCCCACAACTTCAGTTTCAATCTGTAAAGATACTGCCAATTGTCTAGAGTATGTAATTCAATATCATGCTGAGCACAAGTTCAGGTGACTGGTTCAGATGAAGATTCCCAATCTGATGACCACAGCCTAGACAAGTGTTTAATTTTGTGTGGAGGTTACCCAAATTAATTTTAATTGTACAGTCAGCAAAAAAAAAACCCTGCAGACATTTCTGATATCTCCAGATGAATGGATTACAGCCCTTTTCCAGGGGTACTATTTTATCTTGTACTTGGGCATATTTCCAAACTGGACTTGCAGTTCCCTGCTGGTGCAAATCACTACAGAGTCTAAATAGGATTCCAGATTTGTGTCACTTAAGGACGTGACCACTTCTCTGCTCCTTTACATTTCTGTCTCCCCTCTTCATGCCAACTTAAACCACTGCCAATCTATCAGTGTTAATGGATTTGTGCCTGCTTTGTAATATTGTGACACTAAAATCAAGCCAAAATCCCATAAAACTTAAATTAATCATTTTAACATGCAGTAATCAATGTAACCTACTTTCATGCAAATTATTTTACTTAGAGAAACAGATCATCCTGAACTAATTCTGTATTTCTTCAAGATAAAAAGGACTGCAAGCTATTTACTGTGTGCCCATGGCACAGAAGGACTCTTCAACATTTCTGCATATTCCTTATCTGTCAAAATGTATTTTATTCAGATTTTTTAACTTTCTGCAATCTACAATAATTTATTAAAAATGTCACCAAGCTGAATAATTATACTACATGTTTCATCTTCCTTGGCATTAACCTTTCAGCTTCCCTCTCCCATTTTTCACACCCACTCTTAGATAACAAACTTATCTCCTTGACTGAAAATGTTTGAAGAGAATAATAAGGATTTGAGACCAAATAGGGAA
>NW_009952051.1:104605-107838 GCF_000747805.2 Chaetura pelagica
AGGGAAAGATGAGAAATTGTGTTTGGGCTTTATTCTTCAGCTTTGATAGCCTTATAATCTTTTAAAAGTCAGACAACCTTCATCCAAATCATAGAAGTCAGTAAAGAATCCTGGTAGACTCTGCCTCTTTAACTGATCCCAAAAGGATCAGAATGCACCTTGGAAGTTTGGCTGATTCAAGACACACCACTACAAGGCAGCTGTGAAACTTCAGCACCTTTTAGGATGGTGGTTGCCATCATCCAGGTTTCCCAGCTATGCACATATGGTGTAACATTGCACTGAGAGTACATCTGACCTCCACTGTCCCTCAGCTTCCAGAATGGATTCTGAAGTCACAAAACCAAACCAGATTCATTCAACTAATAGGTAAATATTCCCCTGAAAGTTGGTACTTTTTCAGTGTTTTAGTTTCACACACTTACACACACACATGATGAATATTTTCCCTCTTTAAGACTCTTACATTGTTTCGTCTTAGCTAGTGATACAGAAGTACGAATAGTGAGCAACTAAAATATCCAAACAGTGGAGCTGAGAAAAATGTGCTTTATTAAACTACAACAACTAGATATGCTCTCCAGCTCCCAGTAAAGTCTTGAATCCCCTTCACAGTTGCCCTGGGTGCTTTATTTTCCCTCCTCAAAGGACAGAGGCTTCCAAGTCATCTTGCCATTTATGAATTGTTGCTGTTGGAATGACTGCTGCAATTTTGTTCTGTTAATTCCACTTCCCAATTCCCAGCTGCAATTTCTGTTATAGCTGTCAACATTTTCACCAGTAGACAATGCACTTTTATTTACCCCTTGCTCTGCTTACATGGACAGTAGGAAAATGCAACAATTGCTCTGGAACTTCTTCTAAGGCCGTGGCACTTCATGAATGTCAGTAAATGATGTCACCTTTCTAATGCTTATGCAAAAAGTAGTGGTCTACCAAAGAGAAGGAGGAACAGAAATACTAAGGCAATAATCCCAAAGAAACATCACTTAAGATACCTTGACTAACTCTAAAATTCCTCAGAATTCTACTTCCAGGTGAAGCTCCAGTGCTTGCACCACTCCAACCTGAGTACAAGGGGTTACCAAAGCTACTTGTCCTCATTCCTCACCTGCAGCAATAGCCTCATCTTTTCATGTGTATAACATATTTAAAACATCTTTCAAAACTGTACTGCCTGCTGACTTATTTATGGCCATTTTATTTTAAAAAAGTCACTCAGGCAACAGCTGTGTTTACAGCTTAATGGCTAGAAGAAGTTATTAAGAAGGGCAAAGATAAAAGCTCAAGTGTCTCCTTGCTCTGAGACAGATTTAGGCTGTGCTTATGCTACTTCTAAGGTAGAGCCTGGGACAATGTCACAGTCATGCCACACCTTAGCAGCAGCTAAAGAGCCTTTTCAATGTGGTGGCACCACCTGGGGAGGAATTTCTGCAAAGTAGGTGGTGTTTGGTTATGAGGAAAAAGGCTCATTTCCACAGATGCAGAGGAACAAGGGCAGGCAGAGGAATCTCAATGGCCTGATCAGAGAAATGAGCCCCAGCTGCTCCCAGGGTTGTCCCAAGACAGCCTGGGATCCATGAAACCCATTACAATGAGGTAATGGGAAACAGCCCTAGATTTCCTTACAGCCTGAAGGAGGGGTTATTGCTTTGGCAAAAGAGGCTCAGGAAGGGAGAGAGGGGAGAAGCATCCTGGGATGGTATGAAACTTACTATGAGATGACCAAAGGGGTAAAAGAGGCCCAGGCACTTGCAAACAGTGAATGGTCAGGATGCTTATCTGTCCATGCCCTATGGCTGATTCATGCAGTCTGTCCTGTCTCTTCATAAAACTCCATTTATAACAATTTCCCAGGGTGAGGGACTCCCTGCTGTGTGTGCACGTTCATCTGTGCAGTCACCGGGATCACACCATGGGTTGGAGGGTTTGTGTGTCTATGGTGCCACCAGCTGGAGAGACCGGAGGTGTGTGTGTGGGTGCAGGTTGCATAGGTCACTAGCAGGTGAGGTTGATACATGGCTAAGAGCCAAGTTTTGGGGTGCATAGAAGTCTGGAGCAAATAGGGGAGAGATGCAAGCCTGGCAAGTTGGGTGCTGGAGGGAGGAGGAGGTCCAAGCCTGCTGCTAGAGGGAACATGGGGTGTGAGGGTCATGGAATATTGGAATAGTTTGGGTTGGAAGGGACCTTAAAGATTCCAACTTCCCTGCCATGGCCAGGGACACCTCCCACCAGACCAGGTTGCTCTAAGCCCCATCCAACCTGGCCCTGAACACTTAAAATGATGGGGCAGTCACAGCTTCTCAGGATAACCTGTTCCAGTGTCTCACCACCCTCACAGCAAATACTTTCTTCCTCATATCCAATCTAAATCTTCCCTCTTTCAGCTTAAAACCATTCCCCCTCATTCTATCCCTCCATGTCCTTGCCAAAAGCCCCTCCCCAGCTTTTTTGTAGCCCCTTCAGGCACTGGAAGGTGCTCTAAGGTCTCCCCAGGCTTCTCTTCTCCAGGCTGAACACCCCAACTCTCTCAGCCTGTCTTTGTAGGAGAGGTGCTTCAGCACTCTTTATGGTCTTCTCTGGACTTTCTCCAACAGCTTCATGTCCTTCCTGTGTTTGGGTCATCTGAGCCTAATTGCAAGTTGGGATCCAGTTCCAGATACTAGGTAGACTGAGTGGCTAAGGCCAGGTGCTGAAGGGATCCTTATGTGTGTATTTGCAAGGGGATCCAGCAACCAGAGTGGGTCTGTAAGTTTTGAAGGCTCATTTTCCCAAATGCCAGCAGCTGGGCAGTCCTAGGGCCCAGGGGTGGGTCTTGGATAGACTGGATATCTAAGGACATAGTCTAAATAAATACTTAGTTCACACTAATCAACCATCCCTCTGAGCAGCCAGAGAGGGGAACAGGCTGAGGCTATTGGTACTGTTTGGGCTTGGATGAGTGCTGTGTTTTCTCTCTGTGTTGATCCTTATGAATCCCACATGTTTTACATGTGTGTGTGACTGTTGGAAACACACCCCCAGCCTTGTTAATGGCTGGACTTGGGGGCATGGGGCTGCAGGAGCTTCACTTTATGAGCTACTGGATTTAACAGCTCCCTGTTAGGCAATACTGCTGCAGTCAGTTGTATTTCTGGAGTGGTCCACAGGACTCTGCCACAGGGAATAGAGAAGCAGAGCAGGCAGAAGGAAATTTGAAGCTGGACCAGCATACTAAAATTGATGCATATGAA
>NW_009952051.1:108044-118772 GCF_000747805.2 Chaetura pelagica
GGAATGTAAATGAGGCCTTAATATATTCTTCTACTCTCCTTCTGTTCTACCTGGTAAATTTTTCTTGAGGAACCACTCATAAAATCCATATTCCAATAAAAAGCAAAAGGTTATTTCGTAAGTATTATGATGATTTTCATTAAACTGTCCCCATCAAAACAACCCTGGTGTGATTGCTCCAAAATGAATTACCTTTTCTAAATTAGTTCTGCCAAAACTAAATAGACTCCTATAAAGCCAGAATGAAAATTAATATTAGAAGAGATTTCTGTATGGCTTGAATACTGTTGTGATCAGCAGTTTTGGGACAGCATGTCCCATTTGGATCTGCTATATATTTCTAAATCCAAGTTTTACTAACGAAGGTAAACAACTGGCAGTCCAGGGAAGCACTTCTCAATCATCTTCTCAAATCCACCTCTCTATAACACATAGTCCAGGTCTGCATTTATTTGCGCTTTACTGAGAAAGGAGGAAGAAAAACTGCATGAGTGGCAAACTGTTAAATGAGAGTGTTCTTGCACAGTCTGACAAAATTCAGATGCAGAAAGTGAGAACTGATAAATCCTATAAACCATAAGCCATAAACAGAACTAGGGACCAGGAACCATTATGAGAACCCTGTTACTGTTATTGCTTTTTAGCAGTAAGAGACCACAGGCATTTACAGTTCGAGCTAGAGGAAACATTTACAGGCATATGCACAGTAAATGTAGTTTATTCCCTGTGTTTCAGAAGTAATTTTCTTTCACACATGCACTCCTTGAAAGTACTTAAATTGCTATAAAGTGAATAATGTGGCTATAAGCTGGTGAACTGAGACACAGAAACCTAGTCTGCAGTCTCCTAAACAATATTTTTACTTGTGAAGTCAGCAAATGTTTTAAAAACCATTCTGCTTAATGCAGTCTATTCAGTAGAGGATTTCCATGGAGAGGCTGGGGTTTAGTTACAGTGGTAGACAATATCAACAAAGTTTAAGTCCCAGTTTACTCACATTGGTTGACAGTAGTCATCATAGAATAGTTTGGATTGGAAGAGATCTTTAAATGTCATCTAGTCCATCCCTGATGTGATCTTCAACTAGATCAGGTTGCTCAGAACCCTGTCCAATCTGACCTGGAATGTTTTAAGGGATGGGCATCTACCAGCTCTCTGGGCAACCTGTGCCAGTGTCTCACCACCCTCATAAAAACATTTTCTTCCTTCTATCTAGTCTGAATCTCCCCTCTTTTAGTTTAAAACCATTGCCTCTTGTCTTGTTGCAACAGGTCCAACTAAAAAGTTTGTCATCATCTTTCTTATAGGCCCTCTTCGAGTACTGACTGACTACAAGAAGGTTTCCCTGGAGCCTTCTGCTGAACAACCCCACTTCCCTTAGCCTTTTTTCATAGGAGACATGTTCCATCCCTCTGATATTTTCTGTGACCCTCTTCTGGACTTGTTCCAACAGTTCTGTGTCTTCCTTGTGCTGAGGAGTCCAAAAAGCTTCCTTCTTCAGGTTTTGAGGACTATAGCAGTAACAATCAGGATCTATTTTGAAGTTAATTATTCTGTTACCTCCTAAGGGAGGTGAAAGTTTACCCATGTTTTATGGGCTCCCATGCTCTTTGTGGTCCCTGTTTTGCTGTGGGCTTAGTTGTCCTAGGTCAGTTCACTGCTGGTCACCTTCTGCCATACCTCTTTCAGGTTTCCTAGGTAAGATAGAGAGACAGAGGATTCATGTGGAAATCTGTCTCTAGTGAAAAACTCTGTGAAAATAATGTCTCCTTTCATTTAAAAAAAACCCAAACCCTTAAAAACTTGTATAATGTTTCACCCCCAAAACAGAATTTGCAGATAAAGTTCTAGTCCTGGGAGTCATCAGTTTTAAAACAGATTTTTCAGCTCTGAGGATGAAATAGAATGAACCTTGTTAAGATGGTGCATGTTTAATAACAATATTTAATTACCATGAAAATGCATACCTTGGATTCTGCAGTTTCATGCATTTTAGGGTTCCTTATTTGCTTTAATTGATTCTTTATCATTGACAAGTTAGGATATTCAATTTTGATTAATACTATATATATAGTATATGTCTGTGTTGTCAAGCTTTTTTCAAGAAGATCTTTTGAAAAGTTTTCAGCTGAGCTGCTTGATGGGAGGAGGACCAATTTCTCTCCAAGTTTGTGCAGTTTCTAACAAACCATATAAAACCAGTAAGGAATGCATGCATTTGTAAGGGGATTTTTTTTTTTTTTTTTCCATACAAACACATGAGATTTCACTGAATCCCACAACATAGCAAAGCAAGAATAAAAATATGAATAAAATATGGAATTTCTATTGCACTATTCATTTTCCAAAGCACTTGGCAAATCTTGATGCTACTGAAATTTGTAATACTAGTGTGGAGTTAGGGGGTAAATCATAGAATCATAGAATCACAGAGGTTGGAAGGGACTTCTGAAGATCATCAGGTTGAACCCCCCTGCTGCAACAGGAACACCCAGGGCAGATCTCACAGGAATGTGTCCAGGTGGGTCTTGAAAGTCTCCAGAGAAGGAGACTCTACAACCTCTCTGGGCAGCCCGTCCCAGGGCTCTGTCACCATCACAGCAAAGAAGTTTCTCCTCGTGTTGAAGTGGAGCTTCCTGTGTTGTAACTTGGTGCCATTTCCCCTCATCCTATCACAAGCACCACTGGAAAGAGACTGGTCCATTCCTGACACCGCCCCCCCCTTCAAAGGAAGTTTTGGGATGTTTGCTGGTTTTAGCAATACTTAGCAGAGTAATGACTTTGGGTCCAGCCAATGCAATTTTATTTTCTTTCCCCCACAAAGGCAGTGTAAGTGATGACCTTCTTCGTTTTAACAATTTGAAGAACCTTGAGCAAAAGTTTCGTGCTGCATGCACGAGTCCCATCCTGGTTCATGTGCTCTACTTCAGAAGTTGGTGCATCTTAGGCAGAGATTTTTTTTAAAAAAACACTGTACACAGAAGCTACAGATGCTTTTGATGCCACTGGGAAGCCTAGTGTCTCTTGGTGTAAGATGGGACAGGGGACACTTCATTTCCCTCAGCAATTTTGCCACAGGTTTGTTGGACAGTTTGGGTAGGATGTGGTGTATGTTTCTTTCTCTCTCCACGTCTTCCATACTTAATCAGTAAGAAAATACAAAGTTACACCTTGCTTGTCTGTAGAAAAAAATAAACCTAACAAAAAGACCCCCACAAAGCAAGCAAAAGAAAACTCCAAACAACCCAAACTAGCTCAAGCTAATTTACACAAAGTTTGGTTGTTTGAGGTGGAAATGTGAGACCTTCTTGGGATACTGACACATGAACTTCTGTCCTTAGACATCTGCAGCAAGTGGATGGAAACAGACATTTATATGAAGAGAATTAATAACTGGATTGATGTAGATGATTTGGATGGGTCTAGAACACTGGAGGAACACACTCAAATTCTTTAATAATGCATGAATCCTGTGACAGCAATTCCACCAAAATGCTTCCTGCCTCAGCCACTGTAGTCCTGTTTTCAAATCTGAAAGAGCCAAAAATAAAGGAAGAAAAATTTTAGGAACTCACAGATCATCGTCTCAGGGTCTTTGGGATTTTGGGGAGGATTTTTTTGTTGTTTCCAGGTTTTTTTTTAAATCTCTTTCTCTTGCAAATAAGGTGAATAACATAGATAGGGAAAGCAGCTACCCTAAAATAATCAAAGCTAACACCAGGTGTTAATAAACATTGCATCTTCCTGCACCCCACTTGGTATTCTGTTATCCTCTCTTACACCTTTAAACCTGATCTATTAAGCTGAATATCTTGAGCTTTTTGCTTGGCAGGCTTCTCAAGACTGTGCTTTATTTCTGATCCTATTTTCATATTGTGAGTACTATCACACCACCAGGACACAAAGAATTTCACTTTTAGCTCTGCTTCAACACTGCTGAATCACAGCAGCCAAAAACTACCTTCAAACCCATCTGTCCAAGCAGAACAAGAATCAATTTGAAGTTTATCTGTGCTCAAACTCTTCATAAATCACTGAGTTATAGGAAGAACCGTATCAGCTTCAGAAAAATTACTTTATTATCAGCAGCTTTCATTTTGTCAGTTACAGGCACTAAAAATGGATCAAGTTTAAAGAAGAATCATTTTTGAGGAACAGCTGTAAAAAAATCAGGATTTTTGTGCTTAATGCACCCTTGTTAGCACTTAAGTTTTCTAGTACACTCTAATACTTACCAAGCTTCTCTGTACTATAATAAAAGCTGAAAGCTTTGTTGTTTGCTTTTGTTTAGGTTTGTTTGTTGTTGTTTTTTTTCCCCATGGAGAAGTTACTCTTTCTCATGATTCAAGAAACACAATATCTCTCAACCTGGAGAAAATCTTTTGATTTCATCACAAAAGCAGTGTGTTTTGTGCTCTGCTCTGCTGGATCTCTTGTGGTGTCTTCAGTTTCACGCTTCCAGGATTGCAGAATGTGCTTCACAACACCCAGGAAAAGAGCAAAGACCCCTGATGAAGGGAGAAGCAGATGTCAGTGATGAAAAGCCTCACCAGTGGTTCACAGCAGGGGTTTGCAGCAGCCAAGTGGGACAGGGAGGTTGTGTGGACTTCCCTTGACCCTCCGTGATACCAGGTGGTGTTCACACAGCACCACAGTCCCTTCCCAATTTATCTCATCTTCCATTGAAGAACCACACACCAAATACAGTTCTCTAGCTTTTTACCCAGTTTGATTTCAGGTATCATTAACCACCATGTTGAATCGTGGTGCTGTGGAAACTTTAGTTCACTCCACTGCAAGGAAAGCTCTTAGTCGTCTGCATAACTCTTTTCCAGTGTCACAAGATATCCCACTAAATGGACAGAAAATTAAATTATACCAAGCCTTTAACCTAACATGGGTGCTTTTTCATGTGAACTTTATGAAATAAAGTTCTGAAACCTTAAAAAAATCCAGGTTTATAATCATATAGTTGAGGGAACACCCACTGTCTTAAATGTAGATCAATTTAAAACACATTATTCCTAAGATCTAGCTGACTTGGAGACTGATCCTTATACCTTTAATGAGTAAGTGGAGGGGTGAACTGTAGGCAGGGAATCTTCTTACACATTCAAAAAAAACCCCACAACTGCAGGCACATTAGGCCTTCAAACAGTTCAGGAATGATTCTCCAGGTGTTCAGCATCTTCCTTTATCTGGTCTTTTTTGTAGTCTGGAGAAGCAAAATCATTTTTCAGACCTAGGTTGCTATGAAATGTGTTTATGCTCATTTACAGTTGCTATATATCATTGGAAAAAGCAGAGAAAAACATTGACACAAAGATTTCCATCACCAGAAGCCTGGCATATACTAATTATACTATATTTTAGGTACAGAGGACAAGAAACTTCAGGACTGAAGACATAACTGTATATTGTATTTACATAACTGTATATTGTATTTGCAATTCTATTTCATCTTACTTTGTTGAAATTCATAACAGAATAAAGGATGCAGTGAGCTTAAAGTATTAAAATAGAAAGCTTGACATTTGAAAAACTATATTATACCTCAGTTAATCACCAGGACCACTATCACCAAGAACATGCAATAGCTGCATCAAGACATTTTGGTTTTAAATAGTACTGAAGGCAGGGTGATTTTTCAGCTTGCATGTTGACATTAATAGAACTCCTCCAGGCCATGCTAAATTATGTTTTATGTGCTGTGGTATAAGGAACCAAAAATAGGCTCGATAAGCAAATAGCAGCAGTGAAATATAGCATACCCAAAAGATAAGGTTGAACTTTTGGTGCTGTGCATCCTACAGGGCCATGGAACCCGTGTGGGTTGCACCATCAGCTCTGTCACTGCTTCTTGAGATGGAAATTTTAAGCAATTTTCATATGGATGGAATTCATCTGCCCACATGTGGCTAGTGCTGTGTCTTGGTGTCTAGCAGTAGTGCTCACCACCCACTTCTCCCTTTGTGGGTAACAGAGATCTAAGCACTGTAATGAATGGAGTCTTCAGTGAAATGCCCCTCATCCTAAAGTACAGGTTTTGTACAGATACCCAAAGGCTTAATGCCTATAAAAATGGAACAAACATATTTGATAAAGGTGATTCTTTCCCTTTACTCGGCTCTTGTGAGACCCCACCATGGAGTATTGTGCCCAGTTCTAGAGTCCCTAACATAGGTAGGACATGGAACTCCTGGAGAGAGTCCAGAGGAGGGCCATGAAGATGATTAGATGGCTGGAGCAGCTCTGCTCTGGAGACAGGCTGGGAGAGTTGGGGTGTTCAACCTGAAGAAGAGAAGGCTCCGGGGAGACCTTAGAGCACCTTCCAGTGCCTGAAGGGGCTCCAGGAAAGCTGGGGAGGGGCATTTTAAGGTCTTTAAGGTCCCTTCCAACCCAAACCATTCTATGATTCTATGATATTTGTTAGGATCTTCTCACAGGACAATGTCCACTTGTGAAATCAAATCACTCACACTGGACTATTGATTGCTCCTGTGGTCACAGGGGTCTCTGTTGTAAGGGACCTTGATCTTCTGTTCTCTTCTTGTAACCTATGTGTGCTCCTGTGTTAACACTCCATCTCATCTATAATCCATCTTCATTGACAACATTAACGACATACAAAACATCTCCTAAAACTCTGTCACCTATAATAGACTTTACTACCTTTTTATTTCTACTTCTGCTGGAAAGTTTGTCTTGCTTGTTTGCAAATATCTGTGTACAACTCAATAACTTCTGCAGCAAGGACCAGCCTGAAAATCAATGAGTCACTTTACCCAGGATGTTAATCAACATATTTAAGCAGAGAAACTGGACTGAGCTGAGCCGGATATGCTGGGGGAAAGCTCCAGGACTGTATGAAATTCCCTCCTGTGGAGCTCCTGTAACACTCAGTGAAAAGGTTGATTATTCAGTCAGTCCTCTAGTTTCAGCTCTGTCCAAAGCCTCCCAACAGTCCATTATCTCATCTGTGCAGACAACTGGTTGGGCAGTCCCTGAAACACCCAGGGAATTCATGGCTTAAATGTGCTGTGCCAGAACAGGCCCAAACCTGATACCCAGCTACACTGCAGCTGGAACTAAAGAACAAATTTCACTGTCATAGATGAACTGCATCTAGAAAGTGCCTCTTTCTCACTACTTATTTTAGGGAGTCCAGATTAACTGCTTCCACTGTTTATGTCTCCACTAAGCTTTTCAATGCCCAGATACTGACTTTCAAGCATGACTCACTGTTATCTTATGACAGCTCTGAACCACATGCTAATGTCAACTGGAAATTTATGTGGAAGTATCAAAGTTCTGAACAAACACTGAAGGAGATTGCTGGAACAGCTTTCTGATCAGAGCAGCACAAGCTAAAAAGCTGACTGAATTATCTTTCTTATTCTGTCATGAACTATTATTAATTTTTAAGGTATGGTTGCCTGTCTGGTAGAAGTCAGAATTTGGTAATAACAACATTCCAATGTAAAACTGTTGTGAGTTGCAGGGTGTCATGGTGATGCTCATGTCCCTGTTGCTTAACTACTAAATGATCCTTCATGCTTGGCTCTTGGGCTAAAGAACACTCTGCCACAAAATTCCCAGGTGCAAGAACCAAGAATCAATGTTTATATTAGCAAGTTGCTCTGCTCAGTAGAAGTGGTGATGTAAAGAGGAAGAGTTGTGGTGGGAATTAAAATGCTATAAAATCCTCTGGTGTGGGGGCAGGTGTGTGCATCAGATTAAGTCCAGTCTGGTCCAATGGATAGGACTGTCTTTTAGTGAGGGGAACACATTAGTTGCTCTCTTGGAGTCTTCCAGTTTAGCTCCATCTGCAAGCATCATGGCTCAGCACCATGTTAACCAAGCACAGGCAATGGGGGTGACCAAGAGATTCACTTCTCACATGCCTGAGCCAGCTGTAGAGTTTAAATGACTATTGACAAAAAAACAGTTTGGAAGAAATCATTCTGGTTTGGAAGTTTAAGGAATCAACCAGCATATACAGCTGTGCCAGGTGACCTTGATTCTCAAGGACTCTTCTTGGGCCCTTGAAGATTCCAACACAGACTCAGCCCATCCCTGACAGTGCTTTCCAGTTTTCTGTGGAAGAAAACTGAAAACCTGTTCTTTAACTTTGCTATTTCTGTTACAAAAGTTGAAAGTATCAGCTGAAATCTGAACTACTGAGGGGTTTCAAAGTGATCCTGGGTAGATTTCTGTTTTAAATACTTGCTTAACTTTGGCTTCATTTGCTCATTTAGTTCTCTGACAGGACAATAAAACAGTGACTTTTATACAAGCTGCTTTTTACAAGACAGAATAGCTCAGGGAGCACAATTCAGGGGAAATCTTGGGAAAAAAAGAAGGAAAAGGGAGAACACAGTGTCTAACAGTCTTATTTGTTGTACAGAAGTTCACTACAGGAAGCAGAGTTACAAATGCTTTTGAAATACCTAGAGATGAAGCAGGTAGCAAGAAAGAAGGCAGAGGAATGGCTGAAGGTTTAAGATTCAATATTTAGGACAATTTTAGTAGTCCTAGACTGATAAACCCACCAAGTTGTCCCCTTAAATTCTCTATTGTGCAATTAATGTTTTGTCAGAAGTCTTCACAGGGCTCTTATATAAGTTTTCTCAGTTATTAGAAAACAGATTTCACATGATGGATGTTTGCTGCCTCTCATTCTGTCCAGGCATCCTTCCATCTTCTCAAGAGATCAGTGATAAACAATTTTCTACAGTATAGTGGAAGAAAAGCACTTTCTCACACTGCAATTTCTCTCTCCCCTGTCACTCATGTATTGCATGACATCCAAGGAAATATCTAATTTATTATTATTATTATTATTATTATTTATTTATTTATTAATTAATTTTAAAATTATTTCTCTCTCTTGTTTTGCCCTAAGGCTCCAAGGGGAGAACAGAAGTATAGCAGAAGACTAAAGAGCATCAAACGTTAGACAAAGACAAAGGGTACATAAAAGCTCTGATGAAAGAAAGCCCAATCTTAGTCTTTGATGATGGCAATGAAACAGTAAGAGGATCTCGTTCTCTCTGGGGTCACATTTATCATTTTAATTCATGTCAAGGGAAGAAATGTTAAGATGTATTATGTCTGGATTTGCCAGCTCAGATCCCCAGCTGGCTAACCCATAATGCCAACACCTTCCTGAGACTAACTGAGTCAATGCTGCTTGGTTTCAACCAGGAGGCATGAGAGGAATATTTGAGCCACATAATGTGCAAGTATTTCATATCCACTAGATTTGCATGTCCTGGTTTTAAATATGACACTACATTTCTAACCAAAGTCCAGCTGAAATGACCAAAGTTTACTTCATTTCTAGTTCAAAAAATAAAGAGCTTTTCAGTTTCTCACTGTATCTTTAAACAGAAATCAGTGTTTCTTCCTACTAGGATTAAATTTATATTTCCTTTATTAGGCATGAATATACATTTTAATATATAATTTAGCCTTTATAACACACAGCTGGGCTAAGTCTACTGAGAAAGGAGGATAAATGGAAAAATCTCTAAAGATTCAAAAATAGTGTCACATCCAAAGGACTGAAAACAGACTGCTTGCTGCCTGGAAGACACAAAAACCAACCATTTAAACAAACTTTCATTCAAAGTTTGAGAGAAATATCACTCAGGTATGAACAAGGTCATTTTGTTGCTCTGGTGTAGGGTTTTCCTGCTTATTTAGTTTGTTCCATCCAGAAACTAGAGTCATCAAACACAATTCAAATTAGCAGTAAGAAATGCAGAAAGAGGTATTTTGTATCCATGTATCACCAGAAAAGTTTCTTAACCTTCTAGGAAAAGCAGCATCTAAAAGGAATGTAGGGCAGGTATTTCATGCATTTCTACCACATTGACTCACTGCAAGGTTTGTTTTTCCACATCACAGGTTTGTGGTTTGTTTTTGTTTTTGTTTGTTTCTTTTTTTAATAGGAACTAAAAAGAGCAAGGTTGGAGAGCATTGCCTCTCACTGGATAATGACTTCTACAGAGTCATGAGTAATGCTTGTGAAAAAAACAGAGCAGAAGAATTGTCAACATCTCTAATGCCATTATCAGTGTTGCCACAGGGTGTTTTTTCTGCTTCTTTAGCACTGTTTTGTACTCTGAGATGATGTCACCATACCCACTGAGGCAGAGGGGGGGAGCTTTTCACTTTCCAAGGTATTATTTCTCTACTGCTCTATACATAGTTGGGAAAAGTGATGTTTTAAGCAGACAACACAAGGGGAGCTAATTCTGCCAAGTGGATGATGTAAGACTTGCCTCCCCCATAACATAACTTAGCTTTTGCCTGCAAGAATGATCATAGAATCATAGAATCACAGACTGATTTGGGTTGGAAGGGACCTTAAAGATCATCCAGTTCCAACCCCCTTGCATGGGCAGGGACACCTCCCACCAGCCCAGGTTGCTCAGAGCCCCATCCAACCTGCCCTTCATGGAGGGGGTATCCACAGCCTCCCTGGGCAACATGTTCCAGCATCTTGTCATCCTTACAGGAAATAACTTTTTCCTAGTGCCCAACCTGAATCTTCCCTCTGTAAGCTTCAAACCATTTCCTCTTGTCCTCTCACTATAGACCTGGAAGGAGGCATTGTCATTTGTTGCAGGTTTGACAAAGCTGGGTGTTTGATGCCTTCCCACAAATCAATCCCACCAAAGGAGATGTTTCATTACATGTTTATACACAAAGCTAGAGGGT